>NC_069502.1:621402997-622002997 GCF_027579735.1 Bombina bombina | reverse complement strand
AAAATAATTACCAAGTTGCCTGTAAAATAAATATTAATCCTAAAATAGCTACAATATAATTATAATTTATATTGTAGCTATATTAGGGTTTATTTTACAGGTAAGTATTTAGCTTTAAATAGGAATAAGTTATTTAATAAGAGTTAATTAATTTCGTAAGATTTAAATTATATTTAAGTTAGGGGGGTGTTAGTGTTAGGGTTAGACTTAGCTTTAGGGGTTAATACATTTATTAGAATAGCGATGAGCTCCGGTCGGCAGATTAGGGGTTAATAATTGAAGTTAGGTGTCGGCGATGTTAGGGAGGGCAGATTAGGGGTTAATACTATTTATGATAGGGTTAGTGAGGCGGATTAGGGGTTAATTACTTTATTATAGTAGCGCTCAGGTCCGCTCGGCAGATTAGGGGTTAATAAGTGTAGGTAGGTGTCGGCGATGTTGTGGGGGGCAGGTTAGGGGTTAATAAATATAATATAGGGGTCGGCGGTGTTAGGGGCAGCAGATAAGGGGTACATAGGGATAACGTAGGTTGCGGCGGTGTACGGAGCGGCAGATTAGGGGTTAATAATAATATGCAGGGGTCAGCGATAGCGGGGGCGGCAGATTAGGGGTTAATAAGTGTAAGGTTAGGGGTGTTTAGACTCGGGGTTCATGTTAGAGTGTTAGGTGCAGACGTAGGAAGTGTTTCCCCATAGGAAACAATGGGGCTGCGTTAGGAGCTGAACGCTGCTTTTTTGCAGGTGTTAGGTTTTTTGACAGCTCAAACAGCCCCATTGTTTCCTATGGGAGAATCGTGCACGAGCACGTTTTTGAGGCTGGCCGCGTCCGTAAGCAACTCTGGTATCGAGAGTTGCATTTGCGGTAAAAATGCTCTACGCTCCTTTTTTGGAGCCTAACGCAGCATTTTATTGAACTCTCGATACCAGAGTTAATTTTATGGTGCGGCCAGAAAAAAGCCCGCGGAGCGTTAACAGCCCTTCTACCGCCAAACTCCAAATCTAGGCCATAGTTATTGAACAAGACACAAAAGCCAACAATTACTTATATAGAGATTTATTAAGCTGCATTTGCCAGCGTTTGTAGCATTGGGGTGCAGGCTTGCATGACCTACAACCACAAATTTAAGAAGCCAAAACTGCTTCTTTACTCTCTCCTGCACGTATTAGAAGTGATGGCATAAATCACCCCGACATTTACTTGTTCAGAATGATTGACATCTTGATAAATGCTGGTAACTCAGCCAAAACGCGTAGATGATTTATCACCTGTAAAGGAATACACTATCCAATAGATACAGTAAACAGGACCGGTGTTATCAGATCATTCAGTGACACATGTTTTGGTATGTTTTAAACACATATCCGTAGTGGCGTTTACCTAGTATCTTCCACACTGCTTGTAAGCCGCTATAGTTTTCTGGAACCACATCTGTGATTTTAAACCACAAACTGGTGATAAAACAAGGAGGCAGAGTTTTGCCTGTCTACAATGTTACAAGACAACAAGTCTGCCAACGGTCAGCCCCACACCAGGTCATGTGACTTAAGGATCAGCCCAGTTTCAAATCACGAGCGGTAACAAGTTTGCTCTAATACGAGCTCTTACAGGGAACATACCAGCCCAGTGTGGAATAACTCTCCCCAAGGTACTTTGCTTGATAAACTTGTTCAGGACATTCATCATTGCCTTTTGGCGCCCACACAGATTTGTACCCATGCTTCTTACTAGAACATTGATCTTAAAGCATTTGTTTTTATACTTTTTACATGTCTTATGATTGTTTTATAATTGTTTTTTAGATGCCGGCATACGTATATTAGGTTGTTATGTTATGTTTTTCATTAAAATCTAGTGTATACGACATTCACATATGTTCTGTATCTTATTATAAAATCTACTTGTGAGACACATACAGACAGCTCCTCTTGTTTGAGGGCTTTTCCCCCCACACGTTTTTTGTTTCTCAGAATGATTGACGGCCATGCTCTTGTGCAAGAGAGAGCAGGGTGCGGCATTGCATGGGAGAGTTCTTGTACAATGTTAAAGTTTGCTGCTCGATACTGCAACTTTACATGAGAACTTATCCGCCTGTGATCTTGAAACATAGTTAGTAGAAAATCCATTCTGTTGTCTATAATTTGAAATTCTAATCTAACATCCAAATTTATTAAAGAAATTTGTTTACATTTAGAGCATTCATGAGCATCCTTATTTTTGGCTGAAACCTTTCTTTTGGAATATTCTGATTTCTAGTTAACTCTGTAAATAAATTGCTTTAATGATTATGATAAACATCTGGGCCAGGTGCCTTGTTGAATTGCAATTGATTTCTGTACTTCTCCAAACCTTCAAACTTTCCATCCTGATAGCTGTTAAAGAGAGTACATTTTTGACAATCTTTCATTTCCAGTTTACAAAAGGATGAGTCTTAATTTAAAGGGACATTCTGGTCAAAATTTAAATGCACATAGATGAATTACATCTTTAAACAGAAACATATTTGCAATATACATTTATAGGCAAAAATGCTTTTAGTAAAAGTTATCACTGTTTTAGAGTTAGCATTTTTATCTGCACGTGCATGTGAAGCAAAGCTAAATATTCTCTGTGCACCAACACTTGTATCATGTCAGCAATTAACAAATTGAGTCTATAACAGATGTATACGCACCTAAGGCTCTCTGAGCAAGTGCTGTGTTTAAAATGCTAGTGCACGGTGAATACTTAAATACACCTTTGAAACAGCTCCAGCTTTCATTAGAAGCATTTTTTCTAACACGTATATTACAAAAATGCTTCTATTCAAAACTGAAATGCATCAAAGTGGATTCCAATTTTATCTGGAATGTCCCTTTAACTGCTAAAACTTATAATAATATTCTGCTAGAACTGCTTCAGTTTAATTAGGGTAACATGTTAGACACCAACCAGATTTGTAGACGTTTGATATAATGAGGCTGTTATTATTTGATCACATTTATAACAATAGTCTTACTGGCTTATGACCTTTATAAAATATACAATGGCCAGACCAGTGCAAATAGAAAATACTCTGGGCGCGATAAAAAATACGGCGTAGGTTTCGGCGCAAGCGTGGGAACCCGCGCCACCCGTAATTTCACCTCGCACATCGGGGTATAACATATACTGCTAAACTGGTGTAAGTAGGACAAACTGGCGATCTTCTGAAATGTGCGCAAATACACATTTTAGTCGTCGCAAGTAACTTACGCCAGTATTTTGTCCACGGAAAGTCTCAATAAAGAGTAGTTTTATGCAAATTAGGCTAACACTCGTAAAAATGAACCGCAACTTCATCTAAAAATGCGACACGTAATTACGCTATTCAAAATTCATATATAAACCCATGCGCAGCCGCCATTTTCTTCAGTGTGTTTGGATGGTTCGTTGAGCTATAGCACACTACAGTGGAGTGGAGGATTAGTCAGACTAGAGAGAGAGGCGCAAACAGAGGAGTTAGTTAGGTCGCTTTGTTGCTTGATTAAGCTTGTACACTTACACATATTTTTACATATTGCACACATTTTGCATACATACATATACAAAGACACCACACTTTTTTTTCTAACACCTCACATTCAATTATTTCAAATTTACAGTGTGATAGGCTGAGTGTTTGGTTGTGATTGTGTGTGATTGAACTGGGAGTGAGTGTGAGTGTGTGAGGATTGCAGGGAGAGGTAGGGCGGAGGGGAGGAGAGCGGCAGGGAGAGGAGTATTGTAGAGGACAGGAGGAGCAGTGGGGTCCCCGTCAGGGAGTAAGTGGAGTGGGGAGAGGGAGAGCTAGAAGGGATGATGGGAGGGAAGATGCCCGAGAGCCCCAGAGACCAGGCACATCTAGGAGAGGGACAGAGGGTGCACATGGGGACAGAAGGGGGGAGGAGGGAGAGGATAGGGAGGAACCCACACCAGGGACATCACAGGGAGCAAGCCAGGTGTCCATGGAGGATGAGAGGTTGAGATGTCCCAACTTCTCATTTGATGAAAATGTTGCCCTAGTCCAGGCCATCATGGACAATTACAGTGCCCTCTTATAACACCTGGCAGGAGATGATACGCAGGTCCCTGAGTATCACAGCAGTCCATGGACACATTTTTCCATCATTGACATGTACACATAACTATTGTATGAAACACATACCTGTATACTGCGCATATTAAAATCCCTCATATCACAAATCACAATGTGCACATGCATGTTATAGAGTTTGACATGAGAATCAGTATAGGCCCTAGCATGTATCAATGTACATTGTATGCCCACATGGACATATATATGACTGTACTAATCCCTCTCATCATTTGACTCCTCCACAGAACCTCCTGTCACGAGGATGCAAACAGGCATGCCACCACCACCACCACCACCATCACCACCGCCACCAGTCACAGGCATGCAGCCACCACCACCAGTCTTCAGGCAACCACATGAACAGTATGCTCCCAGGCATGAGCAGGGTTGGATGGCTTCAGTTGAGGCCCCAGAAGTGATGCCACCACCATTGACATATGACCCCTGGCAAGATTCCTGGCCAGAGGAATAATCATCTTTTGGCTTTGAGGGGGAGCCAAGACAGCCACAAAGGGTCCATGTATTTACCCCCCCCCAACACAATCTCAGGGCAGCCATGGCTTTTACCCACAGACTATGTCACAAGAAGTGCCAACTGGACAGGCTGAGTGGTCACACACTGGTCATCAGTGGGACTATCAAACAACCCTGAGAGCTCCACCATCCTCATCACTTGTGCGAGTTCCACCATCCTCATCACTTGGGAGAGCTCCACCATCCTCATCACTTGGGAGAGCTCCACCATCCTCATCACTTGGGAGAGCTCCACCATCTGCAGATGAAAATATAGTTGAAAGTACTCAAGCACCAGAAGATGCAGCTGAACCTGTCCCACAAGAACCAGCAGATGCAGCTGAACCTGTCCCACAAGAACCAGCAGATGCAGCTGAACCTGTCCCACAAGAACCAGCAGATGCAGCTGAACCTGCACCTCAAGCAACTAGAAGCCCTGCTGCTCAAGAGCCTGTGGATGCATTGTATTCTCCCCTGGGTGAGGAATACATTGCACTCCAGCGGAGGCTCATAACAAGCTCCGAGAGCAGACAAAGAGGCCAAGAGAGGTTCTTCAGGAGCCAAGAGAGGTTCTTCAGGAGCCAAGAGAGGTTACACAAATGTAGCATAGAGCTGCAGAGGGACATGGCAGCATCATTAAGTGGAAGTGTTCAAAAACAGTCACAGATGATGCGAATTCTGTCTGATATGCAGATGCAGATGGACAATAGATGGCGAGAACAAAATCAACTCTTGGGTGTGTTGGTTGAGCACTTTACACACCAGCAGGACACTGCCTCCAGCCTATCATCTGTGGCCAGCACACCAGCAGAAACATCAGAATCTTCTCAAACCAGGAGAACAAGGCAATCCACTACAGTTACCTCAGCTCCCTCATCCAAGAAGCCTAAAAATAAATAAATATTATTATAGTTCACCATAAATCTTGTCCTCTGTTATTTACCATATAATTGTCATCCACATTCATGTGAGGTGTGTTTTAGTACACTAATATTGTTAAAACATATAATAAGGGGGGGGCGGAGCCTACTACAGAAAGAACCAGACGTGTTTCTATGAAGCTCCTGGCCCTTGGATATAAGAATACGATTTAATACATCCATTAAGGGCTTAAACTTTTGCCTGCTATATCAGGGAGCAACTGTGAACTATTGTACCGCTAAAGACCCTTAAGACAAGTTGGTGGCTGAATGTTTAGCATGTCATTTCTAAAGCTGCGCCACGTGGAGTTTTCCGACGCCATCTGCTATGGATAACATGGCTGTTATAGAGGCCCTTAACTCATGGGAACGTAGCACTCTACAACTTCTAAAGAAGCATCATCAGGGCTTGAAAGAAGATATAAGGCTGCTACTTTCTGCCTACGCCCCACCGCCAGAATGCCGAACTACGGACCCTGACATTACAGAAGAACCCACACTGCATTCACATCCGGGGCCCAGGAAAAAGCACGTAAACCCTCTAGCCAGCTTGCATTGCCCTCCCGGCATTGTAAACTAAGTCAAATACCGGACCAGTTCCCTGAGATGACTCAGAGGTCGGAATTAGGAGCTACGGTGACATCGCACTCTAATGCCATGTACTCGCAGGCTGTCACTCTAACTAAGAAGATATTGGCTCCTTTCCATCCTCACAGCCCGGCCTCAATTTAGGATTCCTCCAGACTGCTGTGAACCACGAGAGGGGATTTTGTCACTCCTGGAGGAGAAGGAACGCAGTAACAGTCAACCTAAGGTAGAAGCGGCACATCTCCTTCCACTAGCGGCAAGTGCTAATTTTGGGGTTATCTTACCAGAGATGAAATCTATGAAGACTTACACAGACACATCCTCCCCGACCTTGCAGCTTGCTTCTCTACTTACTGCCAGAGCTGGAGTGGGGTAAGGATTCATGCTGTACCGCTGTGGATGGGTTGCTCTAACGCTTGCTCTTCCTGAGACCTCTCACAGCTAGTCTCTATACTTTGCTCTCCAAGCTGCATAGATATAATTGTTAAAGTCCGTTATGAAGACTTTACTGTCTGATGTTTCAGATTTTACAGGGTAAACAGGGGAATTTTACTGCCCCATTTCCCTTATACACAGGACTTTTAAAGACTGATCTATGTCTAATGGTTTCTTTTCCAGATTTATATACTATGTCCCCGATGACCTGTGCTTATTTGAAATAGGTATACCCTTTCTGCCTCACTCTTTAATATGGTGAATCCATTCTAGGAAAGTTAGCACTTTGCACACAATGGCTTATTTGCTGATACAGTTTAATTGCTATGTCACTGGCCCCTATACCCCCGTTATTACCTGTCTATAATGTTGATTTTTCCTTTCCATATGTTTATCACAGATTTAGATAAGCCGGTCTTTATTGTAAGACTTGGAACATAGGCCAATTAGCTCGACAGTTCTTTTGAGTTCATGCTATTATGACGCTTTAAAATGAGCACCTCTATCTGAGAAAAGTCTCTAGTTCATAGTTATTGCCTCATGTTTTTCATATACCATGTTAGTCCTGTATTTTTCCTTATTTGTATAGTTAATGCTATTGAATATATGTCTTAATTGAGCTGTTGGGTCTAATGTGTCTGGGATTGTAACATCTGTACAACTTCAAATGTAAATTTCTCTCACATGGCTCTGAGTGGGCCAGAGATCCATAGGTAATCTGAGGAGTCAGGACAACTCTGAGCTGCAACCACAGTGAGTTGTTATGTCAAGGGAGAAGTTCTAAATTACTATACATAATAGAGTATGGCTTCTATTAGTTTTAGCCTGACCCCACTTAATTCTCTGTTATCTTCATGTTGCCTCAGCTAACCGTTTCTATTCTATCAGGTATTCTGCTGTGAGCCACATTTCCTACTAATCCTATAGCCATATAGGTTCCCACCTTCAGCTCCATTGTTAAATAAGGCCATATTAATCTGCCGCCAATCCTGAATGTTTATCTCATTTAGCAAACCTTTTCTGAGTTCATAGCCAACTTGCATATTCAACAAGAAACCTGTATGTCTGTTTTAAGGTTGCTCTATATAGCTTAATGCTACATACATTGTCACTCTGGGAATTTTTATGGTTTTGTGTAAATATGTCCACAAATATTCTACTGACCCTTACCTTCAGCCTTCTCACTTATTGCTATGATACTCCAGGTTTTGCTTATACAATATTTCATGGCTTAGAAGCTAATTTACAATACAAACTGGCTCTCTAAGTGTGTTTACTATTCCTTATATATTTATCCAAGCCTTTACCACCAGCAACACACACTCTTTCTTTACTAAAGTTTTGTATTATATTCTATTTGCTATTGGAATTACTGCTGCTGTATGATATCTGAGCATCTGATGGGGTTTGCATTGTTTATTATCCTTGGGATTTATCTATTCTCCTATGCTTGATATTATGCTATCAGCAAATGTAAGTGGATGGTGATTGATGCTAACCCTGAATGAGCACAGGTTGTCGGTAATATAGATGTTTAATGCCACTTAACCCTATTTTTATTTTATTGCTACTCTTTACTATCCTAGCACAGGTTAAAATATTTATCATGGTCGTACTATTTTTATTGTAATAGCCAGTGAACTATTGAAAATAACAGAATTTTAGTTTTCTGGAGACAGACTTTACCTAAGTGTTAAATGTTTCTTTTGCCCCCCCGCCTACGCCCCATTGGGCTTACACTACAAACATTGGCAATTACATCCTATAGCACCTTTATCCCCATATATTTCTATTTACTATAATATCCTCAGGTTTCTGATGTATAGGTCTCTTCACCAACTGTATCTCCCCTCATCCTTTCCCGCTCTGCATTTGTAGGCGGGTCATATCCACCACCCCTTAACCGTCTGTGTCCAGTGGTGACAATATCCCTGAGGGGAGATGCTACATTAATGCTCTATAGATCATTTCACCCTCATTAGATTCGAGCTACCCCTGCTTTTTCTGGATATTCACTATAAATCATACTTAACTCTCATATAGTTTAGTGCGGCACGCCACGCATTATGTTATGATAACTAATTGACCTAGTCAATTAACATTCCTATGGTCTGCCTCCCCCCCATTGCAGTTGACCATTGCTATTTCCATTATTATTCTTATTATTCTCATCATATAATTTCTTATTATTTTCATCATATAGCTCAAGTATAATAATATTGCTACATAGAATAATTATCTATTTAGTGGTGCTTACCCGCTGACATTTCCCCAACTCCCCCCTTGCCTTATATTTTGCTCTTGGTACCAAGACCCTTTAATAACGAGAGGCATTCAATTTAATGACGAAACAGTTATTTAAAGGGACATTAAACACTAAATACATGCTAGATAGAATGATGCATTCAAAGAAAAGATTTGTCCATGACTAACATGTAGATGTATTTTTTAAAGTTTCATTAGTTGTTTAAAAAGTGACAAAATAAGTGTAAAGTTTTAGTGTCTATAAAACACTGGGAGCTGCCATGTTGTAACTTGTGTTACCTTATCTGTTGTGGCCAATTAGGGACAGTTATACATAGGTCATTAGAGTGTGCAGCCAATGGTTGTGCTGGATTTAACAGTGTTCTGCACTTCCATTTCTAACAGGAACTGAAAAGCTCACAATTTCAGAAGGGAATTACAGGCAGAGGACAAAAATAAATAATGAAAGTATATTGCAGAGTTGTTTTATGTATACAATTTATCATTTTATATTACCATCTCAAAGTGTTTAATGTCCCTTTAAGTTCTCGAGAAGTTCATAATAAATTGGGTCTGCCTAGTAGCTACAGTGCTCTTCCAGAGCGTCTTTTACCACAATGGCCTGGAATAATAGCTACTCTCATTATGATATAAAAAACATAAAAGGAGGTTTTCAAATATATTTTGACATTTATTATATGTTTTCTTTCTGTGTCATATTGTTGTTGAGACAATCATTGTTATGTTCTATAAAATGTATTTGTCATATTTTTATGATGTCATTATAAAAAATCCTCAATAAAAAATTATTTAAAAAAAAAAAACATAGAATAAGACCAGTGTGGAAATGGCCAAAAAAAGGTAATATTATCATGTTTATGACATATTCATGTTCTATAAAGCACATCACATAGTTGTGTATGAAGGGTACATATAGTAATATTCACTTCTAAGATGTAAATCACGGTTTCTCACATCCTATATAAATTGTCACATGGGTATATATATAAATAATAATGTATTTACAGAAGGTGTGAACATAAGGTATAAACATCCATTTTCATTCGTATTAATGATAGTCAATAAATCATAGTGACCTAAACATTAATTAAACAAATGAGATATTTTCAGTAATTAGGGGGGTTAAGGGAAGGGGGGTGGGATGTAGTAGTTTCACTTACATGCAGTGGAAATCCGCAGTATGTAATTCTATGACCAGCTGCAGCAACAACAGCAGCAGGGGCAGCACCAGGAACAGCAGCAGGAGCAGGGATGGCTACAGCACCATGACCAGGGACCTCAGCAGCAACAAGAGCATCAGCGGGTATATCATGAACAACAGGGGCTTGTAGGGCTTCCAGCACCCCTTGTGCCCCACGATGCTGTCTATCTATGTAAAGCAAGGGAAAAATGGTGGCTAATGAGGGTGTGCATTGGCAAGTGTTTTAAGGCTTCCGGGTGAGAGGTTGTGCTGTTTGTGATTGGTTTGACACACTTTCAGGGGCAGGAATAATAAATGCTTAGAAGAGGTTTAACTGTTTGAGATTTGTGGCTGATATGTATGTGATTACGCATGCGTTTGTTAGGCCTTCAGGGAGTTACGTTGCTTTTTTAGTCAGTTGAAGGGTTGCTGTGCCTGCAATATGTGGCGAGATGAGGATGGAGTAGATTTTCTGAATTCTGCGCGCGTAAGTCCTTACGCTGTATATTGGATACCAAATTGCGCGTCTGTTCTATGTTAGTCTATGGGTAAAAAAAATACGTTCCGAAGGGTGAAATATACGCGCGTAACTTGTATGCTACTTTGTATATGTAATACCAAAATCATGTAAAATCTGGCGTCGCCGGCTTTCGCGGGCGACGCTGCATATGTAATGGAGGCCTCTGTGTTAGATCATTTTAATATTGCACTATAGCTTGCAAATAACTATCTCCTAGATTACGAGTTTTGAGCGCTATAGGGAAATTAACTAACGCAACAAAAGTGTTATTTAATCCCCTATAGCTCTGCCTTTACAAGTTTTAAAAAACCTGGCATGTGCGGGTGATATGGTGCTTTTAAGCTCCATACCGCACCAAAAACAAGTGCTGTTTTGACAAGCTCATGCACGCTTTCCCCATAGACATCAATGGGGAGAGCAGGTCAGAAAAAAGTTTAACATCTGTGATCGCGGAAAGAAAATCTCTGTAACGCAGCCCCATTGATGTCTTTGGGGAAAAAGAAAATAACGTTTAAACCTAACACCCTAACATAAACCCCACGTCTAAACACCCCTAATCTGCTGCCCCCGACATCGCCGATACCTGCCTACAGTTATTAACCCCTAATCTGCCGCTCCCAATATCTCCGCCACCTAAATAAAGGTATTAACCACTAATTTGCCGCTCCTGAGATTGCCGCCACTATACTAAAGTTATTAACCCCTTTTCCGCCGCACCCCAACATCGCCGCTATTATATTAAAGTTATTAACCCCTATTCCATCGCTCCCCAATATCGCCTCAACTAAATAAAGTTATTAATCCCTAAACCTTTGGCCTCCCACATCACTACCACTAAAAAAAAACTATTAACCACATTGCAACAAACTAAATTAAACTATTAACCCCTACACCTACCCCTAAACCTAACCCTACCCCTAACATAACCCTAACACCCCCTAACTTTAACATCATTAAAATAGAGCTAAATTAAATTTACAATTATTAACTAAATAATACCTATTTAAAGGGACAGTCTACACCAAAATGTTTCTTATTTAAAAAGATAGATAATCCCTTTATTACCCAATTCCCATTTTTGCATAACCAACACAGTTATATTAATATACTTTTTACCTCTGTGATTACCTTGTATCTAAGCCTTTGCAGACAGCCTCCTTATCTAAGTGCCTTTGACAGACATGCAGTGAAGTCAATCAGTGAAGACTCCTAAATAACTTCACGGGAGTGAGCACAATGTTATCTATTTGACACATGTTAAATAGCACAGTCTAACTGTGAAAAACTTTCAAAATGCTCTGAGCTAGGAGGTGGTTTTTAACTGTTTAGAAATCAGTTTGAGCCTAGCTAGGTTTAGCTTTTCAAAAATACCACCAAGGGAACAAAGCAAATTTGATGATAAAAGTAAATAGGAAAGTTGTTTAAAATTGCATGTCCTATCTGAATCATGAAAGTTTAGTTTTGATTTTACAGTCCCTTTAAAACTAAATACAAATTTACCTGTGAAATAAAACCTAATCTAGCTACAATATAACTAATAGTTATATTGTAGCTAGCTTAGGTTTTATTTTTATTTCACAGGTAAGTTTGTATTTATTTTAACTAGGTAGAGTAAATAAATATTAACTATTTAATAACTACCTAGTTAAAATAAATACAAAATTACCTGTGAAATAAAACCTAAGCTGCCTTACACTAAAACCTACCATTACAAAAAATAAAAAAACTACCATTAAAAAAAACAAAAACAAAATTATCCAAAAAAATAAAAATTATTCCTATTCTTATACCCTTTAAAGAAAAACCCCACTCTAAAATAAAAAAGCCTAATCTAGAATAAACTACCAAGGGCCCTTAAAAGGGCCTTTGGTAGGGCATTGCCCTAAGTTAAACAGCTCTTTTGCTACAAAAAACAAACACCCCCTAACAGTATACAAACCCCCTTAAACAGCTCTTTTGCTACAAAAAAAACCCAAACACCCCCTAAAAAAATACATTACACAAAATAACAAACAAATTATCAAAAATAATAAAAATTATTCCTATTTTAATACCCATTAAAAAAAAACACCCCAAAATAAAAAACCTAATCTAGAATAAACTACCAATGGCCCTTAAAAGGGCCTTTTGTAGGGCATTGCCCTAAAGATATCAGCTCTTTTTCTGAAAAAAATAATAATAATAATACAAATACCCACTAACATTAAAAAAAACCCACCCCCCAAACCCACAAAATAAAAAAAACTATCAAAAAACCCAAGCTACCCATTGCCCTGAGAAGGGCATTTGTATGGGCATTGCCCTTGAAAGAGCATTTAGCTCTTTTGCTGCCCAAACCTTAAGACTAACCTCAACGATCCTTACAGTTTTTGAAGTCCCGCTTGAACGATCTTCATCCCGGCGGAGAAGTCCTCATCCAGGCGGTGAGAAGTCCTCATCCAGGCAGCGAGAAGTCTTCATCCAGGCGGCCTCTTCAATCTTCAACCCGGTGGTGAAGTCCTCATCCAAGCAGCGAGAAGTCTTCAACCAGGCGGCCTCTTCAATCTTCATCCAGGTGGCATCTTTTATCTTGATCCCGGCAGCGCAGATCGGATCCATCCTGAAGACATCCAGTGCGGAGCATCCTCTTCATACGGTCTCCATCAGCCAATATAATGAGAGCTGCTTAAATCCTATTGGCTGATTTGAACTGAAAAATTTGAATTAGCCAATAGGAATTCAAGGGACGCCATCTTGAATCGTGTACCTTGCATTGAAGATTCAGTGTACGGCTGCGACCATATGAAGAGGATGCTCCGCGCCGGATGTCTTCAGGATGGACCCGCTCCCCGCCACTGGGATCAAGATAGAAGATGCCGACTGGATGAAGATTGAAGAGGCCGCCTGGATGAAGACTTCTTGCCGCTTGAATGAGTACTTTGCCCCTGGGATGAAGATCATTCAAGCGGGACTTAAAAAACTGTAAGTGGATCGTCGGGGGTTAGTGGTAGGTTTTTAAAAAAAAATTTGGGTGGGTTTTATTTTTAGATTAGGATTTGGGCAGCAAAAGAGCTAAATACCCTTTACAGGGCAATGCCCATACAAATGCCCTTTTCAGGGCAATGGGTAGCTTAGGTTTTTTTTAGATTTATTTTTTTTCTGTCGGGGGGTCTTTGTATTTTTTTTTTACAGGTAAAAGAGCTAATATCTTTGGGGCAATGCCCCACAAAAGGCCCTTTTAAGGGCCATTGGTAGTTTATTGTAGGCCAGTGTTTTTTTGGGTTTTTTTGGGAGGGCTTTTTTATTTTGATAGGGCTATTAGATTAGGTGTAATTCTTTTTTATTTTTCATAATTTCATTTGTTATTTTCCGTAATTTAGTGTTTGTTATTTTTTGTAATTTAGTCTTTTTTTTGTTTTGTGTAATTAGATACATTCGGCCAGATTACGAGTTTTGCGTTATGAGCGGCTCGGTAATAATTTGCAAGTTATTTCCACCGCTCACCTCCCTATAGTGCAGCTATTACAGGTTTGTATTTATTTTAACTAGGTAGACTAGTTAGTAAATAGTTATTAACTATTTACTAGCTACCTAGTTAAAATAAATACAAATTTACCTGTAAAATAAAACCTAACCTGTCTTACACTAACACCTAACATTACACTACAATTAAATAAATTACATTAATTAAATACAATTAACTAAATTACAAAAATAAATATACACTAAATTACACAAAATAAAAAAGAAATGATCAAATATTTAAACTTATTACACCTAATCTAATAGCCCTATCAAAATAAAAAAGCCCCCCCAAAATAAAAAAAACCCTAGCCTAAACTAAACTGCCAATAGCCCTTAAAAGGACCTTTTGCTGGGCATTGCCCCAAAGAAATCAGCTCTTTTACCTGTAAAAAAAAAATACAAACAACCCCCAACAGTAAAACCCACCACCCACACAACCAACCCCCCCAAATAAAATCCTATCTAAAAAACCTAAGCTCCCCATTGCCCTGAAAAGGGCATTTGGATGGGCATTGCATTTAGCTCTTTTCCATTGCCCAAACCAAAAGCTAAAAATAAAACCTACCCAATAAACCCTTAAAAAAACCTAATACTAACACCCGAAGATCCACTTACAGTTTTTGAAGACCGGACATCCATCCTCATCAAGCCGGGAGAAGTCTTCATCCAAGCGGCAAGAAGTGGTCCTCCAGGCAGGCAGAAGTCTTTATCCAGACGGCATCGTCTATCTTCTGACGCAGAGCGGCTCCATCTTCAAAACATCCGGCGCGGAGCATCCTCTTCTGTCGATGGTTACTGAAGAATGAAGGTTCCTTTAAGGGATGTCATCCAAGATGGCGTCCCTTGAATTCCGATTGGCTGATAGAATTCACCATCTTGGATGACGTCCCTTAACCCCTTAATGACCACAGCACTTTTCCATTTTCTGTCCGTTTGGGACCAAGGCTATTTTTACATTTTTGCGGTGTTTGTGTTTAGCTGTAATTTTCCTCTTACTCATTTACTGTATCCACACATATTATATACCGTTTTTCTCGCCATTAAATGGACTTTCTAAAGATACCATTATTTTCCTCATATCTTATTATTTACTATAAAAAAATTATAAAATATGAGGAAAAAATGGAAAAAAACACACTTTTTCTGACTTTGACCCCCAAAATCTGTTACATATGTACAACCACCAAAAAACACCCATGCTAAATAGTTTCAAAATTTTATCCTGAGTTTAGAAATACCCAATGTTTACATGTTCTTTGCTTTTTTTTTGTAAGTTATAGGGCCATAAATACAAGTAGCACTTTGCTATTTCCAAACCATTTTTTATCAAAATTAGCGCTAGTTACATTTGAACCCTGATATCTGTCAGGAATACCTGAATATCCATTGACAAGTATATATTTGTTTTTAGAAGACATCCCAAAGTATTGATCTAGACCCATTTTGGCATATTTCATGCCACCATTTCACCGCCAAATGCGATCAAATAAAGAAAATTGTTCACTTTTTCACAAATTTTTTCACAAACTTTAGGTTTCTCACTGAAATTATTTACAAACAACTTTTGCAATTATGGCATAAATGATTGTAAATTCTTCTCTGGGATACCCTTTCTTTAGAAATAGCAGACATGTATGGCTTTGGCGTTGCTTTTTGGTAATTAGAAGGCTGCTAAATGCCACTGCGCACCACATGTGTATTATGCCCAGCAGTGAATGGGTTAATTAGGGCGTATGTAGGGAGCTTCTAGGGTTAATTTTAGCTGTAGTGTAGTGTAGTAGACAACCCCAAGTATTGATCTAGGCCCATTTTGGTATATTTCATGCCACCATTTCACCGCCAAATGCGATCAAATTAAAAAAAAACGTTACATTTTTCACAATTTTAGGTTTCTCACTGAAATTATTTACAAACAGCTTGTGCAATTATGGCACAAATGTTTGTAAATGCTTGGATCCCCTTTGTTCAGAAATAGCAGACATACATGGCTTTGGCGTTGCTTTTTGGTAATAAGAAGGCCGCTAAATGCTGCTGCACATCACACGTGTATTATGGCTAGCAGTGAAGGGGTTAATTAGGTAGTTTGTAGGGAGCTTGCAGGGTTAATTTTAGTTTTAGTGTAGAGATCAGCCTCCCACCTGACACATCACACCCCCTGATCCCTCCCAAACAGCTCCCTTCCCTCCCCCACCCCACAATTGTCCCCGCCATCTTAAGTACTGGCAGAAAGTCTGCCAGTACTAAAATAAAAGGCATCTTTGAATATTCTTTTTAAAAAATTGAGCATATTTACATATGCTGCTATGTAGGATCCCCCCTTAGCCCCCAACCTCCCTGATCACCCCCAAAACAGCTCTCTAACCCCCCCTGCCTTATTGGGGGCCATCTTGGGTACTGGCAGCTGTCTGCCAGTACCCAGTTTGCAAAAAAAAAAGTTTTTATTATTTTTATTTTAGGTTTTATTATTTTTATTTTATTATTTTCTGTAGTGTAGCTTCCCCCCCACAGACTAACACCCCACCAACCATACCGATCTTGCTAAATTGTAAATAATATCCCCCTTTTTCCCCACTTCTGCATAAAATATTTCTGTAGTGTAGCGGTTCCCACCCGCTCCCTCCCCGTGCACGCGCCCGCCCCCGCCTCCCCGTGCACGCGTCTGTGCGCGCCCCCTGTCATCCCCGCCCTTGACCCCGCCCCCCTCCGCATCATCCATGGCCATCGATGGCTGCCACCCGCCTCCCGGTCCTGCTCCCACCCACCAACGAAGTAAGCCACCGATCTCCGGTGCAGAGAGGGCCACAGATGCATCGGATGGCTTTAAAAGGTTATTGCAGGATGCCTCCATATCGAGGCATCACTGCAATAACCGGAAAGCAGCTGGAAGCGAGCAGGATCGCTTCCAGCTGCTTTCCACACCGAGGACGTGCAGGGTACGTCCTCAGGCGTTAACTGCCTTTTTTTTGAGGACGTACCCTGCACGTCCTCGGTCGTTAAGGGGTTAAAGGAACCTTCATTCTTCAGTACCCGTCGACAGAAGAGGATGCTCCATGCTGGATGTCTTGAAGATGGAGCCACTCCACGTCAGATGGATGAAGATAGAAGATGCCATCTGGATGAAGACTTCTGCCCGCCTGGAGGACCACTTCTTGCCGCTTGGATAAAGACTTCTCCCGGCTTCGTTGAGGACTTCTGCCTGCTTGGATGAAAACTTCTCCCCGCTTGATGAGGATGGATATCCGGTCTTCAAAAACTGTAAGTGGATCTTCGGGGTTAGTGTTAGGTTTTTTTAAGGGTTTATTGGGGGGGGTTATTTTTAGCTTAGGGTTTGGGAAATTAAAAAGAGCTAAATGCCCTTTTAAGGGCAATGCCCATCCAAATGTCCTTTTCAGGGCAATGGGGAGCTTAGGTTTTTTAGATAGGATTTTATTTGCAGGGTTTGGTTGTGTGGGTGGTGGTTTTTACTGTTGGGGGTTGTTTGTATTTTGTTTTACAAGTAAAAGAGCTGATTTTTTTAAGGGCTATTGGCAGTTTAGTTTAGCCTAGGGGTTTTTTTTTGTTTTTTTTTTTGGGGGGGGGGCTTTTTTATTTTGATAGGTCTATTAGATTAGGTGTAATTAGTTTAAATATTTGATCATTTCTTTTTTATTTTGTGTAATTTAGTGTTTATTTTTTTTTGTATTTTAGTTAATTGTATTTAACCCCTTAATGACAACTGACGTATCAGGTACGTCATGCAAAAACTAACAGTTAATGACAATAGACATACCTGGTACGTCAGTTGTCTAACAGAGTGCTGGAAGCGATCGCAATCGCATCCAGCAGCTCTCAGGGTATTGCAGTGATGTCTTGATATGGAGGCATCCTGCAATACCTTTTTACAAGCCTCCAATGCAGAGAGAGCCATTCTGTGGCCCTCTCTGCACCGGTAGCGATGGTGCCGTTCGTTGGTGGGTGGGAGTGTAGCAGGGAGGTGGGTGGGTGGCCCATCGCTACCCGGCATCTGGTTCCTGTAAGTGCAATGTGCACGCCGGGTCCCGGGAGCGTGCGGGGGGGCCTGCGGGGGCGCGCGCGCATTAGCCACTGACACCAATGAGATCTTTAGAGGGAGAGGGGGGAAAAAGTTAAATAAAATTAAATATAAAAGGATCTGGGAGGGGGATGGGGGTATTGTGGGGGGCTGCTACACTACAGAAAAAGTTTAAAGGTCAAAAGAAAAAAAATACTTTTGTTTTTGGGGGCAAACTGATTGGAATAGCCAATAGAATGCAAGCTCAATCCTATTGGCTAATTGGATCAGCCAATAGGATTGAAGCTCAATCCTTTTGGCTGATTGCATCAGCCAATAGGATTTTTTCAACTTTAATTCCAATTGGCTGATAGAATTCTATCAGGCAATCGGAATTCAAGGGACACCATCTTGGATGACGTCCCTTAAAGGAACCTTCATTCTTCAGTACCCGTCGACAAAAGAGGATGCTCCGCGCCGGATGTCTTGAAGATGGAGCCGCTCCGCATCGGAAGGATGGAGATAGAAGATGCCATCTGGATGAAGACTTCTGCCCGCCTGGAGGACCACTTCTTGCCGCTTGGATGAATACTTCTCCCGGCTTCGTTGAGGACTTCTGCCTGCTTGGATGAAATCTTCTCCCGGCTTGATGAGGATGGATGTCCGGTCTTCAAAAACTGTAAGTGGATCTTTGGGGTTAGTGTTAGGTTTCTTTAAGGGTTTATTGGGTGGGTTTTATTTTTAGCATAGGGTTTGGGCAGTGGAAAAGAGCTAAATGCCCTTATAAGGGCAATGCCCATCCAAATGCCCTTTCAGGGCAATGGGGAGCTTAGGTTTTTTAGATAGGATTCTATTTGGGGGGGTTTGGTTGTGTGGGTGGTGGGTTTTACTGTTGGGGGTTGTTTGTATATTTTTTACAGGTAAAAGAGCTGATTTTTTTGGGGCAATGCCCCACAAAAGGCCCTTTTAAGGGCTATTGGCAGTTTAGTTTAGGCTAGGTTTTTTTTTTTGGGGGGGGGGGCTTTTTTATTTTGATAGGGCTATTAGATTAGGTGTAATTAGTTTAAATATTTGATAATTTCTTTTTTATTTTGTATAATTTAGTGTTTATTTTTTTGTAATTTAGTTAATTGTATTTAATTAATGTAATTGATTTAATTGTAGTGTAATGTTAGGTGTTAGTGTAAGACAGGTTAGGTTTTATTTTACAGGTAAATTTGTATTTATTTTAACTGGATAGTTAGTATATAATTAATAACTATTTACTAACTAGTCTACCTAGTTAAAATAAATACAAACTTGCCTGTGAAATAAAAATAAAACCTAAGCTAGCTACAATGGAACTATAAATTATATTGTAGCTAGCTTAGGATTTATTTTACAGGTAAGTATTTAGTTAATGATAGTAATTTTTATTTAGATTTATTTTTATTATATTAAAGTTAGTGGGTGTTAGGGCTAGACTTAGGGTTAGGTTTAGGATAGTGGCGGCGGTGACATTTGGGGCGGCAGATTAGGGGTTAATAATATTTAACTAGTGTTTGCGATGCGGGAGTGCGGCGGTTTAGGGGTTAATATGTTTATTATAGTGGCAGCGATGTCCGGAGCAACAGATTAGAGGTTAATAAATTTATTTTAGTGTTTGCGATGCGGGAGGGCCTCAGTTTAGGGGTTAATAGGTAGTTTATGGGTGTTAGTGTACTTTGTAACACTTTAGTTATGAGTTTTATGCTATAGATTTGTAACGCAAAACTCATAACTACTGACTTTAGATGGCAGTACGAATCTTGATGGTATAGGATGTACCGCTCACATTTTGGCCTCGCAGGCAAAACTCGTAATACTGGCGCTAAGGAAGTCCCATTGAAAAAGGACTTTTTGAAAGGTGCGGTAGTTACGTTGCGTTACGGCCAAAAAGGTGTGCGAAACACCTATACCTGCAATACTTGTAATACCAGCGGTAGTGAAAAAGCAGCGTTATGAGACTTTTTCACTCATAACGCAAAACTCGGAATCTAGCCGCATGTAATTTTTAGAATAGTGTTAAGGATTTTTTTTAATGTGTAGTTTATTTTATTTTATTGGTAGTTAGTTTAATTTTAGTTTAATAATTATATTAGTTTAATTGTTAGTTTAAACTTAGTTTTTTAATTTGACAGGTAAGTTTAAATTTAATTTAAGCTAGGGAAATTGTAATTTTAATATAACATTAGGGGGCTTTAGCTTTAAGGGTTACTAGTTTAAATGAGTTTATTGCGATGTGGGGGGCTTTCGGTTTAGGGGTTTGTGACGGATACCCCGGCTACCCCGACTAGGTAGCTCCGCCAAATGGGTCCTGCTTCCTCCCTGCCGACTGCAGCTATGTAGCTGGCAAGTGACCACAGCCTGTAGCCACCCTGATGCCTGTCAGCACCAGTACTCAGGGTACCACGCTGTGGCAGACTCTGGCTACCCAGACTAGGTAGCTCTGCCAGAGGGTCCTTCCTCTGCCTGGAACAGGCTGCTATGTAGCCCAGAAAAGTGAGTTTAGCAGGAGCCCACCCAAATAACTAGACAAACTAGCATTCAGGAGAAACAAGAACTCTCTTTATTGTAAAACATACACTCCTTTTATAAAAAACAGCTCCTCTTGATAAGACCCTGGACAATCCCACAATTTTCCCACCATTCCCGCCCCTCCAGACCGACCGGCACCTCCATAGTAGCCACAGTCCCACAGAATCCCAGTACCTATTGGTGGTGGTTTCGGGGTGATCATTGTGTCATTTTAAAGCATTCGGCCCCCAGATGCCACAGTCCAACAATCAGTTTGATTATGGGGTTAGGGGTGTCCAAAACCCCCGGTTCCCAAAGGAGCTCCCCTTCAATAATTCCCCCAGCTCTTGTCCTCCCTAGGGGCTACCAATCCCCAAAAGAGCAGAGCTCTGGGGAAAAGGGCTGATGGAGCGAACCGGGGTAAAGTTAGCCAGTGTCCTGCTGTCCTGTGGCCGGTTCCCAAAGGAGCTCCCCTCCAATAATTCCCCCAGCTCTTGTCCTCCCTAGGGGCTACCAATCCCCAAAAGAGCGGAGCTCTGGGGAAAAGGGCTGCTGGAGCCACCAGGGGTAAAGTTAGCCAGTGTCCTGCTGTCCTGTGGCCGACCGGGAGTTCCAGGATCCTGGCCAGCCTGAGAGGGGTTAGGCGGGTGTCCGTTGTGAGGCGGCCGAGCGGGAGTTTCAAGAGCCCGGCCAGCCTAGGAGGGTTTTCCCGGTCATACACCAGCTCTTCTCTTAAGTTTAGAACACAAAAACAAGCCAACAAAAAGCAAACAAAAAGCTTCCAGAGATTGTGGTTGCTCTGAGGAGCCCAAAACCACTGAGAAACAACAGGGGTGAGGTTGTAGGGGGGTAGGGGTTTAGCCCTTGCAGCCCGGTATCCGTGACAGGGTTAATAGTTTAATTTATTATATTTTGTTGTGGGGGGCTTTTGGTTTAGGGGTTAGTTGGTTTATTATAGTGGCTGCGGTGTAGGGCTTAATAACTTTAGTACAGTGGGGGCGATGTGGGTGGACGGCAGATTAGGGGTTAATAATATTTAAATAGTGTTTGCGATGCAGGAGGGCAGCGGTTTAGGGGTTAATAACTTTAGTATAGTGGTGACAATGTCGGGAAGCTGCAGAATAGGGGTAAATACATTTTATTAGTGGGGGCGATGTCGTGAGCGGCAGATTAGGGGTTAATAAATTTATTATAGTTTTTCAGAGATGCGGGAGGGCCTCAGTTTAGGGGTTAATAGGTGGTTTATGGGTGTTAGTGTACTTTTTAACACATTAGTTATGAGTTTTATGTTACAGCTTTGTAGCGTAAAACTCATAACTACTGACTTTAGATGGCGTTACGGATCTTGTTGTTTTAGAGTGTAACGCTCGCTTTTTAGCCTCACTGCAAAACTTGTAACACCAGGGCTATGGGAATCCCATTAAAAAACGTCATTTTTAAGAGTGTGGTACTGACGTTACGTTACAGACTAAAAGGCTTGCAGTACACCTATACCGACAAGACTCGTAATGGCTGCAGTGCTGTTTTAACGCTGAGAATACCATATTTTCAGTGTTAAGAGCTGTAACGCACAACTCGTAATCTAGCTGTATGTGTTTAACATCTACAAAGGGATTAAACATATAGCTTAAAGGGATATTCCAGCCAAAATTGAAAACCACATGGGTGCATTTTGGTATTGAACAAAAGCAATTTTGTAATAGCTGTTTCAAAAGTATATTTAAGTATGCACCGTGCATCAGCATTTTAAACACAACACTTGCTCTGAGAGTCTAAGGTGCTTGTACCATCTTGTAATGACTCAATTTGTTAATTGCTGACATGATTCAAGCCCCACTGATGATATGAGCAGCTGCATTATTTAAAATGTGGGTGCAGAAACAAATTGGCTCTCATCTAAAGAAATTGAAAGTTTTATGACATACCCATTTTCTCTCAAAGCATTACTACATATATCTATAAAAGAACTACCTAATAATATTAAGAGCTTAATTTCTATTAAAAATATAATTGCTGCTTGGCAAATTCTTTGTTCGGTAACTGGTATAGAGTACTCCTTTTCTGAATATCTACCGATATTGGGTAATCCTGAATTTTCGCCGGGGATTAATCAAAAAACATTTAGAAGTTGGTCCAATAAGGGGCTTAAAGCAGTTCACCAATTGTTTACAGCCGATGGACAAATAGAAGAATTTGATCATTTGAGAAGCCAATTTAATCTACCAAGTAATAACTTTTTTTCCTATTTTCAAATCCTTCATTTTATAAAATCTAAGAAATGGAACGGCATTGAGGCAGCTGTATAGTCTGAGTTAAGAGCTTGTATTACTATTTCTAGAATCAAATCCCCTTCCATTTCACTACTTATATACAGTATTATGCTGTCTAAACAAAGCGACTCCTGGTTGGAAAATCTTAGCTCAAAATGGAGGGTAGCAATCCCGAGAATTGACCAAGATAAAATAAGAACTAGTTTTAATTTAATTAATAAACTTCAAATACCAATAAGTTGGAAAGAGAGTCATATGAAGATAATCCATAATGCCTATTACACACCGCAGAGATTGGCCAAAATATACCCTAAGCAAAGCTTCCCCTGTCCACGATGTTGCCACATAAATGCTGACAGCTTACATATGTTTGTATATTGTCCTAGAGTATATCAGTTTTGGAAAAAGGTAGCGTTTTGGTTTAATACTTTGTTTGGAACTAATATTTGTTTTGATTCTGACACTATTTTATTTTTTGATCAGTCTACCGGGGTGTCTTCTCCATATAGAAAAAGTGTAAATGTAATCATTCTCCTTGTTAGATATCTTATACTAAAGAACTGGAAAGCCAAAAAAATGCCGGGCTTCTCAGTATTCGTGAAAGAAATTCAAATGCATATAATCTTTGAATCTTTCCACTTGAGAGAAGCTAGGGAAAGAGAAGTTAAGAAGTTTTTAGTAAGATGGTTACAGATTATTAAGTCATATCCAGAAGGAGCTCAGAAAGGGATTTTATATCCATTTTTTAGTTCAGAAAGTTTTTCGGATCTGGTCCTTCTGGGTGATTTCCCGGAGGAATGGATTAGGAGCTATAGCCCGGAACTGACTCAACTAGGAGGTGGAGGAGAGAGGTGGGGGAATATGTGTTCTCTCTTTTTTTTTTTTCTTCTCTTTTTCTCCTTTTTTTTTGTCCTTACCCTTTTCTGCAGAAAAAAAAAAAATATGCCAGAAGTGTAAAAGCAGATTTTGTAATATTTATGTTTGATGTATTAAATCTAAAGTGAAAAAGAGTTATTTCTATGGTAGATGATACGGTCTATGTAGACCTTTTCAGAGGATTTTGTGTTTTTTAAAGATATCTACTGAAAAGGTGGCCCTGTGAGGTCTGTTTTTCTCCTTTTTCTGTTGTGTTATATTTGTTACACTGATGGCATGTATAAATAAATATTTAAAAAAAAAAAAAATGTGGGTGCAGCTTCACATCGACGTGCAGAGAAAAATGTTAACTCTAAAACAGTGATAACTCTTACTAGAAGCATTTTTGCTAATACATGTATATTGCAAATATGTTTCTATTCAAAGATGTAATAAATCTATGTGCATTCATATTTTGACTGGAATGTCCCTTTAAGTGATCTTCAGAGCAGGAATACCCTATTGAGAGCTAGCTGAGCACATCTGGTGAATCAACGACAAGAGGCCTATGCACATAGCTACCAGTCACTGCCTAGCTCCCATTAATGCACTGCAGCTACTGAGCCTATCTATGCTTTTCAACAAAGGATGAAAAGTGAAAAAAGTACATTTGATTACAGAATTAAATTTAAAAAAAATCTTAATTCTTGATCATAAACGTTTACTCTTTAATTTCTTGTCCCTTTAAGCTTTTTTGTTGTTAAAGTCTATTTAAATTAATTTATTAAGGCTTGAAAGAGAATTCCGGTTTCCTAAATTTTCTTTTTTTCACAGACACAGTAACCCCCCCATAAAACATAATAATGTACTTTCCAAATTACAGTGTCTACCACATCCAGTGCAACACTAATTCTATAATAAACTTATTTTATATATATTTTTTATTTAAAGGGACACAAGTCAAAATAAACTTTTATGATTCAGAAAGAGCATGCGGTTTTTAAGACACTTTCCAATTTACTTCCATTATCAAATTTTGCCCAATCTTGTTATATACACACTTTCTAGGGAACAAGATCCTACTAAGCATCTGCACAAGCTCACAGGGTATACATATACTAGCCTGTGATTCGCTCATGTCTGTCACATGATTCAGGGGGCCGGAAAATGAGAGAAATTAAATTTGAAATTCAGAGTAGGTGTTAAATATTTGTGTTTTATTATGCACTTGATAAGTATGCAATTCTACAGTATTGGGTGGTCCTTATACAAGGGACATGCAAGTCAAAATAAACTTTCAAAGTTTTAACTGTCAAAGCTAATTTAAGAATTAAAATACATTTTTGTGCTTAGTATTAGCTCAAACAAATCTCCACTGTACATATTTTGCATAAAAAGCTAATTTGTTAATACATATTGCTGCTCAATTAGACCTAACAGATAAAAAATCCCCTGAGAGGAAGTTTGGATATTTATTTATCTAAATTTTAAAAGCAATATAATCGAACTCAGTTGTACTTTGTACATAGTTTAAGGATAAATGTGGAGTGAAAAACATTTACACAAGTAGTTTGCTTGTAAACAAACTAAACACGTGTTTATGATAGTCTCACAGTATATTTTTTATATGTGAAGCACTTATAAAACGTAAAGCTATGATCAAACATCCAAATATTTCACAAATTAGTGAGAACTTTAGCATAAATAAAAAAAAATTGCCATTTAAAGGGACATTCTAGCCAAAAACGTTCTTTCATGCTTTAGAAAGAGCATGCTATTTTAAACAGTTTTCCAATTTACTTCTGTTATCTAATTTGCTTCATTCTCGTGATATTGTTGGTTGAAAAGCATATCTAGATATGCTCAGTATCTGCTGATTGGTTGCTGCACATAGATGCCTCTTGTTATTAGCTCACCTATGTGCATTGCTATTTCTTCAACAAGGGATATCTAAAGAATGAAGCAAATTATTTAATAGAAGTAAATTGGAATGTTGTTTAAAATCATATTCTCTTTCTGAATCATGAAAGAAATATTTTTGCTTTCATGTCCCTTTAATATACATACGCACACAGCAAATATAACATCCATATCAAAATGAAAACGTTTTAAAATCAAACTTGAATTTTACTATTTTAATAAATATTTAATTTGAATCAATATTTTAGTGTACATATGCTTTATTACAAATTGTTACTCAAAATGTTTTTAAATTGAAAATGAAAACCAAATGTATTTTTTAAATTCAATATGAAAGAAAGAAGAAAGCCTTATTTGTATAGCTTTGATTAAATTATAAGTGCTTTGGATTTCTCCAATAATAAGGAGAGAGGTTTGAAATGACTTTAAAAAAAACTGATACTGAGGAAGGATTAGCTTATTGATAGAAAACAAATTGTTAGACCACAAAGACATCTCAAAAGATGATCACGTGGACTGGAATCCAACATCAGGTCAACATATACAACAAAAGTGAGTACACCCCTGTGCAATATGACTTAAATGTCAAATGATTCAAAATTGTATCACCTCTCAATAGCTGCATTATTTCTAAGTTGACAATTAGAGCATTTCTTCTTATGAACAATAAAAAAACAAATACTTTAGAAAGACTTTATTGAAAATACAGTCCCCAAAGTAGAAATCTCAATGCAAGAAAAGTGAATACACCTGTGATCACTGACACAAAGTTAGAAAACCTGTGATCATTGAAACAAAATTGAAAACATCTGTTATTTCCAATTAGCCTAATTTCATGAACATGGTTATAAAAATGACCATGAACTTTTTCAACTTTTTCAATGTTGGACCTATGGTCTGTGTCTGTCTGCATGTCTGTATCGTGCCTCCACATAGATAAAAATTGCCAGGAGAATTAAAAAAATCTCATTGTGAGACTTTACAAAGGTAGAAAAGGATACAGGAAAATCAATGACCACTAAAAATCAGTCAAAACTCAGTTGCAGCAGTAATCAGAACGTTTATAACGAGCCTTCGGTGGATTCTTTCACCACCCTGCCATTTTCAGAATCCACCTGGATGCAGCTTATTTTGCCTTGCGCTGCCAACATTCTTTTGAGAATGTGTGCGCAACTGCAGATGGCGACGGACATTACAAACGCAATTATAGTATAGATAATATAAATTGCTGCAACATTCTTATGGAAATTCATTTCCTGCTGTGTTCTCCATTTCAGTTGAAAATCTGGTGAAAACGATTTTTTTTAAGGAATTTTAAAAATATATACTTTTAATATATTAAGGGGTAGATTACAAGTGGCGGGGACAAGACAAGATACTTTGCAACCAAGCTAACTAGCATGCATTTTACAAGTTGAAAGTAAAGGGTTGCGCTTGAGCGCACAAACCAAATTTGCCCTCACCGGATTAGCATGGCTAGGACCTTGTGTAAATTGTAAGGGTTTAAAAAAAGTTGCACCAAATACAACATAAATACAATAAAATATAGTATTACACTCATATATACCCTTTCTGACAAATAATATTGTATATTAATATTAGTCAAATGTTTTATAAGGGTTAAAATGGATATGGTATATGACAAGGTGTCTGACTGGGAAGGACTATTATGTATGCAGATATGTCTAAATTTGTGTGTATATATATATATATATATATATATATATATATATATATATATATATATATATATGTATTTATGTGTTTATATGTCTCAATATGTATATACGTACATATATCCACATGTTTACACATATATAGACATATATTCAGATTGGAACATTTTCCAATTTGTAGTAATTTTTTATATATTGTAATGTGTTTACTATATATATATATATATATATATATATATATAAAAGAACATTTTCTTCTATGTGAAGAACATTGGAATGTTAACTTTGGCTTTAGTGCAGTTGGGGGGTTAGCGAGGAAACAATAAGTGTTCATTGAAGTCTACATGGAAAAAATGTTAATATCTTGAAGTTGGCGTGCATCGGGTTTCGCTCATGCTAACTATTTACTTTTTAACTTGTAATAAGCGTGCCAAAAGTTTACTTTGAGCACTCTTAGTGCCCAAGCAAAAAAATCTGTTAGAACACCACTTGTAATCTGGCCCTAAAAGTTTTAAAAACATGCCCTCTATACTGATCGTGCCATTATAAAAATGGCACTTCAGAAACACACACATATGGGCTCCATTAACCCATTGGTTGAATATTCTGCTGCTTAAAGTGAAAGTAAATCCTAGCGTTTTACAAACGCTAGGATTTACTATTGAAACAAATAAAGGGCACTTTTATTCATGAAGTGTAATATACTTCATGTATAGAAAGCTCCTTTATTTGTTTCAATCGATCGCCGCTCTTAGCTCCTACAGCAGCGCATGGCTATAAATCTATTGCTAAGAGGTGACGTTTTAATCTCTTAGCCAATAGCCGTGCGGTAAATCCGGCTCCCATGGGCACCAAGCCGAAATTTACCGCACGGCTATTGGCTAAGAGGTGAAAACGTCACCTCTTAGCCAATTTTTTTTTTAGCCGTGGGCTTCTGTAGGAGCTAAGAGCAACGATCGATTGAATCAAATAAAGGAGCTTTCTACTTAAAGTATCTTATACTTCATGAATAAAAGTGCCCTTTATTTGTTTCAATAGTAAATCCTAGCGTTTGTAAAACGCTAGGATTTACTTTCACTTTAAGTAATGTGCTTACTGCATTTTTATTTTTTTACGCCTTTCAAAGATATTGTGCTAGTGCAAACTGCAATACCTGTCACAAAATTATCATAAGGCACAAAATAATGAACCAACACCTAGCAGTCTGAGGGTAAAAATGCAAGCAGTATGGATTGCTGCTCATCAATATTAGTGTTCCATTCCATTTGCATAGTTTAACAAAGAAAAACTAATTCAATGAACTGCTGTACACAAAATGCAGAGTACACATTGTCTAGTGAATAAAACTCAAATTTCATGGCACACTATGTTGTACTACAGTTGTCTTTCAGAAAGAGAAAGGTACAGAGTTTTTAATGTAAACAGCTCCATTTTTTTTGCATCACACAAGAAACCTTATAGTGCAGATGGATATAACTTTAGCATCTCGCTGAGATTTTTTTGTAACTAAGCCAGGGTGCTTGATTACTGCCAGAGAGGGAATAACATACTTATTGCTAACATCAGATATACTAATTAACCTACAAAAATATACATTCCCACTAATTGGCATATTATGTCACACAAAGCAAATGGCGTAGGATAATAATTGTCCTTTAAAGTACTTTAAAATAACCCAAAATATTACAGTTGGTCTCTAAATCTCAGCCATTACTTAAAGGAACATGAAACCCAAACATTATATATATATATGCAGCCACCAATCAGCAGCTAGAACCTATTTTTTTTTTTGCTGCTCCTGAGCTTACCTAGATAAACCTTTCAGCAAAGGACAACAAGAGAAGGAAGCAAATTAAATAATAGAAGTAAATTGAGAAGTTGTTTAAAATTGTATGCTGTGACTAAATCATGAATGTCTAATTATGACTTTACTGTCCCTTTAATATACATAAAATTATTAAAACCACATACAAATGTAAGATAAAATATAAATAACACATATAAATAACACATAAATAATAAGTGCTTAGTTTTAATTAAAGCTTTGTGATTAACATTTTTTCTTTCTTTTAGAAGGAATTCTAACAGCAATAGATTATCAAAATAAAAAACGTGAGGAAACTGATATTTGTTGTTTGTGTGCTGTTTTGTTTTTTTCATTAGCCATTGGGATTCCACTTGTGTGTCCTGTATTACACAAATAGACATTAAGCACTTGAAGTCAGGGATAGTAAAATCTGTCATTTCCATTGGGAATAAATTATTGTTACATACCTTACAAGAAATGAAAGCGTTTCAGTGCAAATCAGGTATTAGCCAGCGCTTCTTGGACTACTTAATCAGATATTCCATAGAGCTATTTTTGTTTCCTAATAGATAAGAGTGTTTTCTATTCTTCTGAAAAAGCATACATGTCAGCAGCATGCATGTCTTACAGCCAAACTAATTAAATCAATCTCCAAGCTCTTTTCTATTTAACGTTATTGATTTGTAACAAGTTCTCTACTCCTTTGTTCTAAAAATACAAATTCCTTTCATAAGACCATTAAAGAGAGAATCGTGGAATTATCCCCTCACTTTAAAGTATAGATTTTCCAGGTCAAGATAGGGAAATCATTACTGATTTAGCTTCAGATCTTTATCTTTGTGCTACTCATAAACATATTTTCTTTTTAATTTTAAAATAAATGTAGTTGATGTTATGTGAAAAACACATAAATAATGATAACGTAAACAAAAAAGAATTTCTTACACTTCAGAAAATGATTGGAGAGAGAGAGGAGACATAATAAGATAAAGAGAATAGAAAGGAGAGGGGAAAAGTAATATATATATATATATATATATATATATATATATATATATATATATATATATATATATATATATATATATATATACGCTGATTGCAGTAGCCATGTTAATCCAGTGATTTAGATACCAAAATAACAAGAGTATTGCATTGAGCAATGATACTTTTTTTTAGTGGACTAACTATTACATTTATAAGTAGACAAGCTTTCTGAAGAATTCCATCCTTTCTCAAGTCTGAAGCAATACTGACCAATTCAATGGAATTTACAGATCTGTTAAGTCAGTATTGCTTTAGACTTGAGAAAGGAAGGAATTGTTCAGAAAGCTTGTCTACTTATTAATGTATAGTTGTTAAAAAAATATCATTGCTCAATACAATACTCTTGTTATTTTGGTATCTATATCCATATCCATACACATACAGTAGATATATAATAATCAGTGATGTATTCAGGTCTTTTACTCCAAGGGGTAGATTTATGAAGAAGCCTATGCTGCTGTTTCCGTGCCAGACTTCTGGCTTGCTGGAAACATAAGTTAAGAAGCAGCGGTCATAAGACTGCTGCTCCTTAACTCATCTGACATGGCGGACCGCAATCATCCTGATCCGATCAGGATGATTGACACCCCCTGCTAGTGGCCAATTGGCCGCGAATGTGCAGGGGGCAGCATAGCACAAACATTTCACCAGAAATACTTGTGCAATGTTAAATGCTGACAGCATATGCTGTCGGCATTTAGCGATGTCGGACAGACATGATCCGTTACAGCGAATCATGTCCGCCTGACATTTGATAAATCTACCCCCAAGTCTCTACCTTCAAGTTGTAAGTTGAGTCTCAAGTCCTTGCAAGATACTTTCAAGTCAAGTTTCAAGTCGAGTCTCAAATGTGGGAGCGCACTTTAACAAAAAAAAGGAGGTGGTGGTGGTGTGTGTGTGTGTGTGGGGGGGAGTTAATTACTAAAAAATCAAGAAGACGCACAACATTTGGTAAAGAAAAATGTAATTATCATAGGCAAATTTAACTAGGCTTTATTTAAACAAAGGTGTGCTGCTAATTAAATTTATCAAGATTGCATTTTAGAATTTTTTCCCCCCACAAGTCGGTTGCTAAAAATATACAAGTCCCGAGCCAACAATACTACAGACGGTCCTAACCTGCCAATCTCTATTGTAGCCGTAATATTTATTTTACTACTTTAATTTATGCACACACTCAATTGGCATACTGGTTGTGACTGACCTAGCTGTGTGGTCTAGCAGTGTGACTATCCACTATCCAGGTGCCAAGATTACAGCTTCTATAACATTTGGTAGTTTTTGTTTTGTGTTTGTAATTTTAATCAGCTTTACTTCCCCTTTTCAGGCAAACAATCCCCTTTAACTTATCCAAATCAAATGGAATAGAAAAACAAAGCCAAAATTATGCAAATTGATAAGCGGTAAAGAAATCATATGCGTTTAGTAGACTGATTTTCTATGGAGCTATGGCTCATTAGATAAACTGCATCCATAGCTATTTTCTATAAGGTAGACAAACACACATTTATTTGGTCTATCTGATATATTGTTTCATCACTCAGTTTTAGAATTTACCTTCAAAATATGTCAGCTTTTTACACCATTTTTGTTAAAGACATATCTACTTTTAAATAGGCATCTCTGACAAAGTGTAGTTTGTATGGGCACAAAATGCATATTATAATAGCTATCATGCTAAGTAGACATGGGCGGTTCGATTCGTTCCAAATCAAAATTCGGACGAATTTGTAAAATTCGGAGATTCAGATCGATTTGAATTTCCGAATTACGGTAGTACCGAATCTACCGAATAAATCCAAATTAGTTCGGATTTATTCGTTACATTCGGATGGCCATGGATTACACTAGTATTGTACAGTATATTAGGTTATATCACTCTGCTATGGGTTACACCTAATATACAGTACATAATACTAGTCTAATACAAAGCACATCCCACCTAACCCATACCGAAATTCTGAATTCCCGAATCGAACCAAACCGAATCCAGCCGAATTTATTCGAATCCGAATGAATCCGAAACAAATCCGAAACAAATTCATTCAAATTTTTCCGAATTCGAATCGATCCGAACCGAAATTCGAAAACATCTGAATCGATCTGAACTGAAACAAATTTTTCCGCCGTACACAAGTCTAATGCTAAGCTGTATCATTATTAAATGTTATAATAAAGTTTCATTTTATATCTGCATTCATGTTTCTACCCTAAGACTGCTATTTTCTGCCATTTTAATAGCACATGGTAAAATATTAAAAACATTTATTTAGTTCTCTAAATGTTAAAATTTAATTTTCTTTCTTTGCCCATAATGCAGCTATTTATGCATATTTACATAATGATGATGCATAATGGAGGAACACCTACAAGTTCCCCTAAGGCAAGACATAAATTATACAAAGTATTTTTTTTTTTTTAAAGGCTGGCTTGTTTTTAAAGGTGTTGTAAAACTGAAATACATTAGTTCTCTAAGCATTTTACACATTATGACCGTTGGTAATATTTTTATGATTGCCTCATCTTTACTCACATGGTTTTTATATTTTTTTGCAGTGAGTGTAAATATTTCCTCTAATTACATTCTGATTTATGAAGTCTAATAGTGATGGGCACTGAATCAAGTATCCCTTGGGCTGTTAGGCTGCATACCAAGGGAGTGGTTTATCTAGTGACCACATTCCACTTTAGCCAACTCCTTACTATTTCTTGTTACTTATCCCTTGGGTCTTTTTTAAGCACAATGCATGCAGTATATTCTCAGAATTCCAGTACTAGGTCTGTTTTTATTCCCCTGATGTTTTAACGATCACTACTTATGCTCAATGGAAAATAACGAATGCCAAACTGATTAGGTGGTCAGATTAAAAGCTTGTGCCACATAGAAATATTTTTAAAGTAATCTTCCATTTAACAGTCTTCTTTTTTTGTTAAATTGGAACTCTTGGCAATAAAAAAAGTAGAATAATAAAAAAAAAATGAGTAAGGATCCATTGAAAATGAATCTGGTTGAATAAATGACACAGGGTATGCATTTTATAATTGTATATTAAAGCATTCTAGCCCTGCAGGGAATTGCTGAATTCCTGGTTTTCATAGTAGTCAAAACTGTACAAGGAATGTGCATGACAAATAGTAGGAAAACCCGAAACATAACATTCTTGATTAAGCAAACATGGACTATTTTTAGCAGTGTCATCGTATTGGGCAGAAAAACACTTGAAGAGATGTCCTTAATCTCAAAGAAATGGTTTCAAGTATGTTTGCAGATCTCTAATAGGTGTTAATCACATGCGTCTGAGAAATGTCAATGTGCTTAGGTTGGCCAAAAAGAAACACACATATATTCCTGTAAATACAGGATTCTGTAGGTTTTATGATCAGCATCAGTGAGCGGCAAAGGAAAATAACGGGTAGTCACAGAATGATTTGAATGAATATATCTATATAGAGCAACTTACCAGTTTAACAAGGGCCTGTATTTCCATAGATTCACCGTGTTTGTTTAAATTTAATTTAATATCTACTGTAATAGCACATGCAACTAGTCATAAAGTGACGACTGTACTGTAAAATATTCTCCCCTTTAATGTGTTTGAAATAATCCATTGTATCTTCTGGGGTGTATTCAATTATTTACAAATAATCCCTTTACCTTTATGTTGTTATTTTAAATATCGTCTTTTGTCTGTTGAAACCACCAGTTATTGTAAAAATTCTATTACTGCAGTATTAGCCATAGTAAATAGTGGAGGGTAAGAGAAACAGCCCAGGCCTTTTGAAGTGTGTTCCTGATACAGATGTTAATACAATGAGCTCTTATCAGTTGCTTGTCTGAGCACATTATCCATTTAACAATGCTTTGGGGTATTTTGACTATTTAGAGACCTAGAAAATGAAAGAGTTTAGTACATTGCCCCTTTACCAATGGGTTGCAGTTTCTTGTCCATTTACAGAGCTAGAAAATGAAAGGCTATAGAAACCTCTCCACTATAAATTCATCAGTAGTCCCGTTCCTGGCCTCAGTTCTTCTTTCACTTCTACTTCAAAGAAATGCTGTTTACTAATGTTTTTTTGGTCTCTATACAGAAACCCAGGTGACATAGACACATTTATATTCTCAAGGGACACAACTGTCTTTTTCTCATGCACGGGCCCCATGTTAATCTCTCTAGTTGGGTTTTCATTGGATTTTGAATCCTAAATTATATTCATAAGAAAACCTGGTTTTCTCAGGCTTTTAAATAGAACTCCAACCCATCGTAAAATGATTTTCATATCAGTTTCTCTATATATCTCCTTTAATAGAATGAACCATTTGAAAGTCCAATTCTGGCCTGATTTGCATGGCATATGATAGCCTTGTTATTTATTTATTATTTTTTACTTTTTTATAAATGTTTATATTTTCATGCATGCCCAGTTCACATTTGAATATGCATGAATGTACCCCAGATACATAATAATGCTTAAACTCCAATTTTAAGATATTTAGCTTGTAAACAAATGAAACACGATCATATCAATATTTGTTCATAATTACAATAAAGAGCTAGATTACAAGTAGAGTGGTATTAAGAGCTCCCACTCGAGCTTCCTAGCAATGCGAACTCAATGTGAACGCAAGGTCCCGTGCACTGGTATTATGAGTGGAGTGAAAATATCGCACTCGCATAGACGCAATATTACGATCCACTCGTAATCTGGCCCTAAATGTATTATGTTGTTTTTGGTGCATTTTTTTTTTATCCCTAACCCTTCAGTCATGCTAATGCAAAGTGTGTTAAATCTGATTGAGCTCTAGCTAATGCTTTTACTTTTCAACTTGTAATTCGCACGCAAATTAACCCGCTTACAATATTCTAATATGGTTTGTGTGCAAATGTTAGTGCACCTCTTGTAATCTAGTACTAAGTGTTTGAATGTTTTGCAGATGCTATTTGTAACTGCAAATGAACACAAAAAAACTCCCTTCCAACACATAAGGCAATTAACTCCAATACTGAATTAATCAGTTATCATGTTACCCTTACGCAATTTATGCGCATATTTCGTTTTGGTGTAGGTTAGCAAAGTCCTTTCCAAAAATAAATAAATAAATAAATAAAACCCCTTTTAGCTCCTAGCATGTTCACTCAGTCTAAATATTAAAAAGAGATGTCCCAGATTTATATCAGTCTAAACTGAAGAGTTTAACTAATTTGAACAACTGTGCGGCTGTATGTTGAGCAGGAAATTTTAATGTTTTAGACCCAAAGATCTTGAATTCATGGAACATGTGAATAAAAAACAGAATTGTGATTATAAAGATGAAAAGATTTCAAAGAAATTCCTAATTTATTTGCATATTGCGAATGGATCACCAACACCCAATCTAGCAGAATGGTAATCATTTTTTGGAGCAAAGATGAAGCTATTGACTTTAATCAAGGTATATGACAGGTCTTTTTTATTTTATTTTTAATTTATATAGAAATATCACTGATAGTTAAGAGCAGAATCTTGCTGATTCATCAACCAACAGACATTAGCAGTGATCCACTTAAATATATTAATTGTTTATGTGTTAATGAGTGGACGACATTAACAGTTTTTTCAGATCTATATATTTGAAAAGTCCATTGGATGGTGTCTCACAGCAAAATGAAAAAGAAGTTGAGAACCAGTGCTTTAGGATATATTAGTATGTTTTAATGTATGAAAAGATAGGGAAAAAGCATCTCTGTATCTGTAAATGTTTTTATTACATTTAAGTGGTGAAATATGTTTTAACTACTGTATAACTGTTCTTTATCTTGTATTTTGTTACAGACTTACATCCATAAGAAACTTAAGTAATTTTGAACCTGAGACCAGTGGATCCAGATGAAATTGTCATAGTTGTTAAACCTGGCAGAAACTAAGAACAACTTCCAAACCTTCACAATTCAGAACCACTATTTGAAGAAGGCGATAAGGATGACAATTTGTTCCCTCCCACTCTATCCCCACTTACATCACCAAGAGCTCAGCCCTGTGATCCTACAGCTGATGGCACATTGCTGCAAAACGCACCACAGCAACATGACGAGGATATGGCAATATGTGACATGGTGGATCTGATAAGAGACTATAGAGATGACCACAGACAAATGATGCAGGTCATCTGTGTTTGTATGGAGACTATGGGCAGAGTGGTCAATGTGATTGCCAAAGCTTCTGAAGAGGAATCGAGGATATCTAGGAAGCATTTTAACTATGAATGACAAATGTTTAACTGGCCGTAGCAAATGGATAGGTAGAATGCCCTTCAATTACGAGAACAACTAGATGTTATGAAAGGGACCCTAAATAGTGTGCTGCAGCTACTCAAAGAGAGAGAAAAATACAATTTTTAAATTTTATCACTGCTACTATTCAAAATGGAAAACTATTTTTAATAATCTTCGATGACCATAATGAAAAGTCAAATTACAATATAATTATAATGCAAACTGCATATATGCAAACCATTATTCTAACAAAAAAATTTTTAGTCTTTAAAACATTTTTTTTTAAAACTTTTAATTTAATTAAAATGTTGCCAATGTTCCTATGGATTGTGATGGGTTCACCTAGAAAAAAACAAATAAAAATAAAAATGTACACTGTTACATTCACTATGAAAAACAAGAACGATGATAGAAAAAAAATCTATGTTACCAATCTGTGTGCTGCTGTGGGGCCATTAAGGCAAGTGTCCCCACAACATCCTGTCCATTGCAGTAGTAAAAACAGGTGACTTTGCATCTAAATATTGCTGCAAGAAGGGTGTGCAAATAGTAACTTGGGATGTTACAGAGCTGGGAACAACCTCTTCCTCCGTTTCAGTACAAGTCTCAGTCTGCTGTGTATCCCCATGATGCTGTATGGGCGTTGAACTAATTGTGCCAGGGGATGGTGCAGGGCTAATCTCAAGACTGTCATCGACTATCACCCTCCTGACTCGTCTTCTACTGCCACGGCTAAGTGTTAGGGACATGGACCTCACCTTTGTCTGTCTTTGTCAGGTTGGACTGACCAGAAAAATTCTGTTAAAGATGGAGAGATGCGTTCACTTCTTGGGGTTATATTTAAAATAGTGTGAATCATAGATATCAATAAAAACATAAACAAGAATGCTGTATGATATCCTCTAGGAGGCGCTAAGTTACATACAATATAAGGTGTATCAATAATCTAATCTTCAATATCAGGTTATATCTATGCCGAAGGGTATATCAGTGTAAATGTAATATATATGATAAATAGCATAAACAGAATCATAATGGTACAATAAATAAAATGTCCCAAAAGTCCCACAATGTGTGGAATAAACCCCCAGACCAAGGAGGCACCAGATTTGCCCCCAGTTTCGCAAGCCTCTTTATATTTGAGGAAATTTACATCTATAATACGAAATGGAGGGGCAATCTGGTGTTCTATGGACAGTACATAGACGACCTCTTATTCATTTTTGAAGGATCTATCACAGAAGCACAAGATTTTGTTAATTCCCTTAACAACAATAACATGGGTATTAAGTTTACTTCAAATATACAAGAACAGACTATTGAATTTTTGGATGTAGTTTTGACTTGGGGCAAGGATAACCAAGTGTCTACATCAACCTTTTTCGAGCCAGTAGACTGTAACAACTTTCTACACTTTTCCAGTAATCACCTCAGTAGTTGAAAAGTTAACATTCCTTACAGCCAATTCTGTAGAATTAGGCAAAACTGCAGCTCCCTTGAAAAATATAATGAACAATCAGAGATATTGAAAGAAAGATTTTGGGAAAAGGTATATTCCCCAGAGCTCATAGAAAATGGCTGTAATAGAGCAAGATCTTTAGATAGAGGGGATCTCCTAACCTTAGGAAAAAAAAAAAAAAAGAGAATGAGATAAAACAGTCTGAGGGACAACCCCTTTTTGTCACTCAGTATGACTCGAACCAAAAGGCCGTCAGTAAAGTTCTAAAGAAACATTGGCCAATACTGCTAAAGGACCCTATCTTAAAGAAAATACTAACCCCACAACCTAGAGTTGTTTACAGGAGGGCACCAACTTTAAAACAAAAACTAGCCCCAAGCAAAGTGGTTATGACTAGGAAATTGGGTAAACAACATAAAAATAAAAAGAATGACAACAATTTAACTGTACAGAGAAACCCAATCAATAAGGGCACTTTTAAATGCGGGAAAAGGCATTGCCACATGTGTAAATATATAACACATGGTGCCATCTCTTTAACCTCATATACCACAGGCGAACAATTCGATATATTGGAACGTTTGTCCTGTGATTCCTGTTACGTCATATATGCTCTCACGTGTAAATGTGGGATCCAATATATAGGTCAACCAAAATTAACAGCAAGAAACAACAACCGTGGCTGGTGTATTTAAAGTTACCTAATGTGGCTCGTAGCCCAAGCAGAGGTGGAGGTGAGGTGAATTATAAGCGTGTTTTTTAACCTTTAGTGATATAAGTTCCATACACTGGATAAAGTTTTCCTTACCGTGCCCCCTGTGTGTCAGCCTGCCGGTCCTTGGGTAGAGGCTATGGTTCCTACGCTGCAGCAATCCCCTCTCGGATCCTGTCCGGTACCTCCTTGTACTCCTCAGCGTCCTCCATTCAGCCTGCCATACCCTCCTCAGCTGCTCGTTGCAATAGGGGGCGCGGTTTACGCCTCTGATGCGTCTGATGACGTTCTGCTCACCTCTGCAGTTGCTTGTTCCGGACTCGTTTACCGGATAACAAAGGTCCTGTAACTGCTTCTGAAACTCCAAAAGTTGCCGTGCTCACTGTGGGTAAAGTTCAATACTAGTTCAAAGTGGAAAATAGGAGCACCGGCACTGAGTTGAGTTAAAAAATTCCAATTTTATTTGTAACACCTTAGTGTCTTTAAAATCTTTTTACAAGATGGGCACAAACAGATAAAAGACATAGGACTGTCTGATGACAACAGCCTTACATGTTTCGGCTTAGAAAGCCGTCCTCATAAGCTGCTGTCCAGTATGCTAAAACTGACACTTTTAAAAGCAACAGACTAATCCAATAGGTTACAACCTAATTATCAATTATATAACACCTGTTGTTTTTTTCACATTGCAGGTATTTTAACCCTTTATTTCCCCTGTCTTACAAAGAATTTAGAAGTGCAAAGCCACATACCTATTCCTTGGAACTTTGGCTACAATAGTGATATGTTTAGTAAACTACATATTCTATTTCTAATCACTTCAGATGTACTATATCTACTTATTTCTCCTATCTAATGTCTAATGTCAGAAAAATTCTTTTGGTTTAAGTTGTAGTCTAATTTTATTTGACATATATACTTAGCGGTTTACCTAGTTTAAGTTACTACTGTTAAGAAATATTTCCATGCTATTCAAAAATTGCATAAGGTAAATTTCTGTATAAATTTCAAGTTTGAAGAACAGAACTCTATAAGTACACATGATTTTCCCAATCTATAATATAATAATTCTTTATAAAAAACTTTTTCAATGTTATCCTTAGTATATAAAGAAGAATTATTTTGTTAGACATTGTTTTGGTAATGTATCTATTTCTATTTAAAGAAAGCCTTACATACATACCTAATCTATCATTGCCAAAAGTTCATGAGATCATAATCTGAGTTGAAACCATTTGGCACCCTGGTCTTTAACTTAAAAATCCAAAATACTTCCTGTCTACCTAGAATTGTTTCTCTATCCCCACCATTATTTTGTGGAGGGATTCTTTCTATGGCGGTCCATGTGAAACTACTGGTGTCCTGATTGTGAACTGTAACGAAATGTTGTACTAATGGTGTACTAGCTAGCCCAGTTTTTATTGATGAGAGATGTTCCCTTATCCTTGTTCTGACCTCTCTAATTGTGAGCCCTACATACTGTTTTTGACAATCTTTACAGGTTATAAGGTAAATAATAAACGTAGACCTGCAGTTCATGCACATATATTTCTGATACTCTTGTCCTGTATGTGTGGAGATGAAGCTTGCCCCTGTGTCTACCTTTGCACAGGCCACACAATTAGTGTAGTGGCATCTGTACATGCCTCTAGATGTCAACCAGGATGAGTCCTGTGTCAATTTCTTACTGGGTAGTTTCGTTGGTGAAACCATATTTCCTAAGCTCATATTTCTTTTGTATGCAAACCTACAATCTTTAATATTGATATCAGCTAAGCCATCATCTGCTCTTAAAAGAGGGAGATGTTTCCTTATTATGTTGCAAATGTTAGAGTATTGACTACTGTATGTTGTTACAAACAATAAGTCGTTAGATTGAGCTTTCATTTCTTTTCCCCTTCTCTCTTTTTCTAATAGATCATTTCTGTTTAGTTTCATTACAGATTTTTTCGCTGAATCTATTAGATTTCTCTGATACCCTCTTTGTTTTAACCTCTCTGTTAGTAGAGTGGACTGTTCAAGGTAACTGTTATCATCAGAACAATTTCGTTTAAGTCGTGTATACTGTCCTTTTGCTATCCCTCTGAACGTGCTTACTGGATGACAACTTGATGCATGTAGCAAAGTGTTGCCAGCTATGGGCTTTCTGTATACTGTTGACTTAACAAGTTTCCCTTTTGTTCCACTGAGTGTAACATCCAGATAATTAATCTGTTTACAGTCATGTTCTGAAGTAAATCTTAGACCTACATTATTTATGTTCAAGCCTTCTACAAACATTTTCATTTTTTCTTGGTCTCCTTGCCAAATGAAAAGCAGGTCATCTATGAAACGTTTGTATATCACTATATTCTCCCTGTAAGGGTTTTCATCTCCAAATATGCTGCACCGCTCCCACCAACCCAAAAATAGGTTAGCATATGAGGGCGCAAACTTTGCCCCCATGGCGGTGCCGCATACTTGAAGATAGAAAACCCCCTCAAAAGAGAAGTAGTTGTGTTTCAAAAGGAAATCTGTGACCCTTACAACAAATTCACAGTAGTCTGAGTTGTTACCATAATACTTTCTCATAAAAAAGGCTATTGCTTGTAATCCACACTCATGTGGTATAGAGGAATAGAGTGATTGGACGTCCACTGTAAGCCAAGTGAATTTGTCATTCCACTCTATATCTGAAATTATCTGTAATATATGTTTTGTATCTTTTACATGGCTCCAAAGATCTAAAACCATTGGTTGTAGAATACTATCTAGCCATTCTGACAGATGTTCTGAGAAAGACCCTATTCCACTTACTATAGGTCTTCCTACCACATTCTCTGTACTCTTATGTACTTTTGGCAGGTGATTAAATGTAGGTATTTTTGGATTGGTAGTCAGTAAGTACGCACTTGTGTCTGAGTCAATGAAACCCATTTCAACACCATCATCAACTAAATCCCTCAGCTTTTTATTAAAGATTTTAGTTGGATCGTTAGTTAGTGTCCTATAATTTAATGGGTTATTCAATTGTCTTAGTGCTTCTTTTACAAAATCATCCCTATTCTGAACCACTACTGTGCCTCCTTTATCTGCGGCACGTATCACCAAATCTTTATTCTGTGCCAATGTTTTTAGTACTTCTCTTTCATTATAAGTTAAGTTACATTTGGTGTTAGTCTGAGTGTAATATAACTTGGTCAGATCTTGTTCCACCCTATTCTGGAACTTTTCTATTATATTCCCTCTGCTCTGTATCGGGTAAAAGGTGGACTTTTTCTTAAATTTAGGAGTGCACAGTCGTGTTTCACGGTTAGGCATAGAATTAGAAAAAGAGTTGGAAAGGGAATCAGGGCATCTGAGAGGATCAGAGTCAATATCATAAGTAGGAATGGAAATAGGGTAATGACTAGGGACAGACCTATCTTCAACACTTTCTTCTGCTAGAGTTTCCAATGTATTCAAGTCACATAAGTGCTGAAAATCTGAATCACTTTGATCCCTTCCAATTATAGAGCTAGGCTGAACAACCATGCTCTCATGTGGCTGGGATTCATTGGAAATATGTTTATTCATAGAGAAATGCTTTTTTAAGGTTAGTTTTCTAATCAGCTTATTCACATCCAATAATGTGTCAAATAGATTAAATGAGCTGGTGGGGACAAAGCCCAAACCTAATCCTAGCAACTTTAATTCCACATCATTCAGTGAATAATCTGATAGATTAATAACATTGATACTTGGGGAACTAGTTGTAACAACTACTCCTGGTAATGTGTTCGTCTCTGTTGTGTCCTGCGAGGGTACCTCCCTCTTGCTGAACCTGTGGTATCTCGCCCCCCCCCCCCCCGTCTTGTTTGGGCTGGGCGATGCAAAAAACCTGATTCATTTCAGTTCTCTCAATGTTATCTGGATTATTAATCAGATTGCTTCCACTAGGAACTGATTCTAGTACTGGTGTACTGTACTTAGATTTAGCACCTTTTTGGGTATTTTTTAGTATTGACACTGGTTGTTGTGTATTCACTTTAGGTGTAACTACCTGTAATTGAATGTTTTCTATTGGTGTAGTTGTTTGTTGAATGTAACCAGCTTTCCCTATCTGTTGTTGAACATAGTGATAGTTGCTCACAATCTCGCTATTCTGATGGTTGCTCACATTTTGGCTACTCTGCACAATTTGCCTTGTGTCTTCTTCACCCCCAGAAAATGAACTATCCCCTGTTCCTTCTGTTTCACTGTCTGAGAATTGAATATGTTTTCCACTTCTACCTCTTCCCCTGTGTCTACGACCTCTACCCCTGCCTCTGTTGCCAAAATTATTCCTTTGGTTAAAGTCCCGTCTGGTTTGAAATCTCTCTTTTCTGTTCCAGACATAGACCATATTATTCGTATAATCTAATTGATCTCTAACGAATTTTATCCAATATATAGGGCGCACATGCAGAAAAATTAGAGTAAGATGGGGCAAACATCTGAGAAATGTGTTAAGAAAATCACCCAAACACAGTGTTTCGAGACATTGCTGCCCAAAGCATATTTTAGGGAAATGTCAGTTTCACATTACCCCATTGGAAAGCATTCCTACCAGTCACCGTTACAATAGGTTTACACAATTTTTTATAGATTTTATAGATAATCTATAAAAAAATTTTTTAAACATTCTTTTACCAAAGGGTCTTAACAAAGATTTTGAGTTACATCATTTTTTTGGAATAAGTTGAATTTGATACATTTAATTTAAGAAATATTACTTGCATTTGTAATAGGTCTATCTAGTATTGTGTTATTCTGTATTACTATTGTAGTATTTGAATTTTTATTTTAGATTCTAAAACTCCTATATAGATTTTTTTCTTATATTGAAGATTGTTTCTTATATTGAATCTTTTTCTCTGTTTTGATTGGTGTTATTGGTTTTGAATAGTGGTAACTCTCTAGCCTTATATATTGTCCCTGTTTTTATATTATAAGTTCTATTCCCAGGTAAGACTATAGATATGTTGACATATTTTACATTAAAATAAGGTATTGTTTTAAATATATTTTTATATATCAACTGTGGTTTAACATGTCTGTGCGGGGTCACATATCTCTTACAAAGTTTCCTATAACCTATATATTTTATATTTTTTATATTAGGATTATACAATGATTTAATCATGTTAAGTATGAATTTTGCTGTCTGCCTGTGATATTGCGGTGGTATAATTCTTTATTTTTATCCTGGGTTCGATTCCTCTTTGTTACTTTTTATTAGATATTTATATAGGAGATTTTTAATACATATTTTTTATATATTTTAGTGTAAATTAATACAATGATGTTTTGGTGAATTGATTTGTGAATTATTTGATGTTATCATAATTTTATATGCCTGAAATATTTTCTGTGACAATTTAATAAGAAATCCGTTATGGGACTGAAAGAGTTAAAGGGATAGTCTAGTATAAATTAAACTTTCATTATTCAGATAGGACTTTTAATTTTAATCAATTTTCCAATTTACTTTTATCATCAAATTTGCTTTGTTCTCTTGGTATTCTTAGTTTAAACTAAACATAGGTAGGCTCATATGCTAATTTCTAAGCCTTTGAGGGCTGCCTCTTATCACATGCTTTTTAAATCTCTTTTCAACACAAAGAGACAGAAAGTACACATGGGCCATATAGATAACACTGTGTTCAGGCACAGGGGGTTATTTAAGATTTAGCACAAAACAATGCTAAATGCAAGACAATAGATAATAAACAGTCACAGTGAAGAAGGTTCCTAGATACAAGGTAATCACAGAGGTACAAAGTGTATTAATATAACTGTGTTGGTTATGCAAAACTGGGGAATGTGTAATAAAGGGATTATCTATCTTTTTAAACAATAACAATTCTATGGTAGACTGTCCATTTAACATCACTAACCAATTGGAGATAATGTTACCATTTAAAAGGAGCATAGTTGATGAATGAATAAATCCTTGAGAAAGCCAAATTGGTGAAACGTATATTGTATGTTTTATTGGACATGACGTCCCTAGGAGGGCAAAACTTAACACAAACTGCTTTGCTTTTAATAGTAAGATACACCTGTTCTGTGGTGTCTTCTGTTGATATATTGGTCCCTATTTAAGAAAGGTCTTGCGGACCTGATCCGACACTGCGGATCAGGTCCACAAGACCTTGTTGAATACGGAGAGCAATACGCACTCCATATTCAGCATTGCACCAGCAGCTCACAAGAGCTGCTGGTGCAACGCCGCCCCCTGCAGACTCGCCAGCAGGGGCCGCCAGCAAGGGGGTGTCAATCAACCCGATTGTACTCGATCGGTTGATTTCTGATGATTCCTGTCTGCCTGCTCAGAGCAGGCGGACAGGGTTATGGAGCAGCGGTCTTTAGACTTGCCAGAAACACGGGCCCACAAGCTCCCTACGGAGCTTGTTAAATGGGCCCCGTAGTGTGCAGTGTTTTTGTGTCTCTTAATACCTTGTAAGTCCTTTTAACATTAAGGCAGTTTAACTAAGCTCTGGTTCCAGTTGTCACTTGACCCGTGAATGGTCTCTATGAGCATGCATACTTTTAGTTGATTGCTCAATGCCATGTGAGTATATCTCTTTGGTCTCTTCTACACTATATGACCCAATTGGATTTCATGATTGTCCTGTTTTCTCCTTTTATTTCTGAGCATCACCGATTTTCACTTTTTGATCAGAAGGACAGGCTTGAAAGACGCATGGCATGGCACTCTTACTGAGATCTTCACTGGATTCTCTATGGCCTAGATTTGGAGTTCGGCGGTAAAAGGGCTGTTAACGCTCCGCGGGCTTTTTTCTGGCCGCACCATAAAATTAACTCTGGTATCGAGAGTTCAAACAAATGCTGCGTTAGGCTCCAAAAAAGGAGCGTAGAGCATTTTTACCGCAAATACAACTCTCGATACCAGAGTTGCTTACGGACGCGGCCGGCCTCAAAAACGTGCTCGTGCACGATTCCCCCATAGGAAACAATGGGGCTGTTTGAGCTGAAAAAAAACCTAACACCTGCAAAAAAGCAGCGTTCAGCTCCTAACGCAGCCCCATTGTTTCCTATGGGGAAACACTTCCTACGTCTGCACCTAACACTCTAACATGTACCCCGAGTCTAAACACCCCTAGCCTTACACTTATTAACCCCTAATCTGCCGCCCCCGCTATCGCTGACCCCTGCATATTTTTTAAACCCCTAATCTGCCGCTCCGTAAACCGCCGCCACCTACGTTATCCCTATGTACCCCTAATCTGCTACCCCTAACACCGCCGACCCCTATATTATATTTATTAACCCCTAACCTGCCCCCCACAACGTCGCCGACACCTGCCTACACTTATTAACCCCTAATCTGCCGAGCGGACCTGAGCGCTACTATAATAAAGTTATTAACCCCTAATCCGCCTCACTAACCCTATCATAAATAGTATTAACCCCTAATCTGCCCTCCCTAACATCGCCGACACCTACCTTCAATTATTAACCCCTAATCTTCCGATCGGAGCTCACCGCTATTCTAATAAATGGATTAACCCCTAAAGCTAAGTCTAACCCTAACACTAACACCCCCCTAAGTTAAATATAATATTTATCTAACGAAATAAATTAACTCTTATTAAATAACTTATTTCTATTTAAAGCTAAATACTTACCTGTAAAATAAATCCTAATATAGCTACAATATAAATTATAATTATATTATAGCTATTTTAGGATTAATATTTATTTTACAGGTAACTTTGTATTTATTTTAACTAGGTACAATAGCTATTAAATAGTTAAGAACTATTTAATAGTTACCTAGTTAAAATAATAACAAATTTACCTGTAAAATAAATCCTAACCTAAGTTATAATTAAACCTAACACTACCCTATCAATAAATTAATTAAATAAACTACCTACAATTACCTACAATTAACCTAACACTACACTATCAATAAATTAATTAAACACAATTCCTACAAATAAATACAATTAAATAAACTAGCTAAAGTACAAAAAATAAAAAAGAACTAAGTTACAGAAAATAAAAAAATATTTACAAACATAAGAAAAATATTACAACAATTTTAAACTAATTACACCTACTCTAAGCCCCCTAATAAAATAACAAAGCCCCCCAAAATAAAAAATTCCCTACCCTATTCTAAATTAAAAAAGTTACAAGCTCTTTTACCTTACCAGCCCTGAACAGGGCCCTTTGCGGGGCATGCCCCAAGAATTTCAGCTCTTTTGCCTGTAAAAAAAAACATAGAATACCCCCCCCAACATTACAACCCACCACCCACATACCCCTAATCTAACCCAAACCCCCCTTAAATAAACCTAACACTAAGCCCCTGAAGATCTTCCTACCTTGTCTTCACCATCCAGGTATCACCGATCCGTCCTGGCTCCAAGATCTTCATCCAACCCAAGCGGGGGTTGGCGATCCATAATCCGGTCCAGAAGAGGCTCCAAAGTCTTCCTCCTATCCGGCAAGAAGAGGACATCCGGACCGGCAAACATCTTCTCCAAGCGGCATCTTCGATCTTCTTCCATCCGGAGCGAAGCGGCAGGATCCTGAAGACATCCAGCGCGGAACATCCATCCGGACCGACGACTGAACGACGAATGACTGTTCCTTTAAGGGACGTCATCCAAGATGGTGTTCCTCGAATTCCGATTGGCTGATAGGATTCTATCAGCCAATCGGAATTAAGGTAGGAATTTTCTGATTGGCTGATGGAATCAGCCAATCAGAATCTAGTTCAATCCGATTGGCCGATCCAATCAGCCAATCAGATTGAGCTCGCATTCTATTGGCTGATCGGAACAGCCAATAGAATGCGAGCTCAATCTGATTGGCTGATTGGATCAGCCAATCGGATTGAACTTGATTCTGATTGGCTGATTCCATCAGCCAATCAGAAAATTCCTACCTTAATTCCGATTGGCTGATAGAATCCTATCAGCCAATCGGAATTCGAGGGACGCCATCTTGGATGACGTCCCTTAAAGGAACAGTCATTCGTCGTTCAGTCGTCGGTCCGGATGGATGTTCCGCGCTGGATGTCTTCAGGATCCTGCCGCTTCGCTCCGGATGGAAGAAGATCGAAGATGCCGCTTGGAGAAGATGTTTGCCGGTCCGGATGTCCTCTTCTTGCCGGATAGGAGGAAGACTTTGGAGCCTCTTCTGGACCGGATTATGGATCGCCAACCCCCGCTTGGGTTGGATGAAGATCTTGGAGCCAGGACGGATCGGTGATACCTGGATGGTGAAGACAAGGTAAGAAGATCTTCAGGGGCTTAGTGTTAGCTTTATTTAAGGGGGGCTTGGGTTAGATTAGGGGTATGTGGGTGGTGGGTTGTAATGTTGGGGGGGGGTATTGTATGTTTTTTTTTACAGGCAAAAGAGCTGAAATTCTTGGGGCATGCCCCGCAAAGGGCCCTGTTCAGGGCTGGTAAGGTAAAAGAGCTTGTAACTTTTTTAATTTAGAATAGGGTAGGGAATTTTTTATTTTGGGGGTCTTTGTTATTTTATTAGGGGGCTTAGAGTAGGTGTAATTAGTTTAAAATTGTTGTAATATTTTTCTTATGTTTGTAAATATTTTTTTATTTTCTGTAACTTAGTTCTTTTTTATTTTTTGTACTTTAGCTAGTTTATTTAATTGTATTTATTTGTAGGAATTGTGTTTAATTAATTTATTGATAGTGTAGTGTTAGGTTAATTGTAGGTAATTGTAGGTAGTTTATTTAATTATTTTATTGATAGGGTAGTGTTAGGTTTAATTATAACTTAGGTTAGGATTTATTTTACAGGTACATTTGTTATTATTTTAACTAGGTAACTATTAAATAGTTCTTAACTATTTAATAGCTATTGTACCTGGTTAAAATAATTACAAAGTTGCCTGTAAAATAAATATTAATCCTAAAATATCTATAATATAATTATAATTTATATTGTAGCTATATTAGGATTTATTTTACAGGTAAGTATTTAGCTTTAAATAGGAATAAGTTATTTAATAAGAGTTAATTTATTTCGTTAGATAAAAATTATATTTAACTTAGGGGGGTGTTAGTGTTAGGGTTAGACTTAGCTTTAGGGGTTAATACATTTATTAGAATAGCGGTGAGCTCCGGTCGGCAGATTAGGGGTTAATAATTGAAGGTAGGTGTCGGCGATGTTAGGGAGGGCAGATTAGGGGTTAATACTATTTATGATAGGGTTAGTGAGGCGGATTAGGGGTTAATACATTTATTATAGTAGCGCTCAGGTCCGCTCGGCAGATTAGGGGTTAATAAGTGTAGGCAGGTGTCGGCGACGTTGAGGGGGGCAGATTAGGGGTTAATAAATATAATATAGGGGTCGGCGATGTTAGGGGCAGCAGATTAGGGGTACATAGGGATAACGTAGGTGGCGGCGATTTGCGGTCGGAAGATTAGGGGTTAATTATTTTAAGTAGCTGGCGGCGACGTTGTGGGGGGCAAGTTAGGGGTTAATAAATGTAATACAGGGGTCGGCGGGGTTAGGGGCAGCAGATTAGGGGTACATAAATATAACGTAGGTGGCGGTCGGCAGATTAGGGGTTAAAAATTTTAATCGAGTGGCGGCGGTGTGGGGGGACCTCGGTTTAGGGGTACATAGGTAGTTTATGGGTGTTAGTGTACTTTAGGGTACAGTAGTTAAGAGCTTTATGAACCGGCGTTAGCCAGAAAGCTCTTAACTCCTGCTATTTTCAGGCGGCTGGAATCTTGTCGTTAGAGCTCTAACGCTCACTTCAGAAACGACTCTAAATACCAGCGTTAGAAAGATCCCATTGAAAATATAGGCTACGCAAATGGCGTAGGGGGATCTGCGGTATGGAAAAGTCGCGGCTGTAAAGTGAGCGTTAGACCCTTTAATCACTGACTCCAAATACCAGCGGGCGGCCAAAACCAGCGTTAGGAGCCTCTAACGCTGGTTTTGACGGCTACCGCCGAACTCCAAATCTAGGCCTATGAGTTTTAAATGTTATATCTCATGATTTAAACTTTTTACATCAATAACAAGTTTTTTTATCTTATGATCAGAGTTTTCATGAAACTGGAAGTGCGGGTTACCTGTTCCTGTATTCTTTTTAACATTGGGCTAGATTAAAAGTGGAGCTCTATTGTGTGCAAACACCTCTGGAAGTAAACCTTTAACTCTGGTGGGTTAGCAAGTGTATTACAAGTTGAAAGTAAATAGTTTGCACGCAAGTGAAACTTGATGCACGCTAACTTCAGGACGTCGTTAACTTCTCCTCATAGGCTTCAATGAAGCAAGCTGTTAAAAGAAACATTAATACTTATCGTTCACACACTAATCCAACACTGCGTTAGACCTACAACACTTAAGCTGAAGGTAGTCAGGAATATTTAACATTCAAATGTTCTTCACACAGACGAAAATGTTCTTTTTATTTTTAAATATGTATATATATGGCTGCACCTCCCTGACGAGGCCCACAATAGGCCGAAACGTACATCTGGGGTTTTGCTGTTTCTATCGTTCAGAGAAGGATTGCCTGGTATTTCGGGGCTGGACTGGACTGTGAAGTCAGGATCAGACTGATATGCTTCAGGAAAGTTCTTCTCTGTGACAGGCACATGTTGAGCAAAAAGAGGCTGCTTCTTGGGTGGTAACTAGCCACAGAACAAGCTATTATGCTATTGCTCATTTCCAGGTTGAGCGCTTCTCTCTTTTTATTTATGTATGTATATATATATATATATATATATAAAATAAAGAAAGTGGTTTTCAATCCTCCTTTAATAATATGTATATGTCCAAAGATAGTCTTATCCTTTAATAACCCCACATGGCTATTGCCCTAAGACTTCATTTGAGAGGCAACAACAGTCTCATCTGAAACAATTAGATCAATCAAGGAGCATAATCTCTGTTGTGAGTAAATGTCGGTGTGGGTCTAATACACAATCTTCCTTAAAATGTGTCTTACTCATGCAAGAAACCGCTATGCGGCTACCCACTTACCGACCTCACCGGATATTTCCTCGATGGGTGATTGCTCTTGGCGTCCTGGAAGTTGTTATCCACCGCTATGTCCGTCTTTTTACTTCAGCATTGGAGCAGCCCTCTGTACTTCCAATGCCAATCCGATATCCACGCACTGGAAACAGCGTGGATACGTGTAGATGCGTGTGTAACGTACCACGTGTACGTACTCGTCCAATCAGATTGGAGAGAATCCGGGACACCTTTCTTGAATGAAAATAAGCCTCAATAGGGAAGTCTAGCTGTCCAAGCCAAACTGGGGTGTAAATAGAGCACTTGATACCGCTATTGCACAACTGCTGACCTGAAAAGTTCACGAATCCACAAGCCCAAAGTTTTCAGCAAAAAGAGCAAAATAGCGGTAAAAACATAAACTTTATTCAAGTGTAGTCACACTCATTAAAACATGGGGGTATCAGCATAAAAATAGAACAAAAAACAAAAATCAAACATGAGAACAAATAGCTGACATGTTTCGGCACACAGCCGTAATCATAGCTAATGGGCACACCTGTGTTAGACATTTAGTACCCTTCTCTAAATTCTCATTGGTTGCAATAAAATCATGTTGAAAATTGTCACTCCTCCTTATTATTTATTAATAACTTACAATACAATCCACATTCATTACAGTAACACAAATTAAGAAAGATTGGAAGAAATCTATTTCCAATAGTTAATTAAGTCAAACTCAGAGTTCAAACCTGAGGGGACTCTGGTGCCCAATCTAAATATCCAGAACATCTCCCTCTTGCCCAGCAATTTATCTCTGTCCCCTCCCCTAGGGGGGGTAGCCACCCTTTCAATAGCCTGCCAGCGAAAAGTGGTCAAAGTCTTATTGTGCCTTTTAGCAAAGTGCTGGACAAGAGGGGTTGTTGCTGTTCCTGAACTGATCGTGGATAAATGGTTCCTAATTCTCGTGTTGGCATCATTTGAGGTTAGTCCTACATACTGTAGGGAACACTCTATACATGTTATTAAATAAATAACATAAGTAGTGGTACAGTTGAGACATGTATCAATCTTAAATGTTTCTCCTGTACTAGTCGAATGGAAGCTGTCAGAAAATATTGCGTATTCACAAGGTCTGCATTTACGTTTAAAACACTTATATAGCCCTTTGTGTTGTATCCACGAGCTCTCAGACTTTCTATTAGATTTCGGTAAACAAGAAGGGGACAGAATGTTACCCAAAGTTCTACATTTCCTATATGAACATTTTAGGCCTCTGTCCACACACTCTACTAGACCATCGTCTGCTGCCAACATTTTAAAGTGTTTTTTCACTATTCTACAGATATCTCTGTATTGGGCGCTGTACTCAGTGACAAAATAAGACTCTCTCTTTTTCACTGGGTTGATGTTATCTGTTCTCTTTCTTGTATTGAGCAATTTCTTCCTATCTATCCTGGCTACCTGCCCCTGTGCTTTATCCAGGATAGTATCTGCATAGCCTCTCTCTTTGAGTCTTTTTCTCAAATCCTCACTTTGCATGCTAAAAGCTCCATCCTCCGTACAATTTCTCTTTAACCTTATAAATTGTCCCTTAGCCACTGAAAAGGGTACATGTGGAGGATGGCAACTCCTAGCATGCAAAAGTGTGTTGCGTGTTATTGGCTTGCGATATGTTGCAAGCCAATAACACGCAACACACTTTTGCATGCTAGGAGTTGCCATCCTCCACATGTACCCTTTTCAGTGGCTAAGGGACAATTTATAAGGTTAAAGAGAAATTGTACGGAGGATGGAGCTTTTAGCATGCAAAGTGAGGATTTGAGAAAAAGACTCAAAGAGAGAGGCTATGCAGATACTATCCTGGATAAAGCACAGGGGCAGGTAGCCAGGATAGATAGGAAGAAATTGCTCAATACAAGAAAGAGAACAGATAACATCAACCCAGTGAAAAAGAGAGAGTCTTATTTTGTCACTGAGTACAGCGCCCAATACAGAGATATCTGTAGAATAGTGAAAAAACACTTTAAAATGTTGGCAGCAGACGATGGTCTAGTAGAGTGTGTGGACAGAGGCCTAAAATGTTCATATAGGAAATGTAGAACTTTGGGTAACATTCTGTCCCCTTCTTGTTTACCTAAATCTAATAGAAAGTCTGAGAGCTCGTGGATACAACACAAAGGGCTATATAAGTGTGGTAAACGTAAATGCAGACCTTGTGAATACGCAATATTTTCTGACAGCTTCCATTCGACTAGTACAGGAGAAACATTTAAGATTGATACATGTCTCAACTGTACCACTACTTATGTTATTTATTTAATAACATGTATAGAGTGTTCCCTACAGTATGTAGGACTAACCTCAAATGATGCCAACACGAGAATTAGGAACCATTTATCCACGATCAGTTCAGGAACAGCAACAACCCCTCTTGTCCAGCACTTTGCTAAAAGGCACAATAAGACTTTGACCACTTTTCGCTGGCAGGCTATTGAAAGGGTGGCTACCCCCCCTAGGGGAGGGGACAGAGATAAATTGCTGGGCAAGAGGGAGATGTTCTGGATATTTAGATTGGGCACCAGAGTCCCCTCAGGTTTGAACTCTGAGTTTGACTTAATTAACTATTGGAAATAGATTTCTTCCAATCTTTCTTAATTTGTGTTACTGTAATGAATGTGGATTTGGTGTGGTATATACTTAAACAAAGACAGGATAATCCTGAATGAATACACTTGATCTTATTTGTTGATTCATTAACTACATACCAAGTCCGGATTCATTGCTGTATTTGGTGTTTCAAAAACACTTTACACTTTTTTCATGGAATTTTCATACACTCTTTATCTACACATTTGGATGCAATAAGTTTTTTAATATATCTTTAATGAAGGAATTGTATGGTTACAACTTTTTTTACTATCTACTAAGGTTTTTTATTATTAATATACAAGATATTAGAACTGCTGCTATCCATCTAGTTATCATTCATTCCTATTGTAACGTTAGTCTGGCTAAGTGTTTAAGTTTGAATTTATATCAAATATAATAGACGCAATTTTGTTAGAATTATGTTCCTCCAGTTAAGAGTTCTATCCTATTAGATTTAATCAAGATTGTATTGTAAGTTATTAATAAATAATAAGGAGGAGTGACAATTTTCAACATGATTTTATTGCAACCAATGAGAATTTAGAGAAGGGTACTAAATGTCTAACACAGGTGTGCCCATTAGCTATGATTACGGCTGTGTGCCGAAACATGTCAGCTATTTGTTCTCATGTTTGATTTTTGTTTTTTGTTCTATTTTTATGCTGATACCCCCATGTTTTAATGAGTGTGACTACACTTGAATAAAGTTTATGTTTTTACCGCTATTTTGCTCTTTTTGCTGAAAACTTTGGGCTTGTGGATATATATATATATATATATATATATATCAAATTATGATTATTTTTTACAATATTTATCTGTACCTATATATATCTATATGAATATATACAGGTATAGATATATAAATATATACATATAGGAATATGTATATTTAAAAATAAAGAGAATATAATTTTTTTCATTAAATACACAGTAAAATACATTGGGCTTGATTACAAGTGGTACGCTAACATAAATACATTAAACTAAACTGTTACACTAATATAAACACTATCTGATAAAAATTAGACATATAAACATTAATAACATTTTTGTAAGGGTTCAAAGGTATATGGTATATAGCCATGTATGTGACTGCAAAATACTATAATTCATATATGTTTCTAAATAATAATGCAATAATACTTTTTAATAATGTATATTTACTGTAAATATTTCACATTCTAATGTTCTTTGCATACAGGAAAATGTTATTTGTTATTTATAATTATTTATATATATATATATATATATATATATATATATATATACAGGGAGTGCAGAATTATTAGGCAAATTAGTATTTTGACCACATCATCCTCTTTATGCATGTTGTCTTACTCCAAGCTGTATAGGCTCGAAAGCCTACTACCAATTAAGCATATTAGGTGATGTGCATCTCTGTAATGAGAAGGGGTGTGGTCTAATGACATCAACACCCTATATCAGGTGTGCATAATTATTAGGCAACTTCCTTTCCTTTGGCAAAATGGGTCAAAAGAAGGACTTGACAGGCTCAGAAAAGTCAAAAATAGTGAGATATCTTGCAGAGGGATGCAGCTCTCTTAAAATTACAAAGCTTCTGAAGCTTCTGATTGATCATCGAACAATCAAGAGTTTCATTCAAAATAGTCAACAGGGTCGCAAGAAGCGTGTGGAAAAACCAAGGCGCAAAATAACTGCCCATGAACTGAGAAAAGTCAAGCGTGCAGCTGCCAAGATGCCACTTGCCACCAGTTTGGCCATATTTCAGAGCTGCAACATCACTGGAGTGCCCAAAAGCACAAGGTGTGCAATACTCAGAGACATGGCCAAGGTAAGAAAGGCTGAAAGACGACCACCACTGAACAAGACACACAAGCTGAAACGTCAAGACTGGGCCAAGAAATATCTCAAGACTGATTTTTCTAAGGTTTTATGGACTGATGAAATGAGAGTGAGTCTTGATGGGCCAGATGGATGGGCCCGTGGCTGGATTGGTAAAGGGCAGAGAGCTCCAGTCCGACTCAGACGCCAGCAAGGTGGAGGTGGAGTACTGGTTTGGGCTGGTATCATCAAAGATGAGCTTGTGGGGCCTTTTCGGGTTGAGGATGGAGTCAAGCTCAACTCTCAGTCCTACTGCCAGTTTCTGGAAGACACCTTCTTCAAGCAGTGGTACAGGAAGAAGTCTGCATCCTTCAAGAAAAACATGATTTTCATGCAGGACAATGCTCCATCACACGCGTCCAAGTACTCCACAGCGTGGCTGGCAAGAAAGGGTATAAAAGAAGAAAATCTAATGACATGGCCTCCTTGTTCACCTGATCTGAACCCCATTGAGAACCTGTGGTCCATCATCAAATGTGAGATTTACAAGGAGGGAAAACAGTACACCTCTCTGAACAGTGTCTGGGAGGCTGTGGTTGCTGCTGCACGCAATGTTGATGGTGAACAGATCAAAACACTGACAGAATCCATGGATGGCAGGCTTTTGAGTGTCCTTGCAAAGAAAGGTGGCTATATTGGTCACTGATTTGTTTTTGTTTTGTTTTTGAATGTCAGAAATGTATATTTGTGAATGTTGAGATGTTATATTGGTTTCTTTCATGTAATTAGCAAGAGTCCATGAGCTAGTGACGTATGGGATATACATTCCTACCAGGAGGGGCAAAGTTTCCCAAACCTCAAAATGCCTATAAATACACCCCTCACCACACCCACAATTCAGTTTTTACAAACTTTGCCTCCGATGGAGGTGGTGAAGTAAGTTTGTGCTAGATTCTACGTTGATATGCGCTCCGCAGCAAGTTGGAGCCCGGTTTTCCTCTCAGCGTGCAGTGAATGTCAGAGGGATGTGAGGAGAGTATTTCCTATTTGAATGCAGTGATCTCCTTCTACGGGGTTTATTTCATAGGTTCTCTGTTATCGGTCGTAGAGATTCATCTCTTACCTCCCTTTTCAGATCGACGATATACTCTTATATATACCATTACCTCTGCTGATTCTCGTTTCAGTACTGGTTTGGCTTTCTACAAACATGTAGATGAGTGTCCTGGGGTAAGTAAATCTTATTTTCTGTGACACTCTAAGCTATGGTTGGGCACTTTGTTTATAAAGTTCTAAATATATGTATTCAAACATTTATTTGCCTTGACTCAGAATGTTCAACTTTCCTTATTTTCAGACAGTCAGTTTCATATTTGGGATAATGCATTTGATTTAATAATTTTTTCTTACCTTCAAAAAATTTGACTCTTCCCTGTGGGCTGTTAGGCTCGCGGGGGCTGAAAATGCTTCATTTTATTGCGTCATTCTTGGCGCGGACTCTTTTGACGCAAAAATTCTATTTCCGTTTCCGGCGTCATACGTGTCGCCGGAATTTGCGTCATTTTTTTGACGTTATTTTGCGCCAAAAATGTCGGCGTTCCGGATGTGGCGTCATTTTTGGCGCCAAAAGCATTTAGGCGCCAAATAATGTGGGCGTCTTATTTGGCGCGAAAAAATATGGGCGTCGCTTTTGTCTCCACATTATTTTAGTCTCATTTTTTATTGCTTCTGGTTGCTAGAAGCTTGTTCTTTGGCATTTTTTCCCATTCCTGAAACTGTCATTTAAGGAATTTGATCAATTTTGCTTTATATATATGTTGTTTTTTCTCTTACATATTGCAAGATGTCCCACGTTGCATCTGAGTCAGAAGATACTACAGGAAAATCGCTGTCTAGTGCTGAATCTACCAAAGCTAAGTGTATCTGCTGTAAACTTTTGGTAGCTATTCCTCCAGCTGTTGTTTGTATTGATTGTCATGACAAACTTGTTAAAGCAGATAATATTTCCTTTAGTAAAGTACCATTGCCTGTTGCAGTTCCTTCAACATCTAAGGTGCAGAATGTTCCTGATAATATAAGAGATTTTGTTTCTGAATCCATAAAGAAGGCTATGTCTGTTATTTCTCCTTCTAGTAAACGTAAAAAATCTTTTAAAACTTCTCTCCCTACAGATGAATTTTTAAATGAACATCATCATTCTGATTCTGATGACTCCTCTGGTTCAGAGGATTCTGTTTCAGAGGTTGATGCTGATAAATCTTCATATTTATTTAAAATGGAATTTATTCGTTCTTTACTTAAAGAAGTACTAATTGCTTTAGAAATAGAGGATTCTGGTCCTCTTGATACTAATTCTAAACGTTTGGATAAGGTATTTAAAGCTCCTGTGGTTATTCCAGAAGTTTTTCCTGTTCCTAATGCTATTTCTGCAGTAATTTCCAAGGAATGGGATAAATTGGGTAATTAATTTACTCCTTCTAAACGTTTTAAGCATTTATATCCTGTGCCGTCTGACAGATTAGAATTTTGGGACAAGATCCCTAAAGTTGATGGGGCTATTTCTACCCTTGCTAAACGTACTACTATTCCTACGTCAGATGGTACTTCGTTTAAGGATCCTCTAGATAGGAAAATTGAATCCTTTCTAAGAAAAGCTTATCTGTGTTCAGGTAATCTTCTTAGACCTGCTATATCTTTGGCTGATGTTGCTGCAGCTTCAACTTTTTGGTTGGAAACTTTAGCGCAACAAGTAACACATCGTGATTCTCATGATATTATTATTCTTCTTCAGCATGCTAATAATTTTATCTGTGATGCTATTTTTGATATTATCAGAGTTGATGTCAGGTTTATGTCTCTAGCTATTTTAGCTAGAAGAGCTTTATGGCTTAAAACTTGGAATGCTGATATGGCTTCTAAATCAACTTTACTTTCCATTTCTTTCCAGGGTAACAAATTATTTGGTTCTCAGTTGGATTCCATTATTTCAACTGTTACTGGTGGGAAAGGAACTTTTTTACCACAGGATAAAAAATCTAAAGGTAAAAACAGGGCTAATAATCGTTTTCGTTCCTTTCGTTTCAACAAAGAACAAAAGCCTGATCCTTCATCCTCAGGAGCAGTTTCAGTTTGGAAACCATCTCCAGTCTGGAATAAATCCAAGCCAGCTAGAAAGGCAAAGCCTGCTTCTAAGTCCACATGAAGGTGCGGCCCTCATTCCAGCTCAGCTGGTAGGGGGCAGGTTACGTTTTTTCAAGGAAATTTGGATCAATTCTGTTCACAATCTTTGGATTCAGAGCATTGTTTCAGAAGGGTACAGAATTGGTTTCAAGATGAGACCTCCTGCAAAGAGATTTTTTCTTTCCCGTGTCCCAGTAAATCCAGTAAAAGCTCAAGCATTTCTGAAATGTGTTTCAGATCTAGAGTTGACTGGAGTAATTATGCCAGTTCCAGTTCCGGAACAGGGGATGGGGTTTTATTCAAATCTCTTCATTGTACCAAAGAAGGAGAATTCCTTCAGACCAGTTCTGGATCTAAAAATATTGAATCGTTATGTAAGGATACCAACGTTCAAGATGGTAACTGTAAGGACTATCTTGCCTTTTGTTCAGCAAGGGAATTATATGTCCACAATAGATTTACAGGATGCATATCTGCATATTCCGATTCATCCAGATCATTATCAGTTCCTGAGATTCTCTTTTCTGGACAAGCATTACCAGTTTGTGGCTCTGCCGTTTGGCCTAGCTACAGTTCCAAGAATTTTTACAAAGGTTCTCGGTGCCCTTCTGTCTGTAATCAGAGAACAGGGTATTGTGGTATTTCCTTATTTGGACGATATCTTGGTACTTGCTCAGTCTTTACATTTAGCAGAATCTCATACGAATCGACTTGTGTTGTTTCTTCAAGATCATGGTTGGAGGATCAATTTACCAAAAAGTTCTTTGATTCCTCAGACAAGGGTAACCTTTCTGGGTTTCCAGATGGATTCAGTGTCCATGACTCTGTCTTTAACAGACAAGAGACGTCTAAAATTGATTGCAGCTTGTCGAAACCTTCAGTCACAATCATTCCCTTCGGTAGCCTTATGCATGGAAATTCTAGGTCTTATGACTGCTGCATCGGACGTGATCCCCTTTGCTCATTTTCACATGCGACCTCTTCAGCTCTGTATGCTGAAGCAATGGTGCAAGGATTACACGAAGATATCTCAAACAATATCTTTAAAACCGATTGTTCGACACTCTCTAACATGGTGGACAGATCACCATCGTCTAATTCAGGGGGCTTCTTTTGTGCTTCCGACCTGGACTGTAATTTCAACAGATGCAAGTCTCACAGGTTGGGGAGCTGTGTGGGGATCTCTGACGGCACAAGGAGTTTGGGAATCTCAGGAGGTGAGATTACCGATCAATATTTTGGAACTCCGTGCAATTTTCAGAGCTCTTCAGTTTTGGCCTCTTCTGAAGAGAGAATCGTTCATTTGTTTTCAGACGGACAATGTCACAACTGTGGCATACATCAATCATCAAGGAGGGACTCACAGTCCTCTGGCTATGAAAGAAGTATCTCGAATTTTGGTTTGGGCGGAATCCAGCTCCTGTCTAATCTCTGCGGTTCATATCCCAGGTATAGACAATTGGGAAGCGGATTATCTCAGTCGCCAAACGTTACATCCGGGCGAATGGTCTCTTCACCCAGAGGTATTTCTTCAGATTGTTCAAATGTGGGAACTTCCAGAAATAGATCTGATGGCGTCCCATCTAAACAAGAAACTTCCCAGGTATCTGTCCAGATCCCGGGATCCTCAGGCGGAGGCAGTGGATGCATTATCACTTCCTTGGAAGTATCATCCTGCCTATATCTTTCCGCCTCTAGTTCTTCTTCCAAGAGTAATCTCCAAGATTCTGAAGGAATGCTCGTTTGTTCTGCTGGTAGCTCCGGCATGGCCTCACAGGTTTTGGTATGCGGATCTTGTCCGGATGGCCTCTTGCCAACCGTGGACTCTTCCGTTAAGACCAGACCTTCTGTCACAAGGTCCTTTTTTCCATCAGGATCTGAAATCCTTAAATTTAAAGGTATGGAGATTGAACGCTTGATTCTTGGTCAAAGAGGTTTCTCTGACTCTGTGATTAATACTATGTTACAGGCTCGTAAATCTGTATCTCGAGAGATATATTATAGAGTCTGGAAGACTTATATTTCTTGGTGTCTTTCTCATCATTTTTCTTGGCATTCTTTTAGAATACCGAGAATTTTACAGTTTCTTCAGGATGGTTTAGATAAGGGTTTGTCCGCAAGTTCTTTGAAAGGACAAATCTCTGCTCTTTCTGTTCTTTTTCACAGAAAGATTGCTATTCTTCCTGATATTCATTGTTTTGTACAAGCTTTGGTTCGTATAAAACCTGTCATTAAGTCAATTTCTCCTCCTTGGAGTTTGAATTTGGTTCTGGGAGCTCTTCAAGCTCCTCCGTTTGAACCTATGCATTCATTGGACATTAAATTACTTTCTTGGAAAGTTTTGTTCCTTTTGGCCATCTCTTCTGCCAGAAGAGTTTCTGAATTATCTGCTCTTTCTTGTGAGTCTCCTTTTCTGATTTTTCATCAGGATAAGGCGGTGTTGCGAACTTCTTTTGAATTTTTACCTAAAGTTGTGAATTCCAACAACATTAGTAGAGAAATTGTGGTTCCTTCATTATGTCCTAATCCTAAGAATTCTAAGGAGAAATCGTTGCATTCTTTGGATGTTGTTAGAGCTTTGAAATATTATGTTGAAGCTACGAAATCTTTCCGTAAGACTTCTAGTCTATTTGTTATCTTTTCCGGTTCTAGAAAAGGCCAGAAAGCTTCTGCCATTTCTTTGGCATCTTGGTTGAAATCTTTAATTCATCTTGCCTATGTTGAGTCGGGTAAAACTCCGCCTCAGAGAATTACAGCTCATTCTACTAGGTCAGTTTCTACTTCCTGGGCGTTTAGGAATGAAGCTTCGGTTGACCAGATTTGCAAAGCAGCAACTTGGTCCTCTTTGCATACTTTTACTAAATTCTACCATTTTGATGTATTTTCTTCTTCTGAAGCAGCTTTTGGTAGAAAAGTACTTCAGGCAGCGGTTTCAGTTTGAATCTTCTGCTTATGTTTTTCGTTAAACTTTATTTTGGGTGTGGATTATTTTCAGCAGGAATTGGCTGTCTTTATTTTATCCCTCCCTCTCTAGTGACTCTTGTGTGGAAAGATCCACATCTTGGGTAGTCATTATCCCATACGTTACTAGCTCATGGACTCTTGCTAATTACATGAAAGAAAACATAATTTATGTAAGAACTTACCTGATAAATTCATTTCTTTCATATTAGCAAGAGTCCATGAGGCCCGCCCTTTTTTTGTGGTGGTTATGATTTTGTATAAAGCACAATTTATTCCAATTCCTTATTTTATATGCTTTCGCACTTTTTTATCACCCCACTTCTTGGCTATTCGTTAAACTGAATTGTGGGTGTGGCGAGGGGTGTATTTATAGGCATTTTGAGGTTTGGGAAACTTTGCCCCTCCTGGTAGGAATGTATATCCCATACGTCACTAGCTCATGGACTCTTGCTAATATGAAAGAAATGAATTTATCAGGTAAGTTCTTACATAAATTATGTTTTCACTGGTAAAAATAAATAATTGAAATGGGTATATATTTGTTTTTTGTTAAGTTGCCTAATAATTATGCACAGTAATAGTCACCTGCACACACAGATATCCCCCTAAAATAGCTAAAACTAAAAACAAACTAAAAACTACTTCCAAAAATATTCAGCTTTGATATTAAGGAGTTTTCTGGGTTCATTGAGAACATGGTTGTTGTTCAATAATAAAATTAATCCTCAAAAATACAACTTGCCTAATAATTCTGCACTCCCTGTATACCTATACCTTTATATCTATTCCTATAGACATATAGGTATAAATATATATTTTACATCAACATTATTATATACATATATATATATATATATATAAATATATAGTTAATAATACAAATTACATTTGGTTCTACGTGAAAACATTGAAATGTAAAATATGCTTAACACACTTCATGCTTTAGTTCTTCATGTGCGCTAACTCGATGAGTTACCTTAAGGTGCGTTATGTATTTGAATATAAAATATGGAAAAATTATTAATAGTTAATGTAAATAAATATTATAGATGTACTAAAAAAGCCAAAGGAAAAAAATAAAAAATATATATATATATATATAAAAATATATATATATTATACAATCTAAAACAATTATTAATAATTATTATGAATAATTTTTAATATTTATATAACGTACCTTAAAAAAATAAATAAATATATATATATATATATATATAAATATATATATATTATACAATCTAAAACAATTATTAATAATTATTATTAATCTTTTTAATATTTATATAACGCACCTTAAGATAACTAATTCTTCATGTGTGCTAACCCGACACCGTATTAGACCTAAAGCGTGAAAACCAAAGCGTGTTACGCATATTTTACATTCCAATGTTCTTTATATAGATTTTTTTTAATTTTTTTATTATTAAATTTATCATTCTATATATGTCTGATAATGTTATTGTAAAATATATATATATATATCTCAAAATATTTGATTAAAATAAAAATAACATTTTCCTGTATGTGAAGAACATTGGAATGTGAAATATTAATAACCCCTGTTGTGTTAGTGTGGGAGCGATAAGTGTTAGTTTATTTCTTCTGCTCTCTCCATTGAAGTCTATGGGGAGAAAAAGTTAGTGCAGTTGCCATATCTGAGGTCCTAAACTTACCCGCACGCACAAAAAGATTACTTCTAGTGGTGTTTACACTCGAGTGGGAGTGCTAAATACTGCTCTATTTGTAATCTAGCCCACTATAAAATATTAAACTTGATTAAAAATGCTTTTTCAAGTTTTACGGTATTTGAGTGGAAAAGGCCTCCAAAGTGTATAAATATGTGTAAATATGTAATTACACATGTATATGTTTATAAGTGTATATATGTATGTATAAACAAATATAAATACATAAATACACATGCAAATACAAATATATATATATATATATATATATTTATATATATATATATATATATATATATATATATATATATATATATTAACACAAAACAAAACAGGTTTATCTGTGACTCCAATCTTGTCCTCTAAGCATACTCACAAAGTATACCGTGATTCTCTCACACACGGTTGAATATAGTTGCACAAAAAAAGGGGTTGTTTAGAGTGGCACTCTGGAGAGAGCTAGAGGGTGTAGGTGGGCAATAATCAAATACTGAAAATACTATATAAAAATGTTTAATTTATATGAAATACGTAAAATAAAAAAGGGTATATGACAGATAAAATAATTGTCAGAATATGCATAATAGTGTGTAAAAATGTTGTGGCCACAACTATAAAAAATTCAGCAACATACAGATATAATCTACATAAAAACGTGCTATAATTTAAAATGTAATCAGTTACAATAGGTGAGTTCAAGCAGTGTTACGTAAGGTATCCTCTAGTTCAGTAATTTGTAGCACGGTTCTATGTATAAACAGCTGACTGAAAAGCAAAAGAAAACTGGTTCAAATCTATTGTCATAATCTGCTAATGCATGGGTATTAGGCTTCACACTGTAATCAGGTTAATATAAATAAATCAAATACACTGTTGCTAATCGGCAGAATAGTAGATGGAAACTTAATGTAATGTGTATATTTCCTTTAGAATAGCAGAAAGGTTTCTCTGCTGTATTTCAGTATATGTAATATTGTACTCCAGGGGGCATATTTATCAAAGCGTCAACTGAAAAAAAAACTGGAATTCCACGTCGTATTTGTCGCGAGATTGATCCGCCATAGTTATCAAAGCATCAAGATCAGCAAATGTTGAAATTCGTGATGTAAAATACGATCCCGCGATCTCAATCCGACGCAGATCGATGCGAGTTGAAAACAGTGGTATTCGAGCAGAATTGTGTTCATTCACCCTCCTAATCAACACTATTTGAACCTCTCACTAAGTTATCAAAAATTTTTACATTTACGCTTGTGTCTTTTCTGACTCAGCGTACCTGGTCTTCAATTCGCCAACCTTGAGGTCTCAGATGCCATAGAACTCAATGGGAGTCTGAAAACACAGAAAGCTTATGTGTTTCTAAATCAAACAATATAATTGCTGCACATTTGGTGCACTAGTAGATATAGGGATTAAAATAAAAAATACATTACTACTTATGGATTATGTTACAACTTTGTCTCTCATTACAAAGCAAGGGGACAATATTATTTCTACAAATTTGGTGCAAAGTTTTGCCCCAAACTTGTTGCACTAATAGATATAGAGATACAAATGAAATAAATACACAACATAATATAGCTAACTTCTAAAATCTATGTGCACCATGTTTAAGCCATGTAATACAAGTCCCACTCTCCTCTTTGCGCCATATTTGACTCAACACTTTTCGCAACAGTTATGACGCCAACTCCTAAACAACCCACACATTAGTGGATTTTTCCACCACTTTTGATTGGAATATGTATAATCACATGATTTATGACATCAGCCAATCTGATCCAAATACACATTATAAACTCGCTAACGAATAAAATTGCTCGATACTTGTGTCATTGATCACTCATCAGAACGTGTAAGTGCCATTTCTTACATTGTGTATTGTTACATTGTGTATTATACTTTCAAAGTATGTATATGTGAAATTAGTATTAAAGAAAAACATTGATGCTGACATTAGGACACCAAGTGTAATATATTAGACAAGGATTTTAAAATTTGAATTGATGTTTGATTCAACAGAATTTTAAACTGATAGCTCAAATGGATAGCCCACCAAACTTTAAACTGTCATGATTCAGATACAGCAGAAATTAAAATCACCTCTTTACTGGCATGCTATTTTCAGTGTATTTCTTCCTTCTCTTGAATTTCTTTTTCAGTAAGACATGTCATCTTATATGCCAGTCTGTGAAGGGATTGTTTTTAAAACTAGATTGCAATCAGGAGGGGTTACACAGGTACAGACAGAAAACTGGCCCAACTCTTAAAATATCCATTGATTGCAAATAAATGCATATGATACTCTGATTACAAGCTAAATTTGCAATTATTCCTGCTCAGAATGATAATACATTTACACTATATACATACAGGGAGTGCAGAATTATTAGGCAAATGAGTATTTTGACCACATCATCCTCTTTATGCATGTTGTCTTACTCCAAGCTGTATAGGCTCGAAAGCCTACTACCAATTAAGCATATTAGGTGATGTGCATCTCTGTAATGAGAAGGGGTGTGGTCTAATGACATCAACACCCTATATCAGGTGTGCATAATTATTAGGCAACTTCCTTTCCTTTGGCAAAATGGGTCAAAAGAAGGACTTGACAGGCTCAGAAAAGTCAAAAATAGTGAGATATCTTGCAGAGGGATGCAGCATTCTTAAAATTGCAAAGCTTCTGAAGCGTGATCATCGAACAATCAAGCGTTTCATTCAAAATAGTCAACAGGGTCGCAAGAAGCGTGTGGAAAAACCAAGGCGCAAAATAACTGCCCATGAACTGAGAAAAGTCAAGCGTGCAGCTGCCAAGATGCCACTTGCCACCAGTTTGGCCATATTTCAGAGCTGCAACATCACTGGAGTGCCCAAAAGCACAAGGTGTGCAATACTCAGAGACATGACCAAGGTAAGAAAGGCTGAAAGACAACCACCACTGAACAAGACACACAAGCTGAAACGTCAAGACTGGGCCAAGAAATATCTCAAGACTGATTTTTCTAAGGTTTTATGGACTGATGAAATGAGAGTGAGTCTTGATGGGCCAGATGGATGGGCCCGTGGCTGGATTGGTAAAGGGCAGAGAGCTCCAGTCCGACTCAGACGCCAGCAAGGTGGAGGTGGAGTACTGGTTTGGGCTGGTATCATCAAAGATGAGCTTGTGGGACCTTTTCGGGTTGAGGATGGAGTCAAGCTCAACTCCCAGTCCTACTGCCAGTTTCTGGAAGACACCTTCTTCAAGCAGTCGTACAGGAAGAAGTCTGCATCCTTCAAGAAAAACATGATTTTCATGCAGGACAATGCTCCATCACACGCGTCCAAGTACTCCACAGCGTGGCTGGCAAGAAAGGGTATAAAAGAAGAAAATCTAATGACATGGCCTCCTTGTTCACCTGATCTGAACCCCATTGAGAACCTGTGGTCCATCATCAAATGTGAGATTTACAAGGAGGGAAAACAGTACACCTCTCTGAACAGTGTCTGGGAGGCTGTGGTTGCTGCTGCACGCAATGTTGATGGTGAACAGATCAAAACACTGACAGAATCCATGGATGGCAGGCTTTTGAGTGTCCTTGCAAAGAAAGGTGGCTATATTGGTCACTGATTTGTTTTGTTTTTGAATGTCAGAAATGTATATTTGTGAATGTTGAGATGTTATATTGGTTTCACTGGTAAAAATAAATAATTGAAATGGGTATATATTTGTTTTTTGTTAAGTTGCCTAATAATTATGCACAGTAATAGTCACCTGCACACACAGATATCCCCCTAAAATAGCTAAAACTAAAAACAAACTAAAAACTACTTCCAAAAATATTCAGCTTTGATATTAATGAGTTTTTTGGGTTCATTGAGAACATGGTTGCTGTTCAATAATAAAATGAATCCTCAAAAATACAACTTGCCTAATAATTCTGCACTCCCTGTATAGTGGTATAAATAAACACAGATATATGAAAGACAAAATTGTTTAGAAAAAAAGGAATTTAGGGACATGTAAATATGTTTGCAAAAGATTTCTGACATAACACACATGTATATATATATATATATATATATATATATATATATATATGCATATATAAAAGTATGTGCAAAGATATATGAACAAATTTCTAAAAAAAGAAAATATGAGATAAAAGCATATCATGATTTCTAGAACTACAAATACACATTAATTTAGGTGAAAGTATCATATAACAGATTTTTTGTATAACAAATCAATATAGAAATAACTTTCTATGAGATATTGTTTGTTGAGGTATAAATGTAGCTATTTCTTGTACATTACCAGTTAAAAATAAAAGATTAGCTTTAGAGAAATGTGCTTGTTCATGCACAGTAATGAAATGTGGTATAAATAAAGTTGGGAAAAACCCGAATAGCCGCGACATTGATGACTGTTAGTTAACACCATTCCGATGCTCTTTGCACCCTACTTGACACGCATGTTTTTGACCACTTTTTTTATAAATAAGGAGAATGTATTCAGGTCCGCGGCAGCGATGTTTGGCGATGTCTGGTGAGCGTATTGACGCCGGCGAATGCAACATAGTTGATGCTTTGATAAATAGGCCACCAAGTGTCAAGGTAGATAAAAAAATGACAGGTCAGTGATCCACTGTTAACTTTAAAGTATTGCTATCCTTACCGGACCTCCATGGTGATGCTTGTTATAATCCCAAAATGCAGTCACACTGAGTCAGACTTGTCTGCTGTGGATCTCCTAGCTGTAAGCATTCAGCTTTTGCCCAGCATCTTCACTGACTGTGCTGCAAGGGGGTCACATGACTAGTAACCAATCGGATGGTCGATGCAGTGTGTATTTTGTAATCCTCCTGAACAAAAAGCCTTTCTTCTACTAATTTCGGCAGTGTAATACCTTTATCAAGATGGTCTTGATAAAGGCATTAGACTGCCGAAACTAGTAGAAGAAAGGCTTGTTGTTCAGTAGAAAGGCCAGCAATAGTGCAATAAGTCAAACTGAATGCACTAAAAGGAAAATACTCATGGGAATACGTAAAAAAGTAGATGCTTCATTCAAAGATCACAGAACAAAATTGTAGATACAATTTCAGTTTTACTGAATATTTAATAAAAGCTCAAAATAGAAGAATAAGGCCTATGAAACTCCCTATTAAAGACATAAGGACACCTTGTCATATACCATATACCTTTTATGTTATGTTTACTGCACATTTTTTTTAACCATTTCACTTTATGCTAGGGGGAATATTTATCAAAGCGTCAACTGATAATACGCTGGAATCCAGCGTCGTATTTGATGCGAGATTGATCCGCCGTAGTTAACAAAGCATCAAGATCGTCCAATGTTGAAATGTGTGACAAAATATATGCTCCCGTGATCTCAATCCGACGCAGATCAATGCTTGCGTCATTACAGATGTTTCGAATTCACATTCAACTCTATTTGACCCTTTTTCCCAATTTATCAAACATTTAACAGGTACACTTGCGTCTATTCCAACGCAGCGTACCTAGTTTTCAAACCGCCACCCTTGAGGCCGTGGATGCCATAGAAATCAATGGGAGTCTGAAAACACAGAAAGCTTATGTTGGATGCTGCAAGACAATAAAGTATATTACATAATAAAAGTAAATTAGAAACTTTATTAAAATTGTATACCCTTTCTAAATCAAACAATATTATTGCTTCACATTTGGTGCAAAGTTTTGCCCCAAACTTGTTGCATTGATAGATATAGGGATAAAAATGAAATAAATACAAAACATAATATAGCTAACTTCCTTTTTATTTATTTTTTTATAAATCTATTTGCATCATGTTTAAGGCATATAATACAAGTCCCACTCTCCAATTCGCACCAAATGTGACGCCACACTTTTCGCACTAATTATGACACAAACACCTAAACAACCCACACACTAGTCAATTTTTTAACCACTTTTGATTGGAATATGCATAATTACATGATTTATGACATCAGCCAATCTGATTAAAACATACATTTTAAACTATCACTAACGAATCAAATTGCTCGATACTTGTTTCATTGATTACACATCAGAATTTGTAAGTGCCATCTGTTACATTGTGTATTATACTTTGAAAGTATGTATATGTGAAATTAGTATTAAAGATAAACATTGATGCTGACATTAGGACACACAGTGTAATATTTTAGACAATGATTTTAAAATTCAAATGATGCTTGATTCAATAGAATCTTAAGCTGATAGCTCAAAGGGATAGCCCACCTAACATTAAACTGTCATGAATCAGATACAGCAGAAATTAAAATCACCTCTTTACTGTCATGCTATTTTCAGTGTATTTATTCCTTCTCTTGAATTTCTTTTTCAGTAAGAAATGTCATCTTATATGCCAGCCCATTTTATAACACCTGTGTAGGGGTGATTTTTAAAACTAGATAATAATCAAGTGGGGGGTTACACAGAGAGAAAACTGTCTCAGTTCTTAAAATATCCATTGGATTACCCTGATTACATGTTATATTCGCAATTATTCCTGCTCAGAATAATAATACATTTACACTATATACATATAGTGGTATGAATAAACACAGATATATGAAAGAAAACATTGTTTAGAACAAAAAAAGGAATTTAGGGACATGTAAATATGTTTGCAAAAGGTTTCTGACATAACACACACATACACACACTAGAAATACAAACATACATTCATTTATGTGAAAGTATCATAAAACTGATTTTTTTTTGTATAACAAATAAATATAAAAATAACTTTCTATGACATATTGTTGGGTGAGGTATATATCTAGCAATGAAAAATAAAAGATTAGCTTTAGAGAAATGTGCTTGTTCATGGACAGTAATGAAATTGTATAAATAAAGTTGGAAAAAAACAGAAAAACTGTGACATCGATGACTGTTAGTTAACAACAGTCCGATGCTCATCGCGCCATACTTGACGCGTATTTTTGAAAGTTTTTTTGATAAATAAGGGCATTGTATGCAGATCCATGGCAGCGATGTCTGGCGAGCGTAATGACGCCAGGAGAATACACTGCGATTGACGCTTTGATAAATATCCCCCTAGGTCTTCACTCATGGAAACACAATGCACAGTAATTTAGTTTGTACTTGAGCAAACACGTTTACTTTCAACTTGTAATAAACATGCACAACTTGCAATCTAGCCCATTGGGTTTAACAACCAAATTATTTCCTCTTTTTACTAACACTGAACAATTCCTCTTTGAGATGCTCTCATACAGTGTTACATTTTTGTTGAAATAACTCTCTGGTCTGTGATGGCAAACAGACTTTTGCAAGTATAAATTTACAGTTTAAGTGCACTCTTCATAAATGTAGACCTGCTATTTTGTAATTGAAAATTATATTTAACATTGATCAGAGAGACTGGAAATTATGGGATAGAAATCTGGTGAGGTTAGGGAAAGATTTCTGAAGGGTAGTGGGTTAAAGTAGGTAAAGATAAAGTTTTATTTTTTTATGAACATATTATAATTTAGATGACAGTGTATGTCACTATAAAGGTTGTATACAATCAGTGCTCGATTACAAAATAAGTTGTAATATGGTCTGGGGGAATACCATGTATAATGGTGAGGAATGTGGTGTTAAAGTGTGCAGAGAGGACATTGGCTGTAAGACTAAAGGTAAAAAAAATGTGGGATTAGAAGTAAATCAAAGGTAGTTATGGTTTGATGGTAAATTGGATATGAGCAAGTAAGTGTGATTGCATGAGGTTTAGGGCAGTGGTGATAGATACATAGATGTTAGATAAATAGATGGATAGGCTAGAGAATGAATGCACGAGAGGGACAGATAGACAGTGTATAACAGAAAGTAGATAAGCGGTTAAAATATTCTGATGCTAGTTGATTTTGAGCTTTGAAACAGAACTTTGGCTTCTCTATATAAAAACTACCACAATAATTCCAGGAATTGCTCTATATTAATTGTGCTTCTGCATTTGCCAGCTATTAAAAACAGAACCAAAAAAAAAGAGCAAAACAAATAGTTCAGCAAGAATCTTCCACAGTGACATGAGACGGTAAAAGTATACATGAAAAAAATAGTAATTGGTAGATTTCAATTAAAAATGATACTAGCTATAGAAGAAGCAATTTCTATAACATTATCAGTTATCAAGTCAGTTACATTTATAATATTCTTGCACAGTGATTATAATTAGAATCTCTGGACAGGGAATATTGGTTTCTTTAATGGGTAACTAAAGCTAAAACTAATCTCTCATGATTCAGATAAGTGTTTTTTTAATGGAATGTCCCTCCCACTGCACCTAAGGAGGTTATAAAAGTTCAGTATTGCAGAGCACCACCTTACCATGCCCCAGTCTTCCAACTTTGGGCAAGTGGCACAATATTTATCGCTTTCATGCAAACACGCTGGAAGTAAACTTTTAATGCACGTGGGTTAGCACACGTAATAAAAGTTGAAAGTAAAATGTTTGCGTGCAAATGAAGCCCTATGTGCGCTAACTTCAGGACTTTAGATATCAAGATATTGCTAACTTCTCCCTATAGACTTCAATGGAGCGAGCTTTAAAAAAATCCAAAACTAACACTTATCGCTTGCGAGCTAAGTCGACACCACGTTAGACCTACAACGCTAAGACATTAATTACAAATTCACTGCGACACTCCCCGGAAGTGGGCGGAGCAGGTTGGATGCGTGTGTGCGGCGTCCTAGGCCTAACAGCAAGCTACCACTCACCTACATCCACGATAGCCTGTTGCGATTAGCAGTCTCACAGACTGCCTCTTACTAGGCATTCCTGGGGTGCAACCAGGGTGCTGGAGCAGGGTGAGGTGTCAAGCCCTTTTGTTTGGTCCACTGGCTAGGGCCACGGCCAGAACTGCCGGATTTACTGGAAGCCTCTGTGGATAAAGAGTGCAGGGAAAGATCGTAGGGGGAACCCCCCTGGAGCTGTATCAAGGTATCGTCAGTAGCAGAAGCAGTGACAGCTAAGCTACGCATCAAAGCCCCAGTTACCACTCACTATTATCATATATGTGCTGAGACGCTCCTCGATACAGAGAACTGCCATCCATCCAGGCTAATGGAAATCAGTAGTGCTGGCAACGCTATTTGCTAAACCTCTCAGGACCCTGTGGCTGGACTTGAGCGGTAAGCTGTGCGGTAAACCCTGCATTACATTCTTATTTGCCTAAAAAGGGTAGGAGGGTATCTATCTATATCTCTACTTATTGGTATAGCTGGTAAAACAGTATTTTTGGAAAGAAGTGGATAGAGTGTGTATACTGGGTAGAAGAAGAAGCTACGGGATATACTAAGAGAATGTGATGAACGCTGATTGTTATGCTGTGACAGATAAGTAGACTGTTCTACTATACTTTGGTTTACTTATCAAGGGGCTGGACAGGCATATCACTTGCGTTCATGGAAAAAAAAGACTCCTGCATACAAAAGGACAACTTGTTGCTAGATACATGTGTGCTTAATGCCCCTGGAAACATATGTATAGCTATTTCTATAGGCCGAATGCAGAGCGCTCCTATATCCCTAAAAAGCTATTGCTTGGCCTACTGGAAGTCTCTCCCTGTTAATATTCAAGAGTCAAGCTAGTTTTACAGGATAACACTGAGGCTGGACATAATTATACCGACTGTGTGAGAGCTAAAGAAGCATAGTACTGCATTTATGTGTTTTTTTTCTCTTTTCTTTCCCTTTTTTTTTTTTCCTTTTCTCAGCCTGAATATAAAATACTGGCTATGTGTAGGACTCAGGAGACTTGCTAGCCTCTTTTGTATTTCAATTAGCAGATTGATTTGTATATTATATTAGCTGATGACATAAGTGTATTGTATTTTGCCTAAAAAGATGTTGATGGGCTAGCCTAGGATATTAACTATTGCCTTTCTCTGCCAAGTATACTACTAAAGGGGGAAGGGTTAATACTGGTAATCATATGCTAGGTCTTATAAATTGTTAGACGTTAATTGATATCTTAAACGCTGAAGGTAAAAGGTTGAAAATCTGTGAATAGAAGAGCTAAACTTGTTATTACTTAATTGATTGTGTTTTATACTTAAGATCTAGTTATGTTCTGTAAGATATAGATATCTCTGCTTATTAGGAGGTTTTTTTTTTTTTTTGCACGTTTTGCACATCTAACCATACTCCTTATTGTCTCTCTATAGAGGAGGGGGGAACAAAACAAAAAAACAAAAAAAAACACATGCACAATTTCTTTATTTTTTATTTTTTCTACACCCACATATAGAATATCACGATCCAAGAGTGGATTCATCACATCATGGATAAATTTGTATATGTTAATAAACTTAAATCACCAATGATGCCTCCCAAGAACAAAGATAGGAAAGTACGTAACAGCTTAGAATTAGCTGCAGAAGGACTCATTGAACATAACACGCATTCTAACACAGATAGATAACACATATAGATACAAATAATCTTGTGAAACAAATATCTGAGATTTTCCTCCCATAATTTGATAGTATTAAAAAAGAGATAAATGGTCTAACAGTGGAGTTACAGCAGTTTGCAAATAGAATCTCTGAAGTAGAGGGTAGGGTATCTGACCTTGAGGATATAAATAACACTCACCAGGAGGTAATTAAAGAACAAGAAGACATGTTACAGTTCATGCAGAAACGCTTAGATGATCTGGTAGACAGATCTCGAAGAAATTATCTAAAAATCATTGGTCTAGCGGAGACCGTAGAACATAATGATCTGTTACACTTTGTTTCATATATACTTCCTCAGGCCTTAGGTATACCCAGTGATAAAATACCGATTCCTGTGGAAAGAGCCCACAGATTAGGTCCTATTAGAATGCATAATGATGCAACAAATCTTCAAAAGCCCAATAATATTTAGGTGTCTGAATTTTCAGGATAAAGCTCTTATTCTGTCTATGTACCGTAAAACTAACTCTCTTACAATCAAAGGGAATCGTATCCTTATATTTCAAGATTTTGCAGCAGACACATTTAATAAGAGAAGAGAACTGGCTCCACTTTGTACTCAAATTATAAAACAAGGTTTTCAAGCTGCACTTATTTACCCAGCAAAAATTAAAATATGGCATGATTCCAAGGTTCTCATATTACAAACCCCACAGGAGGCTAGAGATTTTATTGCAAAACCAAACACAAACAACAGAGCAGTAGTATCTGGTACATAAGAAAGTAAACTATACAACACAAGACCATAGCAGACGAAACAAACAAGCACCAATACAGGAAGAGGTTAACAGCAGCCTGGATTCATCTGCTGGTTTTTTGACCGAAGATTCAGACACCGACTCCATCGCGGTGGGAGGAAACACAAGGGGCGGTATTACCGGTCAGCCGATGACATCAGCACGACAACGGACACGCCGGGCGCGAGGAGCGCAACGAGGATACTACCGGTACTAACTGAGATCACTATGCATACATAGACACACAGCCAGACGGTGAGGTATGAGCGGGTAGAATCTCTGGGGAATGTTTGTAATGCTAACGAAGAAGATAATACATGTAAACCTGTAATGTCATTGAGTGAAGCATATCACCATGTTAAAACATGTGGGACTCCAGGTAACAATTACAAACATGTGTCCCATACAGGCATAAGAGCTGTTACAACTAATGACTGTGAAAAAGTAAAAGAAATTGGGACATTTATATCTGATAATGAGTATACTTCAAACGATTTAAATAATGTAAATTTGGATATATGTATCTCTGATTCAGAGCGTGATAAAGTTAGGGCCAATGTCCTTTTTCCAATACATGATGTTCAGATAGCACATGATACAAATATTAGTATCAATCAGAGTACAAATTCCAATGTAACGAATATGTCTGAAAAAGAATCTCTCTCTTTTGAAAATGTGTGTTCATACACCGCAGTCACAGATGAGATTACTGCATCGGGTGTTACACTTGAACATGAAAATATCTGTGTAAATGAGAGTGAATGTGAATTGGGTATGAATGATTTTGCACTATCACAAAAAAATTTGGTTTACAATTTGTCCTCATATATGTTAAGTAATGAAGAAGAGATGGCACTAAATAATGGTTTATCTTACTGTTTAGATAATCACTGCAATTAATTTTTGGTTCAACAAGATTTGCAAAAATTCTTTAGAAAGTTAAAATTAAAAATTTATTTCGCTATGCAAAGGGAATATACACCTACACCCCACCTACACCCCAAAAAAGCAGTTTTACACCTACAGCTACACACAGCTTAACCACATATATGAGTCTAGTTCAAAAAGAGATTGATATTCTTTTTAAAAGAGAAAGGAAAAAGAAATTGGTACAGAAAAACAGACAAGATAAACTTGCTATTGAGAAGCTTAGGAACAACAAAGAGTTAATAATTAAAGAAGTGGATAAGGGCGGAGCCATTGTCCTATTGGACAAAACAGATTATATGGCCGAAATTTACAATTAATTGGCTGATAATCAAGTTTATCAAGAATTAAGCAGAGATCCAACTATTGAGATCAATAAAGAAATTAAGAGCATTTTGGATTGTGCAGTTAAAAGGGGAATAATAACAGAAACATTTGGAGAGGATTTATATGTTACTAATCCAATTAGGCCAGTGATATATGTATTACCCAAAATTCATAAAGCCCCCAAAAAGCCCCCCGGTAGGCCAATTGTGGCAGGTATGGGCTCCATTTTTTCCTCTATTTCTGTCTTTTTAGACAGGGTACTGCAGCTATTTGTGAAACAAGCAAATTCATATATTAGAGATACCAGTGACTTTTTAGCTAAACTTAAGGATCTTGGATTTGTTGGAGGTAAATGTATTTGATATACTTTGGATGTTTCTAGCCTATACACCTCTATCAAACACACTAGTGGGGTCACAGCAGTTGAGAATTTCTTGAGATCAAATGGTGATTATACTGAGATGGAAATTGGCTTTCTTGTTGAATTACTTACTATTATACTATATCAAAATTATTTTTTATTTGGTTATGTATACTATTTACAAAGACAGGGGACGGCAATGGGCTCCAACGTCGCCCCCACATATGCCAACATTTTCATGAATAATTTTGAGGAAAATTTTGTATATTCCCATCCATTATTCCAACGATATGGCGCCTCCTGGTGGAGATATGTTGATGATGTGCTTGGCGTGTGGGGGGGGGGGTGACGTTGGTAGCCTCTTGTCATTTGTACAAGATCTCAATGATTCAGTTATGGGACTCAAATTTACATTGAACATGAATGAAGTGGGAGTTGAATATTTGGAGACATTTGTGTACAATAAGGGAGGGTTTTTACATACAGATCTCTATGTTAAGAGTACAGACAGGAATAATTTGTTGAAATATGGGAGTTGTCATCCAGAAAATATCTTTCAAGCAATCCCCAAAAGTCAATTTACTCGAGTTAAAAGAATAGTGTCAGATCAGGACCAATGCAAATATAGACTGCAGTAGCTGGCTAATAAGTTTATAGATAGAAATTATCCTCCTATGCTCATCTCTAAACAATTAAATACGATTTTGAAGGAAACAGATAAGATAAACAAGCAACCAAAAACTAATCGTATGATTTTTGTTACACAATTTAATAGGTTGAGCAACAAAGTCACTGGTATTCTAAAGAAAAATTGGCCCATAATAAGAGATTGCCACCCAGAAATTATTGAATTTAGAGAGAACCCAATGGTGGCTTATAAGAAGAATAGGAGCATTAGAGATATGTTGGTGCATTCAGACATTGGTAGCCATAAACAAGAAAGCCAGAGAACCATTGGGCCTAAGAAACTAGGTTGCTACCCATGCCTGAATTTCAGCAACTGCAGTTCCATGATCAAAGGAGATAGTTTTTATCATCCCACCACTGGGAAGAAATTTAAAATTAACAAATATCTAACATGTAGAGCCACATACTGTGTCTACCTTATTAAATGTCCATGTGACCAAATTTATATAGGCGAGACCTGTAGAGAGGTAAGGGAGAGGATAACTGAGCACAAATCTAATATTAGATGTAAAAACAAAGAAGCACCAGTATCCTCTCACTTCCTCTCTATGGGTCACAATATCAGCCAACTTAGGTTTCAAATTTTAGAACAGGTAGATAGGCCTAGAAGGGGTGGAGATAGAGAACATTTGTTGAAGATGAGGGTAATGTTTTGGGTGTATAAATTGGAATCAATGAGACCAAAGGGCATGAACAAAGATTTTGATTGGAGTCTTTTTTTCTGAAGAATTATTGAGTAAAGAATTATGTATATATTTTGAATAATATGAAAAAATATGAGTTGATCCAAACATCTTATCTTAAAAATTGTGTTATGTACCTCTTTTTAATTTTTATACATAGATGTATATGTTTTTTTGTTTGTTTTTTTTTAATTTTAAATCAATTTTTTATTGAGGAAAAAATAAGTAGATAAATGTGTACAGATCAGATAAAGTCAGCCATATAACAATCAATTGATGTACAGAGATAATGCCAGTCCTCCTTTTTCTACCCCTATTAACACCAATACAGGTCACTTATGGGCCTTTTCTGTTGTCTTGTAAATGTCCAGGGGGTTATGTTATACCTACTTAGAACTGAAAAAAACAAAAACAACATAGAACAATATGCATCTGAAGTTATATAAAAGGTTACAAAGCAAAACATACTTTGATATTGTAGATGCTTAAGCTGGAGCTGATCCCCTCCAGTTAGCTAGGCTCACACTTAAACAATTAAGTGACGTTCGTAGTTACTTAAACTATGTACATAAGCAGCAAGGAGACCTTTACTATATTACCCTTACCATGCTATCTACTAAACTTTATATTGTACCTATGCTCTATATAGAGATAATTGGAGCGCTGTATCTAGTTCAAAGTTTCATCTGGTGTTTCTTACTAGGTCATAACTGTACTGAGTCTATCTCAAAGTGCACATACAAGGTATGACTCCCCTCCGTACGAGTACAGTGGTTGTCGCTGAGAACCCGGGCGCAACCCCGGCCGCTGATCACGCCCGAATCCCAGCCACGCCTCTTCCCTTCTACACGGAGCTAGGGCTATCTTCTATGCATACTATCCCATACATACTATTAAGATCACTATGGGGGCCCCCCATCCCCCGCATAAAGCCAAAAGGGATGTAGGACAACAGTATTGACATTTCAGTGCTTCCTAGCAAGTAATAATTAAAGGGTTATGTCCTGATACAATAATTCAGTATTCTGTTTCAGCTAGCTTTAGCGCGTCAAAGCATTTAGATAGGTACATACATATCTGTTCATAACGGATAAAATGTAAAAGAGACACAAAAACATTGAAAACAAAACATGGTTATAACTTATTTTGAGTCATTCTTTAAACTTTGTGTGTCCATGCTCTGCCAGCATTCATGATAAAATCTATCCCCCCTCAAATTGTAATTGTGAGGTCAAATCACGGCTAGAGTCTGACAGGTTAATAATCTGTGTATCACCAGCACACCTTTTCTCCCGGCCGGAATAAATCACAGCCGGGTATTCACACATGTCCATCTTTAGGTGGAAATCTGGCGTGATACCCGGCTCCATTCCCAGCACTCCTTCATAGAATGCGGTACCTGTAGCGATGCTCGGGTGTTTCAATTGAGGCAGGTCAGTAAGTATATGTAAGTGCACATTTTCAGTGTTTTTCTGCTTCTGCCATCTGTAACAGCCAGTTCCCCACTCATCTCTGTGATCTTGCATAATAGAGGTGCCGAGAGTTGCCTGCTGGCTATGATGTGGGATAGACTCCATATTGGGATTGCATGTAGGTTTTTCCCGCCTCGGGTGCTCCCGCGGCAGCCATCGGGGCGCATTTCCATTTGCCACGACCAGACCAGTGATAGGCATTGTGTAGTTAATGATGGTTAGCTGCTGTACGATCATCGGAGCTTTCTTAATGTGTTGGGTCTTGTGCTTTCCCTGCAGGGGTTTATGGACTGGATCGAGCTTACCTCGGTGCAAATCCTCTCCAGCCTCCTGAGACAAAACTGGCCGGTCCGATAATGTTATCCGATCAGATCCCTCTGCTCTGTCAATAAGGAGCTGCAGCTCCTGCTCTGTAGGTGCTTTACCAATTAGTGCCATTAGCATGGCTTCCAGCTTAGCAAAGCAGCTGTCAATCTTATCATTAAACTCTCTGGTCTCCATTGCGACATTCCTGTGTAACTACAGTCTCTTTGGCGCCCTTATATCTTGCGTTAGTATGTGTTTTCTCTATGATATGATAAAGGCTGTTCTTTGTGAGTTAATAAAGGCTGTTCTTTATGAGATGATAAAGACGATCAGCTCCAGCAAATTACCCCGGAGGTCCGGGGGGGAACGCTGCCTGCGAGATAAGCCGCCGCTGCAAGCCTCTTTTGTCCAGTTTCAGCACAGGGATCATGAACACAGCAAACTGAAGTTGATATTTCACTCTTTGATAGGTAAAAGCTGTAAAATCTGAGCTATAATCGGCGGATTAATGTCATCTCACCCGGAGCTCATGAAACATGCGACTGCACAGAGCCGCTACTTGGACACGCCCCAGATGTATATGTTTTTAATTAAATGTTTTGTTAAATGTTTATGCACTTCCTGTGATAACTTTGTGCTACATTGAATTTTGTATCCACAAGATGGCACTGTTGTGTAATCAGTTTAACACAGGATGTTGAATAACAGGTGAGGGTATATAAAGACATGTACCTGTGTGTATTCAATTATACATGATTAAGAGCCTTTTGAGGCTTGAAACGTTGTAATTTTCTACTCAGGACCCTATATGAAATAAAGGTCTTTTAAAGAATTTGGATGCTGGAATATTCTTTATATTTGGATTGACTGGGACCTGGCAAGTCCTTTATTCCGTGCCCCACTACAAGCAAAGAAGGTGTGCTGTTTTTCTAACCTTTTTGGTGACATAAGAAAGTAGTTTAAGTCGTCATAATCCAGATGGTATAAATATAAGCGAGGAAAATGGCTTTCATTTTAGTTTTGGTCTGGCATGTTTTTAAAGTAATTTTTTTTTTTGTCCTCTCCCTTCCCTTTCTGTTTTTTTCAGGGCCCCCAATCCCCTCGGCTGAGGTATGCTGAGAAATACAATTGAGCTGTCCTCTTGGAATGTGGGGGGCATTACCTCCCCAATCAAGAGGAAAAGGATTGTTAATTCTCTGAAACGTCTTTCGACAGATATAGCAATGATTCAGGAGACACATCTATCACTTAAAGAAATGGATAAGCTTAAAGGGCCATAATACCCAAATGTTTAAACACTTGAAAGTGATGCAGCATAGCTGTAAAACGCTGATTAGAAAATATCACCTGAACATCTCTATGTAAAAAAGAAAGATATTTTACCTCAAAAGTTCCTCAGTAGCCACCTCCCATTGTAAAGGATTTCTAAGCAGCATTTTAGTGTGTCTGTCCTGGGACATCTGAAGGGATGAGCATCGTGCACTCTCATATTATTTCACCAATCAGGTAAAGGAAGCTTACTATGACATCTCATGAGTGTTAAGTCTAATCTCATGAGATCACAGTAAGAGTTCATGACCTCAGCACTGCTGATGCTGATTGGCTGCTGTTCATTTCTTCATTTTTTTTATTTTTTTACATGCAGCTGGGAGCAGCTGAGTATAACTTTTTATACAGAACTTACTCTTCTGAGCTGAGGAAATTGTGAGGTAAAATATCTTCCTTTTTTACATAGAGATGCTCAGGTGATATTTTCCTGTCAGCTTTTTACAGTTATACTGCATCAGATTCAAGTGATTTAGTATATGAGTATTATGTCCCTTTAAGATAGGTTGGGTTGGGGCGGTACTTGCTGTCCCTGCATATAAAAGGAAAAGAGGAGTGGCCTTTCTTATTAACAAGAAACTAGATTATCAAATATTATCTAAGGAAATAGATAAAAATGGGAGCCTTGTAATTATAGAAATCCTAACACAAAATATACGTTTAGTTATTTGTAACATGTATGCTCCCAATAAACTACAAGTGGAATTTTGGGATATATTGTATAGGAAATTACTACAATTTGTAGATGTTAATTTGACAGTCCTGGAGATTTTAATTTAACTGTCTATCCTTACGGACAAAGAATCATTATAGATATAACAAGGAAGCTAAGTTTTTTCAAAATTTTATTAAAAAAATTGAAACTTAAAGTGAATGTAAAGTGCGCATCGTTACTAATGTTACCCTTAACATCTATGAAAAATAAATAGTAGTTTCATTCATCGTTTTTCATTCTTTTTGTTAAATAGCTTTTTTTTTTTTTTTTTTTTTACCTTGTCTCCCGTTATTTTGATCCTCCACCCGGCACGCGCGCCTACTTATTCTCCTTTTGATTGACTTCTTAAAAACCAATCAAGTCTCTAACCACAGGGGGACCCACCTCCTTATGCTGACTCAACTACTCCTTTCTGCGCCTGCATTCTTATTGTGTTGACTGACTATTTCCTTCTACGCTCGTGCACATTTCGCGCATGCGCAGTAGTTTTACTTTACGGAGCCCTGTCATTTCTGATTTACTGTACCGCTCGGTAAGTACATCAGTAACAGGGCTCCGCATTCTATACTGAGAGCTTATTTTGCAAACCGATACTGCTTGAATTTCACGCATGCTCAATGTGAAATGAAAACGGGAGCGCACATTGACGAGACGTAAACAGCGGGTGGGACCGCTGTATACGTGAGATGGCTCAAAACAAGGAAGTAAACTGTGGGAGGAACAGGTACAGTGAATCGTCGATATTTTGACAAAGAAATAAAGAACATATTAATAATTTTTTTTAAATGTTTAGTGGCGGTTAGGTTAATATCATGATTGCAGACAGTAATATGTGTTCAAAATAAGGAAAATTGACAATCACTTTAAGGATATGTGGCGCAGCCAGAATACAGATTCCAAACAATTTACATGTGAATCCAAATCTTATCGTACATTTTCTAGGATATATATGTTCTCGTTTTGAGACTAAGGGAGACATTAAGGAGATTTTGATTTCGGATCACGCTCCAATTACCCTGTCAATTAAAGTTAAGAAGCCCCAGGAAAATTGGAGTGGGAATGCTTTTTTTCCTCCTACATTTTTATTAAATGATCAAGGATTCAAGAATTGGCTGATAGGAAAATGGTTCAAGTTCCACAACCAGGAATATATATATAAACCAGAGATATTTTGGGAGACAGCGAAGGCAGTACTCAGAGGAGAAATTAAGGCTTATATGGATAAAAAAAAGAGATGTTGGAATGCAAGAGATCTGCAACTGGCCAACCAGCTTAGGAATAATTACATATCTTATATGCAATCCCAGGACAAGGAAAGCTGGAAAAAATATCAAGAAGCTAAACTGGAAAGAGAAACCTTCCTTAACCCCTTAACGACCAAGGACATACGCCACACGTCCTCAAAAAAAATACAGTTAATGACCGAGGACGTGTGGCGTACGTCCTTGGTCTGGAAAGCAGATGGAAGAGATCCTGCTCGCTTCCAGATGCTTTCCGAGGCATCCTGCAATAACCGCCCTTGGCCATCCGATGCAGAGAGAGCCACTCTGTGGCCCTCTCTGCACTGGACATAGGTGGCCGGTATCGTTGGTGGGTGGGAGCAAGTCTGGGAGGCGGGTGGGCGGCCATCAATGTGCCGAGTGAAGTGGAGGGGGGCGGGATCAGGGGCAGGACAGGCGGGAGGAACCGCTACACTGCAGAAAAACAAAGTTTAATAAAAGTTAAAAAAAAAACATTTTAAAAAAAATTAAATAATCATCTAAGGGATCTGGAAGGGGTGGGGGGTTGGTCTTGGGGGGGGGGGGAAGCTACACTACAGAAAAGGGCAATTAAATAAAAAAAAACATACTTTTTTTTTTACTAAACTGGGTACTGGCAGACAGCTGCCAGTACCCAAGATGGCGCCCATTAAGGCAGAGGGGTAGGGTTAGAGAGCTGTTTGGTGGGGGATCAGTGAGGTTGGGGGCTAAGGGGGGATCCTACACAGCAGCATATGTAAATAAGAAAAAACAAAAAAAAGCCCAAATATAGCTTTTATTTTAGTACTAGCAGAGTTTCTGCCAGTACTTAAGATGGCGGGGACAATTGTGGGGTGGGGGAGGGAAGAGAGCTGTTTGGGAGGGATCAGGGGGTCTGATGTTTCAGGTGGGAGGTTGAGCTCTACACTAAAGCTAAAATTAACCCTGCAAGCTCCCTACAAGCTACATAATTAACCCCATCACTGCTAGCCATAATACACGTGTGATGCGCAGCGGCATTTGGGGGCCTTCTAATTACCAAAAAGCAACGCCAAAGCCATATATGTCTGCTATTTCTGAACAAAGGGGATCCCAGAGAAGCATTTACAACCATTTGTGCCATAATTGCACAAGCTGTTTGTAAATAATTTCAGTGAGAAACCTAAAGGTTGTGAAAAAGTTTGTGAAATAGGGAACTTTTTTTTTATTTGATCGCATTTGGCGGTGAAATGGTGGCATGAAATATACCAAAATTGGCCTAGATCAATACTTGGGGTTGTCTACTACACTACACTAAAGCTAAAATTACCTCTAAAAGCTCCCTACTTAACCCCTTCACTGCTGGGCATAATACACGTGTAGTGCGCAGTGGCATTTAGCAGCCTTCTAATTTCTAAAAAGCAACACCAAAGCCATATATGTCTGCTATTTCTGAACAAAGGGATCCCAGAGAAGAATTTACAACCATTTAAGCCATAATTGCACAAGCTGTTTGTAAATAATTTCAGTGAGAAACCAAAAGTTTGTGAAAAAATTAGTGAAAAAGTGAACGATTTTTTGTATTTAATCGCATTTGGCGGTGAAATGATGGCATGAAATATACCAAAATGCACCTAGATCAATACTTTGGGATGTCTACTAAAAAAAATATATACATGTCAATGGATATTCAGAGATTCCTGAAAGATATTAGTGTTCTAATGTAACTAGCGCTAATTTTGAAAAATAATGGTTTGGAAATTGCAAAGTGCTACTTATATTTATGGCCCTATAACTTACAAAAAAAGCAATGTAAACATTGGGTATTTCTAAACTCAGGACAAAATTTAGAAACTATTTAGCATGGGTGTTTTTTGGTGGTTGTAGATGTGTAACAGATTTTGGAGGTCAAAGTAAGAAAAAGTGTGTTTTTTTCCATTTTTTCCTCATATTTTATATTTTTTTTTATAGTAAATTATAAGATATGATGAAAATAAAGGTATCTTTAGAAAGTCCATTTAATGGCGAGAAAAACGGTATATAATATGTGTGGGTACAGTAAATGAGTAAGAGGAAAATTACAGCTAAACACAAACACTGCAGAAATGTAAAAATAGCCTTGGTCCCAAACGGACAGAAAATGGAAAAGTGCTGTGGTCATTAAGGGGTTAATAAACAACTGGTCAAAGCAGAGATAAAGAATAAAGCCAGTTTTGATAAATTTGTCTCCAGATCTTCAAATTTTTTGGTCAGTATTGTTAAAAGTAGGAAAAGAAAACAATATAGAAGCTATAAGAGTAGGGAAGCAGCGTCTGACGAATATCAAAGACATACAGGAAGCTTTCTTTCAGTATTTAAAAAAAAATTATGCTAAGGACCCGATTTCATTAAGTAATAAAGAAGTTTTCTGGAGATCATTGAATCTACCTAAAATTACTAGAGATTCTTTAGTTGAATTGAATAGGGAAATACAACAGGATGAAATTATACAAGCTATTAAAGATGCTTCCAACTTAAAATCCCCTGGACCAGATCAGATCCCGGCTGAGTTCTACAAGATATTAACTGAGCATATTACTCCCACCCTTGCTTCCCTTTCTAACAAATATTATCTACAAAATGAAATGTTATCTAATCTCTTTACAAAATCCAATATAGTGTTAATTCACAAAAAAATAGGGACCCTGAGTCTATGGACTCCTATTGTCCTATTTCTCTCCTCAATACGGATTATAAAATCCTTGCATCTATCATAGCGAAGCGACTTAAACAAGTTTTAGATCCTCTTATCCACTTAGATCAGACAGGATTCATGCAAGGAAGAACAGCACAAAAAAATATCAGAACGGTTTTAACAATCATTGAGTTTTACCAAAATAAAAGGAATATAAGGGAGAATAAGAAACAGAGCGTGGAAGATTTTGCATTAATTACGTTGGACGCAGAAAAAGCATTTGATTCCATCTCATGGGATCATTTGTTTACTTCACTTGAAAATGTTGGGATATCCGGGTATTTTCTAAATTTTATTAAACTGTTATATAGTAAGCCTGCTTCCTCTTTGATGGTTAATGGTAATATAACTCCAAATATTTATATTGAGAAAGGGACTAGACAAGGCTGTCCACTCTCTCCTCTTCTATTTAATATCTCATTAGAATCGTTGGCAATTTCTTGTAGAAAAACGCTTGAAGGGGTTTTGATCGGGGGAAGGAGCCATGAGTTATCACTTTATGCGGATGATATCCTATTATATGTTAAGGATTCGAAGGTCTTTATTCCAAAATTACTAGAGATCCTGAAAATATATAGCTCTTTTACTGGGTATAAAATCAATACAAACAAGTCAGAAATATTATGGATTATTAAACATAAGAACAGTTTAACTGAAAATCCCTTTTCTTTAGCAATGCAAAAGATAAAGTATCTTGGAATAATGCTTGCTAAAGATCCTAATCAGTGGTATGATGGTATGATTTAAACTAGCCTCAGCTATGGAGTAAAATCTTGACATCTATATGTGATTGGTCTAGTCTTCCACTATCTCTCTCTGTTAAAATTTCCCTGATCAACTTAAATAATATTACATAATATTCAGGCCAGTTATTTTTTGGGTAAGATGGACCCAATTGATATAAAAAATGAATTTGCAAATCTCAATCAAAAGATTAAATACCTTGCAAGGGGTTTAACAGAGGTGCAAGCTGAAAATTCTGTTCTGAAATCTTTGTTAAAGGATAGCATGGCTTCTAAACAAACTGATATACCTGAACCACATATCAATTCACCAATGCCATTTTCTGGCAAACGCCATGAGTTGAGATACTTTAGAAATGCCTGCAATCTACTGTTTACCATGAGACTACAAACTCAAGGCCGGGTTGGCCAACCAGGATACCAGGAGATTTCCCGGTGGGCTGTAGCAGCTAGGGCTGGAAAGCTACAATTTAAAGGGGTGATTAATGGTTGCAATTGGGTTGTAGCATTGCTATATAACATCAATCTGACATTTTTATTTAATACAAAGTAATATAAGTTAATTCTGAAAAATAAAAATATTGGGGAAGGAGTGTCCCAGTAATCCCCTTTGACAAAAATGGGGCATGTACATTCAATCGATGGAATTCAGGGCTGGTCTTCATACATTTCCAGGGCTGATTTTTTTTTCCCCAGTCCGGCCCTGCACGAACTTACCACACTGAAAGAATAAAGGTATGTGCCACTATTTCTTTTCTCTCAGGCAAACCCAGATCTTGGGCAAACCGCTATTTTGAAAATAATGACCCCATTGTGGATTCACTTAATGATTTCTATTTGGCTATGGCCAGTTGTATGAAGATACAAATACTCAAATCAAAGCTGAAACTAAATTACGCACTCTGACACAAGGTAAAAGAATAGTTGAAGAGTATATTACAGATTTCCAGATGTGGGCCTCAGATTCACTCTGGAATCAAATAAGTCTAAAAAACCCAATTCCGCTTAGGACTTTCTGAGTCTCTAAAGGATGAGCTCTCTCGCTTAGACATGCCAGACACTCTTGCAGGCTTGATTAAACTAAGCACCACCCTTGATAGAAGACTTAGAGAGAGAAAAGCAGAAAGACAAGCATTTGACCCTATGTTTAAACGTACTCACTCATTCTCACTCGGTCAGGATAAATCATCTAGTTATCCAACACCGATGGAGATTGGGGCTATAAAAGGACCTCAGTCACAGGAAGAGAAGGCTAGACGTAGGATAAAAAACCTTTGCCTGTACTGTGGTAACAAAGATCATACTGTGTCCAATTGTCCAGCATTGGCTAAACAAAAGAAGGGTAAGGAAATAGTTGTACATAGTCTTGCCTCAACCAAACCTCTTACCCAACTCACTATAACTTTCTCATTACAGTGGGATCAACATCATATCCAAACTGAGACAATAATAGACTCAGGTGCATGTGGAAATTTTGTAGATGCTAATTTTGTTAAGCTAAATAAAATACCTACTGTGTGTAAGCATACACCTATTTTTGTCAAATTAATTGATGGAACTTTCATTCGGAAAGGACCTATTACCCAACATACTATTCCTTTACTTTTAACTACTGACAAAGGTCACACTGAATACATTACATTTGACATTATTCCCATGTCAATACATAAAACCATTTTAGGACATCCATGGTTACTTGCTCACAACCCCACAATAGACTGGACACAGAACATTATAACATTCCAGTCAGATTACTGTCTTAAAACTTTTTTTCCACATACTGTTGTATCCAGTCTTGATGTTGTAGTTCCACAGGTATATCAGGACTTAACAGATGTTTTTGATATGAAAGAGGCAGAGTGTTTGCCACCTCACAGAGTTTTTGACTGCCCCATTGATATCATTACTGGGTCACAGATACCCTATGGAAAAATGTATCCTTTGTCACAACAGGAACTTGTTTATTTACATGAGTATTTAGATGAAAACCTTAAAAAAGGTTTGATAACTCACTCCACCTCTCCTGCAGCAGACAAAACTTTGCGACCTATAATCGATTACAGAGCCCTGAATGCAGTTACAGTCAAAAACCGGTATCCCTTACCACTTATCCCAGAATTACTTGAACGACTCAGTAACGCAACTATTTATATGAAACTGGATTTGAAAGGTGCTTATAACCTCATATGTATTAAAAAGGGTGACAAGTGGAAGACCGCTTTTAGAACCAGATACGGTCTATTTCAGTTTAATGTTATGACTTTCGGGCTCTGTAATGCCCCCGCCACATTTCAGCATTTTATCAATGAGATTTTCAGAGACCTAACGGACATGTGTGTAATTATATATTTAGATGACATACTCATCTACTCAAAAAATGTACATGAGCACCAAAAATATGTCAGATGGGTACTCACCCGTTTACGTGAACATAAATTATTCGGGAAATTAGAAAAATTTATTTTTCATGTAACAAAAATAAAATTCCTTGGGTATATCATATCTTCCAATAACATTCAGATGGATCCTGATAAAGTCACAGTAATCACTACTTGGCCTACACCTACTTCAATAAAATCTCTTCAGAGATTTCTTGGTTTTTCAAACTTTTACAGAAAATGTATTCATAATTTCTCTTTCAAAGTAAGACCTTTGACCCAACTTACTAAGAAGAATCATAGATTTTCATGGACCACTGAAGCCCAAGATGCGTTTGAAAGTCTGAAACAAGACTTTTCTATAGCTCCTATATTAACTCTACCAAGACCATAAGCTTCAATTCGTACTCAAAGTAGATGCTTCGAATTCAGGAATAGGAGCTGTTCTGTCTCAGCATAACCAGTCCACTTCCAGGCTTCATCCAATAGCTGTTTATTCCAGGACATTACTTCCGGCCAAATGTAATTATAGTATTGGGGACAAGGAACTACTTGCCATCAAAAGTTCTCTAGAAAATTGGCGACATTTACTAGAGGGAACAAGGTTTCCGTTTATAATATACACTGATCACAGAAACTTGGAGTAATTAAAAAAGAACAAAACTTTGTCTTCTAGACAAGTTAGATGGGCTCTTTTCATGGACAGATTCGATTTTTGCATCACCTACCGACCAGGTTCTCGTAACACCAAGGCCAATGCCCTGTCCAGAATACATGACCATGTCCCTGTGAATGACTCCTTAAGAACACTGATACCACCTGAGAAATTTCTGGGATCTTTAACAGTTTTCGAAAAAGACATATTGGTCTCTTTAGCTACTGAAGAAAATCCTCCTAAGGAGTGTGTAAAATACCCAACTTCTGGGTTATTATTTTCTGAAAACAAAGTATACGTACCTAAAGACCTCAGATATCAAGTATTACGTTATTATCACGCTAACGTCTTATCAGGTCATTTAGGTATACAAAAGACCAATGAACTCATCAGAAGATATTTTTGGTGGCCTCAAATGAAAGAACACATACATAGTTATGTGACATCTTGTGATATATGTGCAAGAAATAAACTTGACCATAAAAAACCTATTGGTTGCTTAACACCTATCCCTATTCCTGATGTACCTTGGTCTACAATCTCAATGGACTTTATTGTCGAGCTACCTACCTCTCAACATTACAACACCATCCTAGTAGTCGGTGATCATTTAACAAAATTAGCACATTTTATTCTTCTCAAACAGTTACCGACGGCTAAGACAACAGCTACAGTATTTCTAGACTCTATAGTAAGACTGCACGGACTTCCTAAAACCATAATCACAGATCGAGGAACACAGTTCACATCAGCTTTCTTGAGATCACTGTGTAAAATCTTAAAAATAGATAGTAGATACTCCACCTCCTACCATCCCCAGACTAATGGTTTAACAGAAAGATTAAATCAGACTCTGGAACAGTATTTAAGATGTAACGTCTCACACTTACAAGATGATTTGGTTTCATATCTGCCAATGGCGGAATTTTCATATAACAACTCCATGCCTTTATCTTCAAGGGTATCTCCTTTTTATGCTACCTACGGGTTTCATCCATCTCCTTTTCTTATTTCCAAGAGTGCAGTAAACTCTCCAAGTGCCACTGAATATTCTGTTCTTTTGGAAGACAGATTAAAGATTCTTAAGACACATTTAGAGGAGACAAAATCACGCCAAAAACATTACTACGACTTACGACGTAGACCAAGAAGTAACTACAGTATAGGAGACCAAGTCTTGTTATCTACAAAAAATCTCAAACTCCAATTACCTAGTAAAAAATTGGCCAATCAATTTATCGGCCCATTCTCTATAAAAAAGATAATTAATCCTAATGCGGTCGTTTTAGATTTACCCATATTAATCCTATTTTCGTACACATCACATCGTAGGCACATCACAACAGGCACAACTATTTATTTAATCAAACACTGTTTTTACCTATGTTATTACATGGGAAGATCGTAAACTATGCTTATTATTACAATAACATTATATTATGTAGTTTTATATTTTTAGGCCAACCAGACCTCTTTCAAAATTTGGAATTAGAAGACATAGCGCTGTTGCCCAAACATATTTTTGGTAAACCAAACCTCTGGCCCAATGAGCAAAAAGCCCTTAATTGATTGTCTCAGAATCAGACTATTGTCATTCGCCATGCGGATAAGGGGGGGGGGGTATAGTTATCCAGAATTATCAGGACTATATAATGGAAGCCAATAGAATTTTGAAAGACAAAGAGTACTATTTACTTCTTAGAAGTGATCCCACAGATAGATTTGCTAAACAATTGGGGACCCTGCTAGACTATGGCCATGAAATAGGCATACTGACACATAAAGAAAAACAATATCTGACACCTAGGAATCCAGATATACCTTTCTATTATCATCTACCCAAAATCCATAAAAATACAATCACCCCCCCTGGTAGACCCATAATAGCAGGTATTAATAGTCTCACCGATAAACTATCCTCCTATATCGATTACTATCTCCAGAAATATATAAAATTATTGCCATCATTTATTAGGGATACTACTGACCAATTACATAAACTATCCGAGGTCAAAAGGACTGAAAATTATTTTTGATTGTCTTGCAATATGAATGCACTATATTCTAATATATCACATAAGGTTGAATTAGAATTTATATCTCAATATCTAGAAGAAGATATATACATGACTGGCATACAAAAGGAATTCTTGTTGTCAACCATTGAATTTATACTTCAACATAATTATTTTAAATATCTTGATGAATATTATTTACAGGTCAAGGGTACCGCCATGGGGACCAGGTTCGCCCCCAGTTTCACCAACTTAGTGATGGGTAGCTTTGAAGATTGCTATATTTACCATCCAAGCTGGAGGGAGAACCTGGTCTTCTTTGGCAGGTACATAGATGACCTTTTAATTATTTGGAAGGGGACATTTGAATCAGCGACCAATTTTGCAATAAAACTTAATGAAAATGATTATGGGTTAACTTAGATTTAATTCTTGGATGTAGTTTTAACCTGGGATCTCACCCAAAATATTGAAACATATACCTATTTTAAAACGGTTGACAGCAACAATTTTTTGGACTATGGCAGTAATCATCTTGACAGTTGGAAAAGGAATGTACCTTTCAGTCAATTTCGGCAAATTAGACGCAATTGCACTATGCTGGATAAATATGATGAGCAATCTATGATCCTTAAAAATAGATTTAAAGAAAAGTGGTACCACCAGTATTTAATAGAAGGAAACTATGAGCGAGCTAGAGGGTTAGATAGGAATAATATCCTATACCCATCACTCCCCCACCCACAACCAATAGGGAAAAAAAGAAAAAACTGCATTCATAACTAATTATAACTCAAATTTCAAAAAAATCAAAAAGATTATTACCAAACATTGGCACTTATTGAAAAGAGATCCCATCCTAAAACAGATATTAGAGGACCAACCGACTATCACCTTTAGACGAACCCCTACGATAAAAAGTAGATTAGCCCCTAGTAAAGTAGTTATGAATAAGAGAAGAGTGAGGAAGACATGTACATTACAAACAAATAACACTTTAAAAGGGTAATTTAAGTGTAAAATAAAGAGATGTAACATGTGTCAATATATCACACATGGGGCAACAAGTATAACATTGAATGTTATGGGGGTACTCATACCAACTTAAGGAAAGGTTGGACTGTAGTTCAAGTTTTGTGGTATATTTATTAACCTGCGAGTGTAGGGTCCACTATTTGGGGCGCACTACTACTCACAAGGTTAGGAGACGCTAGGGTGAGCACTATAGGAATATCAAGAAAGATAGTCAGAAACATATTGTATCGAGACATTCCATCAAATGTCATCAGGGACAAAACTGTACATTTCGCATAACCCCTCTGGAAAGGGTACCTTACAAGCAGGGAATCAATCGCTTAACCAGTTTGAGACAAAGAGAAACGAAAATATTGATATGGCAGCTTTTTAATAAGGTTTATTTATTCCTTTTACATCAATCTTGTAATCTCTGGATGTGTGTATCAGGCAGCCTTGGATATTACATGCATATATAAATCAAAAAACAACAGGCCATTTTATTAAATGGATACTATTTATTTTAAGCTTATTTTTGAATTGACCAATGTAATTTTTATCAGTATTTTTTTATATTATTATATAGAGGGTCATAGGGGACACAGTCACTATAGATAACTATATACATAGCTGATAGTTACACCCCTAAATATTATCATTATATAGACGATATTCACAGAAACACATGTCAAATATTAGGGTCCTAACGAGTGGATCGGAACACAAGATGTTTATCTCATCACATATAAAATTTTAGGCTAGGTATACACATTAGTTTAATATAATATCATTATTTATCGCCAACATGAATTGCATTTTCACACACATTATATCATAGACAAATCACAATAGATACAACTATCCATTCCATCACACAGTATATATCTAGATCACACTTCTTATATATAAAAACTTTTTTTTTAGGTTAGATATAGATATAAGTTCAACATGTAATTATTAATTTCTCCCTCAACATTCGTATTTTTATACATAGGCACTTTAATTTGGTATCACCACATATTCTATCACACACAGTATTCACTTCTGTCACCACATAGGAAGATTGGGACCATATCATAGGCACATCACAATAGGTATAATAATTCATTCCATCACACTGAATCTTCAATGCAAGGTACGCAATTAAAAATGGCGTCCCTTGCATTCCTATTGGCTGAAAGATTTGAATCAGCAATAGAATGAGAAGTGCTAAAATAATATTGGCTGTTCAAATCAGCCAATAGGATTTAAACAGCTCTAATTCTATTGGATGATGAATCAGCCAATAGAATAAGAGCTGCTTAAATCATATTGGCTGTTCAAATCAGCTAATAGGATTTAAGAAGTTCTCATTCTATTGGCTGATTCATAATCCAATAGAATTAGAGCTGCTTAAATCCTATTGGCTGATTTGAACAGCCAATAGGATTTTAGCAGCTCTCATTCTATTGGCTAATTGAAATCTTTCAGCCAATAGGAATGCAAGGGACGCCATTTTGAATCGCGTACCTTGCATTGAAGATTCAGTATACGGCGGCAACCGTATGAAGAGGATGCTCTGCGCCGGATGTCTTCAGGATAGACCCGCTCCGCGCCACCGGAATCAAGATAGAAGATGCCGTCTGGATGAAGATTAAAGAGGCCGTCTGGATGAAGACTTCTCGCCGCTTGGATGAGGACTTTGCTGCCTGGATGAAGATTGAAGAGGCCATCTGGATGTAGACTTCTCGCCGCCTGAAAGAGGACTTCACTGCCGGGATGAAAATCGTTCAAGCGGGACTTCAAAAACTGTAAGTGGATCGTCTTGGGGTTAATGATAGGGTTTTTTTTGGGTGGGTTTTATTTTTAGATTAGGGTTTGGGCAGTAAAAGAGCTAAATGCCCTTTTAAGGGCAATGCCCAAACAAATGCCTTTTTCAGGGCAATGGGCAGATTAGGTTTTTTTAGATTCAGGTTTTTTACTTTGGGGGATGGTTGGGTGGTGGGTTTTACTGTTATATTTTTTTTTTACAGGTAAAAGAGATATTATCTTTGGGGCAATGCACCACAAAAGGCCCTTTTAAGGGCCATTGGTAGTTTATTGTAGGCTAGTTTTTTTTTATTTTGGGTGGGATTTTTTATTTTGATAGGGCTATTAGATTAGGTGTAATTGTTTTTTATTTTTTATACTTTTGTTTGTCATTTTCTGTAATTTAGTCTTTTTTTTTTAATTAAATACTTTTAAATAATTTTTAGAGTAGTGTTAGGATTTTTTTAATGTGTAGTTTGGTTTATTTAATTGGTAGTTAGTTTAATTTTAGTTTAATAATTATATTAGTTTAATTGTTAGTTTAAACTTAGTTTTTTTAATTTGACAGGTAAGTTTAAATTTAATTTAAGGTAGGGAAATTGTAATTTTAATATAACGTTAGGGGGGGCGTTAGTTTTAGGGGTTACTAGTTTAAATTAGTTTATTGTGATGTGGGGGGCTTCCGGTTTAGGGGTCAATAGTTTATTTTATTATATTTCATTGTGGGGGCTTGCGGTTTTGGGGTTAATAGGTTTATTATAGTGGCGGCGGTGTAGGGCTTAATAACGTTACTATAGTGGGGGCAATGTGGGCGGATGGGAGATTAGGGGTTAATAATATTTAAATAGTGTTTGCGATGCGGGAGGGCAGCGGTTTAGGGTTAATAACTTTAGTATAATGGTGACGATCTTGGGGAGCGGTGAACTAGGAATTAATAAAAAAATTTAGTGGCGGCGATGTCGGGAGCGGCAGATTAGGGCTTAATAAATTTATTTTAGTGTTTGCGATGCGGGAGGGCCTCGGTTTAGGGGTTAATAGGTAGTTTATGGGTGTTTAGTGTACTTTGTAGCAGTTTAGTTATGGGTTTTATGTTACAGATTTGTAGCTTAAAACTCATAAAAACTGACTTTAGATGGCGGTACGGAACTTGTCGTTTTAGAGTGTAACGCTCGCTTTTTAGCCTCACCGCAAAACTCGTAATACCAGTGCTATGGGAATCCCATTAAAAAATGTAATTTTTACGTGTGCGGTACTGACATTGTGTTACAGCTATACAAGACTTGTAATGGCTGCGGTGCTGTTTTAACGCTGAAAATACCATAATTTCAGCATTAAAAGACGAACAACAAACTTAGCTGTTTGTAAATAAGGAAGATATATATTACCTCAAAATGTCTTCAGCTCACTATAGTAAGTGCTCTGTTGACAGTTATTCTTCAGCTACTGTCAGCTTCATGTTGGAAAAAAAACAGCTAATGAAGCTTCATTGGTGCTGATGTCATCCTTTGCTTTACTGTGATCTCATAAGATTTTCATAGTACACTTCCTTAAACTGAAGAGGGAATAATGTGACTGTGCCAGCACATGCCAGATGCACTCTCTCTTGCATGTCCCGGGACAAGCATCTTGATTGGCTGATAAAAGTCCCTTTATAATGGGATGTGATTACTGAGGAAAATATGAAGTAAAATATCTTTATTTTTTACATGAGAGATGTTCAGGTGATATTTTCTAGTCATCTTTTTTCAGCTACTCTGCATCACTTTCAAGCACTTGAATATTTGGGTATTGTGTCCCTTTAAAGCATTTTGAAGGCAAATCTTGTTTACATAGTTTGTTTTGAATACATAATTTTGTCTAGTATGTATTTACTGTTTAATATCCCTTTAAGGGATTAATATAATATTTGACAAAAATGAGATTTTCTTGGGCTGAGTGCAGCAGAACAGTTTAAACATAAAACCTTGGCGTATGGGAAAAATATTTTATACATTATGCGCACAACCTAATAAGCAGCCAGAAATGATATTTGAGAATGGAAAGGAATATTAATGATTTAATAGGGAGTAAAGCCACTCTTGCAGCTGTGTTTTGCATGAATTGTAGAGCAGAAACATGAGAACACAGTATATAGGATAGGCGTTTGTAATAGTCAAGTCATGAGAAAAAAGGGTTTAAAGAGACAGTATACACCAATTTTCATATAACTGCATGCAATAAACACTACTATAAAGAATAATATGCACAGATACTGATGTAAAAATCCAATATAAAACCATTTAAAAACTTACTTAGATGCTCTCAGTTTAGCACTGTTTAAAAGGTTACTGGAACACCCACTGGAAGTGGTTCTATAGCATAAAAAGCAGACACCCCCCTCCCCCTTCCTCTGCACATGAAAAGACTATTTACACAAACACGAGCAAGCTGGAGTAGGTACACGGCAGTATACTTCTAAAATTTTGAGGCTTGGTTAGGAGTCTGAAAATCAGAGCAATGTTATTTAAAAATTATACATTTAAAAAAAAAAAAAGAAAGAAGCTGTATAGGCTATATAAATGGATACATCTACAAAACATTTATGCAAAGAAAAATCTAGTGTATAATGTCCCTTTAAGAACTGATCAAAGTAAGGTCACATGTCCACTGTGTTCTTATGATAAAGAGGCAGTGCTCTGGCTAAAATAATTTGGTCTGTTCCTCCAACTATTCATAAACTTGCATACCAGCACTACTGAGGAATTCAAGGGATTACCATTTGTAAATGTAATTAACAAGATCTGGCAATATACCCTATATAAGGGTGATGCGTCCATCTCGAAAACAAAATTCCTCTACAGTATATCTGATCTAATAGCAGTTCTTGCAAATGTAAGATACTTTTCATGTCAGTCATGTATTCCTCATTAACCCTTGATGCTAATTATCTGGTGTATATAAAATTGCAGCTCATATACATTCATCAATAAGAATAAGGACAATTGTGAGGCAGAAAACAATGTTTATGATATTTAAAATAATTTGCTTAAGCCATTTGGAAATAAAATACTATCAGGAAGTTGCAGTTATGACATCCAAAATATGTTTTTATATCTGGTAGGTTTTGGTGTTACTGACTGGAATATGGCAAGTAAAAAGGGAAATGTATTCTGTAATTAGCATCATATATTAAAGTTAATTCATTGTGGTTTTCGTGAGAGACAGTTGATGAAAATAGTCTGAATTACTAATATGAAGTTTGTATTAGCACATGTTATAGCATGGTATTATTGTATGACTGTCCCCTTGTAGCTAAGGCTTGAATTCTAATTAGAATTGTCTTGTGAAAACAGTATAGCCGCTCCTGTGCTTGTTTCCCCGCCTCATGTTTTCAAAGGTAATACAATCAATGAGAAAAGCCACCAAGTCAATGTGCGCATACACACAAAACTAAATAAAAAATGTAAACAAAAGGTAGTAAAGGGAAATGAGCGTGAGGAAGAAAGTCAGGATATTGAGAGAAGTAGCAATAGTGATGCAGTCATAGCTGTTGAGATAGTGAGAGGAAGAGAGCGACACAAAAGATAATGGGAGTGAGAAAGTAATTGTGAGAGAGATGATACCATCAGAAAAAAAGAAGCAAATAGCTTAAAAAGCAGGGCACACAAAAACATACACCTCAAAATGAAATATATATTTTTTAAAAATCATCTGGGGCAAATGAGGATTCTGACATTTACAGAGTGTAGCAACAAAGTCAGGATTCTAGTTCTCCACCCAAGCCCCTTGGCAAACACAGATGCCCAGGATTTACACAAGATAAACATACGTGAAAACAAATTGTAATGCATGTGAAGAGATGCTAGAAACTCCATCTTCAAAATGGTGGTTGTTGGTATTAAAGGTGGTATGGACACAGAGGATGCAGGTATCATTAGAGCACTCAGTAAATTAAGAATTTAAAAACATAATTTGTACATTGAATTTCTTTCTGTTTAACACTTCTCTTCACAGACACACACATTACAATTTATTCTTGAATTATTAATGTATTCATTGCAACAAATATACTCTGTATCCTATACAAAATGTACAGAAGTATTAACTCTTAGCCATAAGAAAAGATGATGTTCCAGTGCCCTTTTATAAAGGAAATGTATTTGATCTATTACCCACCATCCATAATGAAATTAGTTAACAAAGGCTCCAAACTATGGGGTTGAACACAATATTTCCATTATTTTCAGCTGAAAAAAATAATTATCTAAACTTTTCTAAAGGATTGTGACCCCATTGTCAGAGTGTATTTCAAGTAATCACAATCCCAAATTGCAAAATGGCTTCTGCCAATAACAGCTGGGAAAAATGTTTTCTACAGATAACCTCCTGAAAACTATTGAAAATGGAAATCCAACGGAAAAAGACAAATACAGTGGCCATTTGACAGCACTAGATATAGTTTTTTGTATTGATCCCTTTGTACAGTGTGTCATGTTAATAATAATTTATATGTTTAAATTAACCTCTTATGGTCGAAAACCATGGCCATATTTATTAATCAATGATAAAGTCATTTGAGCAGGGGCATGATAGGTATAGTGGCTATGAGTTACAGATATTTTTTTATATAAATAGCAATGTATAAGGGCTTATTATACTTATTTTTTTTTAATACTCCTTTGTTGAGAATCAAACATTTTTCAGTTTTGTGAGATCTAGATCTACAATTAAGAAGAACTGTTTGGGAATTTAATATCTTGCAGAAAAAAGTGCCCACAACTTATTCCACCTTCAATATTGGTATTTTAAAAATTAATCAAACACTTTAATTGTGAAGGGCGGTTATGAGTTTTTCTCTATTAAAACAAAGGAAATGCTACAAACGTTGCAAACATTTAAATTCTCACTGTTTATAATGGGGGTTTACTTTACTAAATAACACCACAAAAAAAAAATCATAAAGGGACACTGTACCCAAAAAATTTCTTTCGGGATTCAGATTGAGCATGAAATTTTAAGCAACTTTCTAATTTACTTCTATTATCAAATTTTCTTCTTTCTCTTGGTATCTTTATTTGAAATGCAAGAATGTAAGTTTAGATGCCGGCCCATTTTTGGTGAACAACCTGGGTTGTCCTTGCTGATTGGTGGATAAATTCATCCACCAATAAAAAAGTGCTGTCCAGAGTACTGAAACCAAAAAAAAAGCTTAGCTGCCTTCTTTTTCAAATAATGATAGCAAGAGAACGAAGAAAAATTGATAATAGGAGTAAATTAGAAAGTTGCTTAAAATTGCATGCTCTTTTTGAATTACAAAATAATTTTTTTGGGTACAGTGTCCCTTTAAAAAAGATGAGGGTGAGGAGCTAACCATTGGAGCAGCAGGATGTGTCTGCTAAGAGCTCCCGGCTCCAGCATATAAAATGGGGCAAACAAATACTAATTTTATGTTTTACAGTGGCCTCAACTGATAGTTAACTATGTTACCATATCAAAGGAGTCTGGCTTTTTTAATGTGCGATGTAAGAATCTCCTTGAAGAGAGAGGCTGCCAGAGAATCAGAGCAATGGACATAATATCAGCCTTGCATGTCGTTGAGACCCTCTGTCACTGAATTGGTGGATACGACATTATAGTCATTGATGGGCGGCTACTTCAGGAGGATCTGCCTGAAGAGGACACAAAGTGCTGGCTTGTTCAATGCTGGTCAAAGCGATGCAAGCAGACAACTTGTTCTGAGGGTGAGACACATTAAAGTTTTTGTTACAAGCAGGGATAGGTACGGACAAAGGCTGTGGTGGACATTTTCCAAAGTACAGACATTAGTGAAGGACACCAAGGTACATTTCAAGTTAAAAACACTCTACTTACAGAGAAGGTAGTGGATGCATGGTGGAATAGCCATCCAGCAGAAGTGGTAGAGATAGTGAAGGCATTTAAATATGCATGGGATAGGCATAAGGCTATGCTAGATATAAGATAAGGCGAGGAACTAATGAAAGGGTAGACTAGATGGGCCGAATGGTTCCTATCTGCTGACAAATTCTATGTTTCTATAAGTCAGGAGAGCAGCATTACAGACACCAATGAACTAGTCAGGGCAGTTACTTTATAATCCCTCCCTAACTAGATATCCCCTCCAGCAGCATACCAATGCTCCATGCAGCATGGGCAGCAATTTTCATGTACTGCCCATCAGCATGCAGACATAAAAACAAAATTTATGCTTACCTGATAAATGTATTTCTTTCTTGACACGATGAGTCCATGGATCATAATTAATTACTGTTGGGAATATCACTCCTGCCCAGCAGGAGGCGGCAAAGAGCACCACAGCAAAGCTGTTCAATATCACCTCCCTTCCCTCCCACCCCAGTCATTTGACTGAAGTAATGGAGTGAAAAGAAGCAACAAGGTGCAGAGGTGTCTGAAGTTTATAACATATCAACAACCTGTCTTAAAAACAGGGCAGGCCGTGGACTCATCCTGTCAAGAAATAAATAAATTTATCAGGTAAGCATACATTTTGTTTTCTTTCTAATGACACGATGAGTCCACGGATCATCATTAATTATTGTTGGGAATCAATACCCAAGCTAGAGTACACAGATGATAAGGGAGGGACAAGACAGGAAACCTAAACTGAAGGCACCACTGTTTGAAGAACCTTTCTCCCAAAAGCTGCCTCAGCTGAGGCAAAAGTGTCAAATGTATAAAATTTTCAAAAAGTGTGAAGAGAGGACCAAGTTGCAGCCTTGCAAATCTTTCCATAGAAGCTTCATTTTTGAATGCCCATGAGGAAGCAACAGCCCTCGTGGAATGAGCCATAACTCTCTCTGGAGGCTTCTGTCCAGCAGTTTCATAGGCAAAACGTATGATACTCTTCAGCCACAAAGAAAGAAAAGTAACCGTAGGTTTCAGTCCCTTACATTTTCCAGAGAAAACCATAAATAAGGCCAAAGACTTATGAAAATCCTTAGTCGCCTGTATGTAAAATCTTAGAGCACGTACCACGTCCAAATTGTGCAGCAACCGTTCCTTCCGAGAAGAAGGATTAGGACACAAGGAAGGAACAACAATCTCCTGATTAATGTTCCAGACAGAAACTACATTAGGGAAAAACCCTAACTTGGTACATAAAACTACTTTATCCGAATGAAAAATAAGGTAAGGTGACTCATACTGTAATGCCGAGAGCTATGACACTCTACGAGCAGAAGAAATAGCAACAAGTAACAAATAACAACTTAATATCTAAGGAATGCATAGGCTCAAACAGAGCCCCTTGAAGCACCTTAAGAACTAAATTAAGACTCCAGGGAGGAGTAACTAGTTTGAACACAGGCCTGATCCTGACCAAGGTCTGACAAAACGATTGCACGTCTGGTACATCTTTGTAACAAAATAGACAAGGCAGATATTTGACCCTTTAGGGAACTCACCGATAATTCCTTCTCCAAACCTTCTTGGAGAAATGACAGAATTCTAGGAATCCTAACTCTACTCCAAGAGTAGCCCTTGGATTCACACCAATATAGATATTTGCGCCATATCTTATGGTAAATCTTTCTAGTCACAGGTTTACGAACCTGAATCATGGTCTCAATGACCGATTCCGAAAATCCACGCTTGGATAAAATTAAGCGTTCAATCTCCAAACAGTCAGCTTCAGAGAAACTAGATTTGGATGAAAAAAGGGTCCTTGAAGTAGAAGGTCCTTCCTCAAAGGAAGTCTCCAAGGTGGAAGAGATGACCACCAGGTCTGCATACCAAATCCTGCGAGGCCACGCCGGTGCAATAAGGATCACCGATGCCCTCTCCTGCTTGATTTGAGCAATGACTTGAGGTAGAAGAGTAGTGACTCGAGGTAAAAGAGCAAACGGAGGAAATAGGTATGCGAGACTGAAATTCCAAGGTACCACCAGAGCATCTATCAGTACAGCCTGAGGGTCCCTTGACCTCGACCCGTACCTTGGAAGCTTGACATTCTGCCGAGATGTCATGAGATCCAATTCCAACTGACCCCATTTGAGAATTGGGCTGGAAAACACTTCCGTATGGAGTCCCCGGGTGAAAGGTCTGCCTGCTTAGGAAGTCCACTTCCCAGAGGTCCACTCCTGGAATGTGGATCACCTACAGACAACAATTGTGGGACTCCGCCCACTGAATGATCTTGGCTACCTCTGTCATGGCCAAGGAACTCCGAGTTCCTCCCTGACGGTTCATGTAAACCACTGAGGTTATATTAGTGAACAGCCCTCTAAGGGAGGGCACGTCAAAAGACCATGTAGAAAAGAACAAAGCAAATGGATGGGTACACAAAAACAACAAAAAAAGACCTCTAGAGGAACAAGAGGGAGTGGGTCCAGCACACAAAGCCAAAAGAGGGAGATGAATAAGAATGAAGTATTTAATATCAGTAGCACGACTCTAAAAGAGGAAGAAAGTAAGATCCTAAGCTATGGCCTTTCTTTTGCCCCCAGTACTAGGTTAAATAAATTTAACACACATATACATATTAAAAAGTTTGTGAGGAATCTTACTCTCAAACGGTTTTATATGAAAAGCCCACTCGAAATAACCTCTACCAAAAGGGTTGTAACCAAACAAGATAATTTTGTCCATACAAATTTAAAATCCAAGTCTAAGTTTAATCCCCTTTCAGCAAAAGGAAGTAATTTGGAGACTTTTGAACAAATGGTTTTAAGAGATTCGAGGAAGAGTCAGCCATCTAGATTCATAAAAACAAACATGACCAAAAAAGATACACTTGTTTTAGAAAATCTAAAAAGGAATAACAATGTGACAATTAAGCCCGCCGACAACGGCGGCGGGATTGTAGTATTGGACACTAGCTATTATGAATCAGAAACTAACAGACTGTTAAGTGAGATTAGAACATATAAGAAACTAGAACTAAACCCCACTAATAAATTTGCAGTGTCACTTAAAAAACTCTTAAGGCAAGGTAAGGATTTGGGAATATTGAATGAGAAGGAGGTGGAATACCTGGACCCTAAATTTCCTAGGGTCTCGGTGTTCTACTTCCTTCCAAAAATCCATAAGAACTTAAAACAACCACCAGGCAGACCGATAATTTCGGGGATAGGGGCACTGTCCTCAAATCTCTCACAATATGTGGACATTTTCCTGCCGAAATTTGTGAGAAATTTGGATTCATATCTTAAGGACTCAACTGAAGTTTTGAATATTCTGGAAAATATAGTCTGGGAAGATCATTTTATTTTAGTTACTGGAGAGATAACCTCACTGTATACAGTAATAGATCATGACAAAGGGATTTCAGCCATTAACAAATATCTAGACACTGATCCAGACATGAAGACTGAACAAAAACAATTTCTATTAAAAAGTATAGCTTTTATACTGAAAAACAATTACTTTATGCATGACAAGAAATTCTATTTACAGGTAGAGGGTACAGCTATGGGCACGAGGTTTGCACCAAGTTACGCCAACCTGTTTGTTGGCAGTTGGGAGGAATCTTTCAGGAGGGTAGCTATGGTGCAAACCTTGTGCTCTATAGACGGTACATTGATGATGTCCTGTTAATATGGAGAGGGTCTGAACTAGAGTTAAAAAGTTTATTTAACGATATGAACTCTAATGATAGAGGTTTAAAATTCACTTTCAATTATAGTAGGGAAACAGTTGTATTCCTGGATTTAGAAATTATGGTGATCAATAACTCTGTGGAAACAAAAACCCACTTTAAGGAAGTGGATTCCAACAGCTTCATACACGCCAAGAGTTGTCATCTCCAACAATGGAAAGACAACATCCCTATTGGCCAAAGTTTAAGGGTTAAGAAAAATTGCTCCAGACCACTAGATTTTGAAAACCAGATTGGGATTCTGATAGAGAAGTTTCTAGATAGAGGCTACAAAGAAGAGATTGTGAAAAAGGCTGTATCACGAGCAAGAGAGACCGATAGAAAATCTCTGCTCTCATATAAACAAAAGAGTAGTAGAGAGAGCTCAGAGGTAATTAATGTACCATTTATTACGGAGTATAGTGTAGACCATGGTCTCATGAGAAAAATTTTGAATAAAAATTGGGCTATACTCAAAGCAGACCCTATTATAGGAGATTCACTTCCATCTAAACCCAGAATGATTTTCAGAAAATCAAAACATTTTAAATCTATTTTGGCACCTAGTGCATACAACATTAAGACACAGGATTTTACTCAGAAGAATTTCCAGGTAGAGAAGGTACTAGGTTTTTTCCCTTGCTACTCCTGCAAGGCCTGTAAACATAGCGATAAAAGGAGCACAGTGAAGGTTCATAAATCTGGAGAAGAATTTAATATTAAAGAATGTATTAGATGTACCACTAAGGGGGTCATCTATGTTCTGAAATGCACATGTGATTTGGTGTACTTTGGGGAAAAAGAATGATCAGAGACAGAATAAGGGAGCATCTTTTATGTATTGAAAAGGGAGCTGAAGATACCAATCTCTATAAACATTTTAAATCAGTACATTATGGTAGAACCTCTGATTTGAAATACTGGGGTATATCACACATTAAACAGAATTGGAGGGGTGGGAATATAGAAAAATTCCTAAAACTTAAAGAGGCAGAACTCATTTATAGATATGATACGCTATTTCCTGCTGGCCTAAACTCAGAGTTAGATATTTCCCCTTTTCTATTGGACTAATTCTGTGCCTAAGAAGTACATCTCTGCTTCATTGTATCCCCTCACATAATTTTGCCCCTCCCCCCAATTGATATAGATTAACTACTAATTTTTAATTCCTGTTTTTTTCTTAAAGGGACAGTAAACCTTAAAAATAATGTTATATAATTCTGCACATAGTGCAGAATTATATAACATTATTTAGGTGCTATAGCCATAAACGCCTTTTTTACCTTTTAATTTGCTAAAAATATGGCGCTTTTACAGACCCGCTCTCTGCTTTCTGCTGAGCGGGTCTGTTATTTTTAGTCAGCGCATCGGGCCAGCTGTATAGTCACAGCCCGGCCCGACCGCGCCATACCAGCTGTATAGTCACAGCCCGGCCCGACCGCGCCATAAGACTAAGTGCAGCTCGCTCCTGTCACAGGAGCGAGCTGCACTTAGTGCTATGGCGCGGTCGGGCCGGGCTGTGACTATAGAGCTGGCCCGATGCGCTGACTAAAAATAACAGACCCGCTCAGCAGAGAGCGGGTCTGTAAAAGCGCCATATTTTTAGCAAATTAAAAGGTAAAAAATGCGTTTACTGTCCCTTTAATGTTTATATAGATCCACTTATAGTACATAGATTTATTTTTTATTTTTAATATATAGATTAATTTTCTGTACATCAATTTTTTATATATACAGTAGCCTTCTCTTTCTGGTTAAACATTTAGGTTTTAATGCAGACTTTATATTCTTGGTCAATAATACATTTTTCCTTCAAGAATAAATCTTTTATTAACTGTTTTAAATTAATACTCTTATTGTTATGATCTCTATATGACAATTTTATATGGAATATGTGATTTATGTTTTTAATCAACTCACTCATTTAAATAAATTATTATTTATACACTTAAATTATTGACACCTAAAGTTGTACAATTATTGTATTTGATATAATTTCTATGTATGGTTGCCTTTAGTATTATAGGTTTGCCAATACCACCTTAATACAACGTTCTATACCTCCTTAACTATGACCTATTTATTTTGACCAATGAGAAATTGGGATACACCTTTAAAAAGGTGCACCTGTTGCAACAATTTCATCTTGAAAAAGCCCTGTAGAGGGAGAAACGCGTTGATGTTGGTTGCTATCTCTGAACATTAAACATTGTTCCACAGTTTACAGTTGCTGCTACAGATTGAGGTTTACTACCTGTGAACATTGAACACTATATCTTTTTTGTGCTTATTTATGCACTAACACCACCAGCCTGATCCAAGGTGAGGAAATTGAATTTCGAATCAACTCTACCATTTGCAATTACAAAACAGCACCGTCCAAGAGTATCCTGCGTGTTTCTGGGCACTTAAAGAGCGGATACTCTGGCTTGTGGAGCGAGGCAGCTGGAGTTTGAAGGCAATCGCACAAGGACCAATCAGATTGCTTATCCAAGCCGGCGCCCATATAGGTGACGTCATTCCGCCACGGCGGTAATTTCTTCTAACAGAATCGAAAGCCGCACTGTTTGGGGGCAAGCCTGTATCTCCTACTCACAGAATAACTTCTTATTTGGATTGCTCAAGTTATATTGGTCAAAAGGAGAGACACTTTATGACTGTTTCCATTTTATATTTTTGTGGTGGCAACCTTTTTTAGATACGGAGACGTCCGTTTTTAGTTCCTTATTGTATTTTATTTGTATTGTTATTTGTCCTTTTTTTGTCTATTAAATTTTAGGCAGAGCCTTGCTAATTACTTCAATTTGGTCATTCATTTATTATTTAGTTATTGATTGCTTATATTGTACTTTTGCTAATTTTGCACAGATTATTCACCAGTGTTATTATTTCACTATCACGCCACATTATTGTTATATTCCCCTTCACACAAGTTTTGTGTGTGTTTACACTTTTCAATATATTCTATATTTCACACATACCTATAAGGTTTTTTATCTTAGTAGTAGCACTAATATTTCACAGTTCTATACACCTTTAGCTATAGCTAAAAAAAAAAAAAAATTCCTAAAACTTAGAGGCAGAACTCATTTATAGATATGATACGCTATTTCCCGCTGGCCTAAACTCAGAGTTAGATATTTCCCCTTTTCTATTGGACTAATTCTGTGCCTAAGAAGTACATCTCTGCTTCATTGTATCCCCTCACATAATTTTGCCCCTCCCCCCAATTGATATAGATTAACTACTAATTTTTAATTCCTGTTTTTTTCTTAATGTTTATATAGATCCACTTATAGTACATAGATTTATTTTTTATTTTTAATATATAGATTAATTTTCTGTACACCAATTTTTTATATATACAGTAGCCTTCTCTTTCTGGTTAAACATTTAGGTTTTAATACAGACTTTATATTCTTGGTCAATAATAAATTTTTCCTTCAAGAATAAATCTTTTATTAACTGTTTTAAATTAATACTCTTATTGTTATGATCTCTATATGACAATTTTATATGGAATATGTGATTTATGTTTTTAATGAACGCACTCATTTAAATAAATTATTATTTATACACTTAAATTATTGACACCTAAAGTTGTACAATTATTGTATTTGATATCATTTCTATGTATGGTTGCCTTTAGTATTATAGGTTTGCCAATACCACCTTAATACAACGTTCTATACCTCCTTAACTATGACCCATTTATTTTGACCAATGAGAAATTGGGATACACCTTTAAAAAGGTGCACCTGTCGCAACAATTTCATCTTGAAAAAGCCCTGTAGAGGGAGAAACGCTTTGATGTTGGTTGCTATCTCTGAACATTAAACATTGTTCCACAGTTTACAGTTGCTGCTACAGATTGAGGCTGTTTACTACCTGTGAACATTGAACACTATATCTTTTTTGTGCTTATTTATGCACTAACACCACCAGCCTGATCCAAGGTGAGGAAATTTCAAATCAACTCTACCATTTGAACCTACAACACAGCACCTTCCAAGAGTATCCTGCGTGTTTCTGGGCACTTAAAGAGCGGGTACTCTGGCTTGTGGAGCGAGGCAGCTGGAATTTGAAGGCGATCACACAAGGAACAATCAGATTGCTTATGCAAGCCGGTGCCCATATAGGTGACGTCATTCCGCCACGGTGATAATTTCTTCTAACAGAATCGAGAGCCGCACTGTTTGGGGGCAAGCCTGTATCTCCTACTCACAGAATAACTTCTTATTTGGATTGCTCAAGTTATATTGGTCAAAAGGAGAGACACTTTATGACTGTTTCCATTTTATATTTTTGTGGTGGCAACCTTTTTTAGATACGGAGACGTCCGTTTTTAGTTCCTTATTGTATTTTATTTGTATTGTTATTTGTCCTTTTTTTTGTCTATTAAATTTTAGGCAGAGCCTTGCTAATTACTTCAATTTGGTCATTCATTTATTATTTAGTTATTGATTGCTTATATTGTACTTTTGCTAATTTTGCACAGATTATTCACCAGTGTTATTATTTCACTATCACGCCATATTATTGTTATATTCCCCTTCACACAAGTTTTGTGTGTGTTTACACTTTTCAATATATTCTATATTTCACACATACCTATAAGGTTTTTTATCTTAGTAGTAGCACTAATATTTCACAGTTCTATACACCTTTAGCTATAGCGCTCCTGTCTACTAATATTTTTATTGACACTGAGGTTATATTGTCCAACTGGAACCTGATAAACCGGGCCGAAGTTAACTGAAGCCAGGCCAGGAGAGCATTGAAGATTTCTCTCAATTCCAGAATGTGTATAGGTAGAACAGACTCCAACAGAGTCCATGTTCCCTGAGCTTTCAGAGAGCTCCAGACTGCTCCTGTCCCAGAAGTCTGACATCTGTTGTCACAATCACCCAGGAAGGTCTGCGAAAGCAGGTTCCCTGGGAGAGATGATCCTGAGACAAACACCAAAGTAGAGAATCCCTTGTCTCCTGCTCCAGCTGTAATCGCGGAGACAGAACGCATAATCTCCGTTCCACTGCCTGAACATGCTTAACTGCAGAGGTCTGAGGTGGAAATGGATGAACGGGATGATGTCCATTGCTGCTACCATCAGCCCATCACCTTCATGCACTGAGCCACTGATGGCCGAGGAGAAGACTGAAGTGCTTGGTAGAATCGAAAATCTTTGATTTCCTGACTTCTGTCAGAAAAATTTACATTGATGAGGAAACTATTATGGTTCCCAAGAAAACTACCCTTGTAGTTGGAACTAAGGAACTATTTCCCAAATTTATCTTCCATCTGTGAGACTGCACGAAAAGATAACAATGTTTCCGTGAGTGATCTTACTGGTTGAAAGGAAGGCGCCTGAACCCGAATGTCATCCAGATAAGGTGCCACTGCAATGCACCGCAAAGGAGCACCGCCAGTAGGGATCCCAAAACCTTTGAGAAATTTCTGGGAGCTGTGGCAAGGCCAAATGGAAGAGCCACAAACTGAAGAGTTTGTCTAGAAAAGCAAAACTTAGAAACTTGTGATGTCCCTGTGATGGGAATATGCAAGTATGCATCCTTTAAATCCACCGTGGTCATAAATTGACCCTCTTGGACCAAAGGAAGAATGGAACGAATAGTTTTTATCTTGAAGGACGGCAATCTGAGGAATTTGTTTAGACTCTTGAGATCTAAAATTGGGCTGAAGGTTCCCTCCTTTTTGGGAACCACAAACAGATTGGAATAGAACCCCAGACCTTGTTCCTGCATCGGAACAGGAACTATCACTCCCAGGTCGGAGAGGTCCCGAACACAGTGTAAGAATGCCTCTCTTTTAATCTGGTCTACAGATAATCTTGAAAGCAGAAACCTGCCCCTGGGAGGAAAATTTTTGAACTCTAGTTTGTATCCCTGGAACACTATGTCCACCCCCCAAGGATCCTGAACATCTTGAACCCAAGCCTGAGTGACGAAGGAATGTCTGCCCCCCCACAAGATCCGGTCCCGGATTGGGGCAGGCCCTTCATGCTGTTTTTTATTCAATAGCAGGCTTTTTGGATTGTTTTCCCTTGTTCCAAGACTGATTGGACCTCCAGGAAGGCTTGGACTGCTCCTGCTTGGAAAAGGGAGCCCCTTGAAATTTCGAAAGGAACGAAAATTACTCTGACGTCCCTTATGTTTATTTCTCTTATCCTGAGGGAGGAAATGTCAGAAATTATTGCCGTCAAACCCGGCCAAAACAAGGTCTTTCCCTTGTAAGGAATTGCCAAAAGTTTAGACTTAGATGACACATCCGCAGACCAAGATTTTAACCATAAAACTCTGCGGGCTGGTACGGCAATCTTAGCTCCCGGCTTTATAACCTGAAGGGAAGTATCTGTGATAAAGGAGTTGGCCAACTTAAGGCCCTTTATCCTATACTGGATTTCTTTGAGGGGAGTGTCTGTCCAAATAAAATCAGACAACGCATCAAACCAGTATGCTGCCGCACTAGTGACTGTAGTAATACCAATCGCATGGAGTCATTGTAAATCCTGAGCAACCCCTCTAACTTCTTATCCATAGGATCTGTAAAGGAACATCTATCCTCTATGGGAATAGTAGTTTTCTTGGCTAGCGTGGAAATTGCCCCTTCAACCTTGGGTACCATCTGCCAAGACTCCTTGATAGAGTCTGCTATAGGAAACATCTTTTAAATATAGGAGATGGATACCTAATCTCTGTAGCCCTATCTGGTAAAGGAAATACTTCCACCATGGAGGGCACGTCACAATACCTGTTTAGAATTGACTACGACAGTAGTATCGGAGGCGTCCAGGGTAGCTAAAACCTCCTTAAGTAGTAAACGGAGGTGCTCTAGCTTAAATATGAAGGATACAACTTCAACATCAGAGGAAGGAATTACACTGTCTGAATCTGAGATCTTACCCTCAGGTGATACTGAAATATCCTCTTCTTCAAACTTATGAGAGGAAAAGTTCGGAATAGATACAGTCGTCACAGAAACCTTACACACTGAATTTTTACATTTCCTCATGTGCTTTCCCTGTAGCAAGGGAATTGGGAGGAAAAGCATGGCACTGTATTATTAATACAAAATCTTGGGACACCTGAGGAGAAAAACTGCGACATGTTTTGAACATTATCAAAAAACTCCTAAACAATATTGGCTCAAAAAGCTAAAATTTTTTGTTCTCTCAACACATGAGGAACAGAAAAAGACTGGCGGACTATATAATCATTTAAACAAAAAGGATATCTGTAAACTATAACAGAGTCTTGATCCCTCTTAACAGAAATAAAATAAAAACATATGAAATTTAACTAAAATTTTATACAGAAAACGTTGCTGTTTCTTTAAATTTTAAAAAGTAACTGCTTTATTTTTGAAGAACTGCAAAAACGTAACTGTTTTATTTTTTAACTGAAAAAACGTAATTGTTTTATTTTTTTACTCCAAAATAAAGAAGATACAACACACTTCAAACAGCTTCTAAACCTCAGCTAAAGCTCTGCTGAGATGTCAACCTTGTTGGAATACCGGAGATAATGTGTATTGAAACCGGAACTAAAGAGAGCTGTTGTAAATCATGTTAGACTATCTGTAATCCATTTAAACTAAAAAACGGCAAGTAGCCAGACTTCTCTCATTCATATATCGTAATTGAGAGAAAATATGTGCGCAACAGAACATTCTACCGCCACACAAGCTCCGCCCATCTTGGGCGTGTCAAAATTAACGTGTCAGTCGACATTTTATGTGAAACTCCGTAATAAATAAAAAACATAGTATCACCAACATTGAGCCTATACTCTTCAAGTCCCCAGTGCCTGCAAATGCTGCCCTATATAATCCCCTTAAATACATTAGGATTACTGTATCGTTCCAGGAAAATAATAGATGCCATATTCTTTCCTTAATGAATAAAGTAAACTTTTTCTGAGTCCTTTTTTCTTAACTAGTCCCAGAAAAAATAAAGTCAGCACTTACCTTATAAATCTGCCAGACAGCAAGGCAGCTCACTAGGTTTGAGAGGTCCTCTCCCTCACATGGACCTATGGAAAAAGAGATAAAGACTGAGTAATCTTAAAGACTGAGTAATCTTTCAGGATTAGGGCTGCATAAATATATGGGAGGCACAGTGAGAATTATGTTCCAAAAGTTCCCATTGCTCTAAAGCCACCACTGCTTTACTGAAGAGACTGATATGGACTACGGCTACACCCCAGAACAAAGCAGCACAATCTTGTACTACTTAAAAAATAATAAACTCTTGATTGAAGAATCTTATGCTAACACCTAACTTTACCACTTCCTTGCTCTAACGTAGGCAAAGAGAATGACTGGGGTGGGAAGGAAGGGAGGTGATATTTAACAGCTTTGCTGTGGTGCTCTTTGCCACCTCCTGCTGGACAGGAGTGATATTCCCAACAGTAATTAATGATGATCCGTGAACTCAACGTGTCATTAGAAAGAAATATGTATATGTGGAGAAGCAGGACTGAATTCCACCTCAGTACAAGCAGGACAGAATTGTTACCAGTTCTCCTAGATCTAATCTCTGCAGAGAGCCTGTTTTAACCCTTCACTCTCCCCTGGGTGGTCTCAGTATGCAGGCCTCTCTGGCTGCTAACACATTCGCGGGGCCCCCTAGGATTGGGGGGAGTCTGGGACTCCTTTTTAAATAGAATCCTGGAGGCTTCTGCTGATTGTATTAGATTTTATATTGGCCACATAAAATATTCCAACTCATGGACATGAAGGTAAATTCTTAATCCAGTTCTTACACTTGGTTCTATGTAATGTTGTACAATAAGGGTGGTTATTAGCATTTGAATATGATTCACATTCTGTTTAGAACACAGCAGAAGTCTATTTATCTGACAGTATCAAACCCTTTAACTATTGTTGGTTTGGGAGCTAAGATATTTGTTAATTAGTGCCTACTCATAAGATGTTCAAGGGAAGTTGTTTTACTGTAAATTCACTTATCTGTTTTTGTCTTTCAGATATATGTTCCCTCTAGTTGTCTGCTCTGGGGTCAAAAAGTGGTCCCCTTCTATTTTGTAAAGGACTGACTAATATTGTGAAATATTGATGCAATTTATTCATTGCTATTGTTCCTAAGATGTGTAATTTCACTTGAAGATCAATAAAAAAGCTCACACATAAGACGTAACACCAAACAACACTATCTTGTTCACAATACAAAATGTGGTTAGCATTAGCATTACAGAAACATAAAACTAAAGATAAATGTGTTAAGAACAAGATTGTGAAACATCTTTACTAGATGTTGGGGGTCAAGATTTCTGATTTTTCTCTTTTCCAACAATTGTTGTTTGCTGTGTAAGATGCCATGTAAATAGCTCAGTGAATTGCAACTTTTTTTTTGCCGTGGCACACTTTTTTACATTAAAAAATCCTGCGGCACACCACCATCCCAAAATTTTACAAAATCACACATTGTAGCCTAATACAGGATATATATATATATATATATATATATATATATATATATATATATATATATATATATATATATATACACACAAACACACACACTGTGCTGTGCTGTCATGCCATGCCTCCTACAAACTATACATGACATATTGACATTCATTCACAAACAATCATAATGATTGTCTGTGAATGAATGTCAATGCCATGGTTATAAATGATGCCTGATGAGCCTGTCACATACCTCCCAATATTTAAAAATTTGAAAGAGGGACACCCCCGCACTGTTGTCAGTCTGCCGTGGCACACCTGAGGATCTCTCACGGCACACTAGTGTGCCACGGCACACTGGTTGAAAAACACTGAAATAGCTAATAAATACATTTAGAGATAGATTGCAAGTGGAGTGGTATTTTGCACCTCTGCTAGAGCAGTAATTGCGCTAGAATTAAGATTTTTGCGCTAGTCCGTTTGCGCTCTTATTACAAGTTGAAAGTAATCTTTATTCGCTCCAGCGGTAACCTGACTAGAGCAAAAATCGAAAGATAAAATGTTGCATGCGTATTCACGTATTCCCCCATAGAAGTCAATGGAGAAAAAAAGTGAAAAAAACACCCCACTCTCGCGCAAACACGATTACATATTCTCATTTGCGCTAAACCAACATGAAAATATGAATATTTCATATTACAATGTTCTTTACATAACTGAATATGTACTATTTATTCATAAATACATATTTCTATATAAAACTGATGCTATTTTGCACACACACATATACTGTGTATATATATATATATATATATATATATATATATATATATATATATATACAGTATATATAAAGGTTCTCACAAAAGTGAGTACACCCCTCACATTTTTGTAAATATTTTATTATACCTTTTCATGTAACAACACTGAACAAATAACACTTTGCTACAATGTAAAGTAGTGAGTGTACAGCCTGTATAACAGTGTAAATTTGCTGTCCCCTCAAAATAACTCAACACACAGCCATTAATGTCTAAACCGTTGGCAACAAAAGTGAGTACACCCCTAAGTGGAAATGTCCAAATTGGGCCCATTAGCCATTTTCCCTCCCCGGTGTAATGTGACTCATTAGTGTTACAAGGTCTCAGTTGTGAATGGGGAGCAGGTGTGTTAAATTTGGTGTTATCGATCTCACACTCTCTTATACTGGTCACTGGAAGTTCAACATGGCACCTCATGGCAAAGAACTCTCTGAGAATCTGAAAAAAAGAATTGTTGATCTACATAAAGATGGCCTAGGATATAAGAAGATTGCCAAGACCCTGAAACAGAGCTGCAGCAGCAAGGTGGGCAAGACCATACAGCGGTTTCACAGGACAGGTTCCACTCAAAACAGGCCAAGCCATAGTCGACCAAAGAAGTTGAGTGCACGTGCTCAGCGTCATATTCAGAGGTTGTCTTTTGGAAATAGACGTATGAGTGCTGCAAGCATTGCTGCAGAGGTTGTAGAGGTGGGGGGGTTCAGCCAGTCAGTGCTCAGACCATACGCCACACACTGCATTAAATTGGTCTGCATGGCTGTCGTCCCAGAAGGAAGCCTCTTCTAAAGATGATGCACAAGAAAGCCTGCAAAGTTTGCTGAAGACAAGCAGACTAGGGACACTGATTACTGAAACCATGTCCTATGGTCTGATGAGACTAAGATAAACTTATTTGGTTCAGATGGTGTCAAGCATGTGTGGCGGCAACCAGGTGAGAAGTACAAAGACAAGTTTGTCTTGCCTACAGTCAAGCATGGTGGTGGGAGTGTCATTGTCTGGGCCTGCATGAGTGCTGCCGGCACTGGGGAACTACAGTTCATTGAGGGAACCATGAATGCCAACATGTACTGTGACATACTGAAGCAGAGAATGGGCCGCAGGGCAGTATTCCAACATAACGACCACAAAAACATCTCCAATAAGACCACTGCCTTGCTAAAGAAGCTGAGGGTAAAGGTGATGTACTGGTCAAGCATTTCTCCAGAACTAAACCCTATTGAGTATCTGTGGGGCATCCTCAAATGGAAGGTGGGAGAGCGCAAGGTCTCTAACATCCACCAGCTCTGTGATGTCATTGGAACAGCCAATAGAATGCGAGCTCAATCCTATTGGCTGATTGGATCAGCCAATAGGATTGAAGCTCAATCCTATTGGTTGATTGCATCAGTCAAAAGGTTTTTTTCACCTTTAATTCCGATTGGCTGATAGAATTCTATCAGCCAATCGGAATTCAAGGGACGCCATCTTGGATGACGTCACTTAAAGGAACCTTCATTTGAGAAGAGCCGTCGGAAGAAGAGAATGCTCCACGCCGGATGTCTTGAAGATGGAGCCGCTCCATGCCTGATGGATGAAGATAGAAGATGTCGTCTGGATGAAGACTTCTGCCGGCTTGGATGAAGACTTCAGCCCGCTTGGATGAAGACTTCTGCCGGCTTCGCTGAGGACTTCTACCTTCTTTGTTGAGGATGGATGTCGGGTCTTCAAAAACTGTAAGTGGATCTTCGGGGGTTAGTTTTAGGTTTTTTAAAGGGTTTATTGGGTGGGTTTTATTTTTAGCTTAGGGTTTGGGCTGAAAAAGAGCAATGCCCATCCAAATGCCCTTTTCAGGGCAAGCAATAGGGAGCTTAGGTTTATTTAGATAGTATTTTATTTGGGGGTTGGTTGTGTGGGTGGTGGGTTTTACTGTTGGGGGGTTGTTTGTATTTTTTTTTACAGGTAAAAGAGCTGATTTCTTTGGGGCAATACCCCGCAAAAGGCCATTTTAAGGGCTATTGGTAGTTTAGTTTAGGATAGGGTTTTTTTATTTTAGGGGGGCTTTTTTATTTTGATAGGGCTATTAGATTAGGTGTAATTAGTTTAAATATTTGATCATTTCTTTTTTATTTTGTGTAATTTAGTGGGTTTCTTTGTTTGTAATTTAGTTAATTGTATTTAATTAATGTAATTTATTTAATTGTAGTGTAAGGTTAGGTGTTAGTGTAACTCATGTTAGGTTTTATTTTACAGGTAAATTTGTATTTATTTTAACTAGGTAGTTAGTAAATAGTTAATAACTATTTACTAACTATTCTACCTAGTTAAAATAAATACAAACTTAGCTGTGAAATAAAACCTAACCTGAGTTACACTAACTAAACTATTAGTTATATTGTAGCTAGCTTAGGTTTTATTTTACAGGTACGTATTTAGTTTTAAATAGGAATTATTTAGTTAAAGGGAAATGAAACCCAAAATTTTTCTTTCACGATTCAGATAGAGAATACAATTTTAAACAACTTTCTATTTTACTTCTATTGTCTAATCTGCTTTATTCTCTTGGTATCCTTTGTTGAAGGAGCAGCAATGCACTACTGATTTCTAACTGAACACATGGGTGAGCCAATGACAATCAGTTTATATATGCAGCCACCAATCAACAGCTAGAACCTAGGTTCTCTGCTGCACATGAACTTGCCTAGATAAAAATTTCAGCAAAGGATAACAAAGAGAAGGAAGCAAATTAAATAATAGAAGTAAATTGTAAAGTTGTTTGAAATTGTATTCTCTATCTGATACATGAAAGAAACATTTTGGGTTTCATGTCCCTTTAATGCTAGTAATTTTTATTTAGATTTATTTTAATTACATTAAAGTTAGGGGGTGTTAGGGTTAGGTTAGGGTTAGACTTAGGGTAGGGGTTAATAAGTTTAGTATAGTGGCAGCGACGTTGGGGGCGGAAGATTAGGGGTTAATAACTGTAATGTAGGTGGCGGCGACATTGGGGGTGGCAGATTAGGGGTTAATAACTATAATGTAGGTGTTGGCAGTGTCGGGGCGGCAGATTAGGGGTTAATATGTGTAGGTAGGTGGTGGCGATGTCGGGGGCAGTAGATTAGGGGTTAATAAGTGTAATGTAAGTGTCGACAATGTCAGGGGCGGCAGATTAGGGGTGTTTATACTCGGGTTTATGTTAGGGTGTTAGGTGTAAACATACATTTTCTTTCCACATAGTAATCAATGGGGCTGCGTTACGGAGCTTTACATTCCTTTATTGCAGGTGTTAGGCTTTTTTTCAGCCAGCTCTCCCCATTGATGTCTATGGGGAAATCATGCACAAGCACGTAAAACCAGCTCAAAGCAGCGCTGGTATTGGAGTATGGAGCTCAATTTTGCTCAATGCTCACATATTGTCTGCTAACGCCGGGTTTTTGTAAACCTGTAATAGCAGCGCTATAGGGAGATGAGTGGTGACAATAACGTGCAAGTTAGTACCGAGCCGCTCATAACGCAAAATTCGTAATCTAGCCGTTTATTTGAAAAAGCAGGAATGTAAGTATAAGAGCCAGTTCATTTTTGGTTCAGTAGGTAGGTAGCGCCTGCTGATTGGTGGCTAAATGTAGCCACCAATCAGCATGCGCTACCCAGGTACCGAACCAAAAATGGGCCGGCTTCTATGCTTACACATTTCTGCTTTTTTAAATAAAGATAGCAAGAGAATGAAAAAAAGTATAAAATAGGAGTAAATAAGAAAGTTGCTTAAAACTGATTTTTTTTTTAAAAAAAGAAGGGTTTTGTGTCCCTTTAATGGCAAAGGGCTCTAATGCACTTATATATATATATATATATATATATATATATATATATATATATATATATATATATATATATATATATATATATATACTGTATATATAAGTGGAAGTCAGAATGCACAAATAAATATACACACACTACAAAAACACACACAGCACAGGGACACACATCAAACAATCACTACATAAACACCACGCAAACACTTCACACACACCATAAATATTACATACAACATAAACTTTATTTACAGAAATACTATCCATACATTACTACAAATATATACCACCCCACACAGTCACTACACACACACACACACCCTACTCGTGCACATGTATACATTTTCTTTACTGATTTTACTGATCACCACTTTTTCTTTACAGGTTTATGTTTGGCGCTTTTAGCTTATTTTGTAAATCCAAGTTTGCCCTTTGGTTATTAATATTTGTCTGTCCTGATGGGGTGAATACTGTGTTACAATTTTGAGTCTTTTATTCTATTCATTCTCAGTCTTATCATCAGCTAATGGCAATGCTGCTTCCAACTGTTGGTTAACAAATTGCCTCTTGTAGCACTCTGTAGTGAACCAATCAGTCATCTCTGAGTTTTAATTCCCTCCTACACTTTTTCTTTATTTTTTCTTGATAATTCATTGGAACTGAGCCTTTAAATGCTTTTAACAAAGAATCAGGGTGGCAACTCTTGGCATATAATATATAATTTCTTATAAATACTATGTTGACAGATCAACTAAAAGGTTAGCCTGAGCACAGTATTTGCATTTGATACCATTGATGTGTAGTGAACAATTTAATATGGTTACTTTGTAAGACTTAACTTTAATTTATATTGTTTTTGTTTAAAAAACAAAAAGAAAATAAATTGCTCATTTGAGCTATTATTGTAGCCCTGCTACCAAAACTTAAATTGATCTGCAGATCCAACACTACGTTCAGACTAACCTTTTAATTGACCTATCTTTATGTATGTAAGGAACACAAGAAATACATTTAGTGTAGTATCTCTTTTTTTGTATATATAATATGTCATTTCTGTTAATGTCCTTTCTATATAGTGTTGTTCCAATGCATACTAGCATATATTGTTAAATCCCAAGTGAGCATAAGAACATGTCATAAATGTAGGTGGTATCTGGAATATTAAACACTTTAATTCCCTCTGTTTGAAATTCAACCATATATAAGTTAGCCTATGTAGTTGCCATATTAAAGGGACAGTCTACACCTTAGTCATCTTAAAGATTGAGCTGCAAATAGCCTCCTGCACCCCTTTCTATATCATGCAGCAGGAATAGTAAAGAAATTATTTTAAAAGGACTATTGTTTCTGGTTGCTTTAAAATGGCTGCCAAGCTCTGCCCACTGATGACATCACGATCTGGGTTGCATTAAAGGCTTCACTAATTAAAAATAAGACTCACTAATTGGATTCAATAGACTGTCAATGCTATTCAGCAGAGAGCATAGATACATCCCAGATTGTGATGTCTTCAGTGGACAGAGCTTGGCAGCCATTTTAAAGTGACCAGAAACAATAAACATCTTAAAATAACATTTATAGTGTTACTGCTGCATGATATAGAAAGGGTGCAGGAGGATATTTGCAGCTTAATCTTAGGTAAGACTTTAAGATGACTAATGTGTGGGCTGTCCATTTAAAGTCTATAGTCATCCCTGTTATCTATACTATAATCGCGTTTGTAACGCGTCCATCACCGTCAGCAGTTGCGCACGCATCCTCAAAAGAATGTTGGCAGCATGAGGCAGCCAACAGAATGTTGGCTGCGTGCGCAGCCAAAAGAATTCACCTGGATGCAGTGAAGCTGCATCCAGGTGGATTCCGAAAATGGCAGGTTGGTGAAAGAATCCACCATTTTCGGAATCCACCGGGATGCAGCAAAGGCAAATGGAGCAAAAAAACCCCGCCCACAATAAGTATTAAAAAAAAAAAAAACCTAACCGCCCGCAAAAAGTATTAAAAAAACCCTAAGCGCCTGCAATAAGTATTTCAAAAAAATAAAATAACCGCACGCACAAAGTATTAAGAAAAAAATAAACTAACCGCCTATATGGAGTATTAAGAAAAAAACCTAGTATGATTATTATCCCCTAAATCTGCAAACCCCAACATCGTAAACTACCTAATACATCTATTAACACCTAATCCGCCAACCCCCCACAACGCATTTTAAGGGCTGTTAAACGGCGGGGCAGAGAGTGCTGGTGATTCAATGATAAGCTCTGTGACAAGGGAGCATTGTTCTCCTTTCGTCACTTGTGCATGTATTGCTAAGGGTCTCCATGCAGGGGTCAATTGTTCTTGGTGAAAAGGGCCTTCCGGGCAGAAAGGACCAGCAGCTAAGGAAGCTGCTGCAAGTAAGGGTGCCGTCACCACTGAAGGTGGATGAGCTTAGGCCATGGCTGGTCTCATACCCGGATAGGAGACCGGCAGACCAGCTGCTACAGGGGTGCTTGTGGGGATTTGTCATTCCTGTAACTGGGGAGGTGGAAGGTTCGGCGTCTCACAGGAACCTTAAGTCAAGATGATATCAATTTCCACAGATTGTCAGAGACAAACTGGTGAAGGAATTAGAGTTGGGCAGGATAGTCTGGCATTTTGGGGAAACTCCCTTCCAGAACCTGGTAGTTTCACCACTGGGGTAGTTCCAAAAAAGGAGCCAGGCAATTATTGCCTTATTCATCATCTGTCCTATCCTAAGGGCAGATCCGTAAATGATGGGATTGCTTCAGAAGTCAGTTCGGTTTGCTACCAATCATTTGGGCGTAGTGTGGGTGGCGTTAATGGCTAAGCTGGAAATCGAATCAGCGTTTCTGCTCTTGCCCATTCACCCTGATTCCTTTCATCTCATGGGAATGAGGTTCGATGGGGCCTATTATGCTGACAGATGTCTACCTATGGGGTGTTCGGTATCTTATCATTTATTCAAAATGTTCAGTACATTTTTACACTTTGCGGTAGTCGTGGCCAGTGGCAAAGATGCCATTGCACACTATTTAGATGACTTTTTACTGATTTAGCAGCATGGAGGTTCTGCCTGCAGGAATTTTATGGGGTTTTGTAATGGAGAGAGCCTCCACGGTCTAGCCAAGCATTGCATCTATTTATGGATGCGGCAGGTGCCCTAGGCTACGGTGCCTACCTGGACGGTCTTTGGAGCACTGCTCTATGGCCGTAGTCTTGGGTGCAGAAGGGGTTGACAAGGAACATTACATTGCTGGAAATCTTTCCCATATTGGTGGCAGTGGATCTGTGGAGTGACCAGTTGGGAAACAAGTTTGTGATCTTTTGGACGGACAATCTGAGTGTGGTCCATGCCATCAATCGGCTGTCCCCAGTGTCGGTGCCAGTGGTCAGGTGCCTTTGCAAGCTGGTAATCTACTGCATGCGCCACAATATTGAGATTCGAGCACATCACGTGCTGAGAGTCAATATTGTGATTGCTGATGTGTTGTCTAGGTTCCAGTGGGACCTGTTCAGGAAGCTAGCCCTGAGGGCAGCTAATGTGGGTATTCCGTGACCTTCCTATCGTTGGCAGATTCCAGAAGGTGGGTCACTCTCTTACCCCTGGTGAGGTCTTCTCTTGCTCCAGGGACCTGGAGGCGGTACCACCAGTTGTATACAGAACGGGATGCTTTTCATTGGGCTCATGACGACTCCTCTGCCGTTGGTGGTCAGGTATTGCTAGACTTATTATCACAAATGCGTAGGAAGGAACTTAAGCGTAGTGCAGTTCAGGCTAGGCTAGCGGCAGTGGCTTATGTTTTAAAACTGCAAGGTTCTCAGGACATCACTGGGTCCTTCCTAGTAAGGCAGATTTTGCATGGGGCAGATCTGAAGTTCAGGTGGCAGACGTGAGGAAACCCATTACTTGCCAGCATTTATCACTTCTGCTCTGGTGCTAGTATGTTCCTCTTCTTTTGAGCTGATGCTATTTAGAGCAGCATTTGCACTCACTTTCTATAGGGCCCTATGGGTGGGCAAATTGGTGTCTCCGGCAAAGGGGTTCAAGTATCGCATGTGAGGTTCATTGAGGGGTCGATAATGCTGTTCATCCCCAGATCTAAGATGGATCAAATGGCAAGAGGAGAGTGGGTGGCAAGCCAAACTTCTTCGGATAGTGATCTGTGTCCAGTCCAGATAGTGAGGGAATTCAGTCAGGTTGGGCCTCCTTGTTCCCAGCAGTTTCTTTATCATTTAGCATCACCGAGGTAATGAATCAAAAATGCATTTTTTTTTATTCCTAGTACAAATTGTGTCATACATATCTTCATATTGATAAGAGACAAACTGAACATCCCATAACTTCTAACATAAATACCACTTAGGTCACCAGATGCTATATGAATTTCCAGAATGTTGATACATTTATATATTTTAAGAACTAAAAAGGGTAATTGGGTTTAGGAGAGAGAACACCTTATATTCATGATTCAAACAAATCTTAAACATTACCTCAGTAAATACATAAGAGGATCAAATACGAGCATGCCTAGTACAATAGAGCATACTCTTGCCTTTCCACCTACCTGAACCAAAAAAGACAAAACCAGAGAGGAGAAAAGGGGGGTAGGCCTCTCTCCATCCCTCTCTTCGGTCCTACTCCACCGCCCACTCCAGAGGTAATTCACTCTCCTGAATCAGTAGGGCAAATAGATTTAATTTCCTTAAATCAGCAATTAATTGTAACTGCACTTTCAATGGATATGTTTATAATGATACTTTTCCACTTATTAAGATATTCTATCAACTTTTTATCAGGAAAACTGGGAGTCGAGAGTTGTTCTAAGATTATTAAATTTGAGATTGTTTTCCTAAATGCTACAAATGAAGGCACATTCTTAGCCTTCCCATTGGATAGGATCATATTATGTCCTGCTAAAATATAAATGTTAATAGTTCTAGAGTTCTTGTATTTATCTGAATTACATAGAAAGAATATGTCTTGATCTTCTAGTTTGATTTCTTTACCCAGTGCAATATTCAGCCAAAAATTTATTTTACTCCAAAACTGCTTGATTCTTTGACAAACCCAAAAACAGTGAACCAAATCGGCCAAAATGTTACTACATTTGAAACACTTACTAGGATTATTTGGAAACCATTTACTTATCTGAGAGGGAGTCACATATATCCTGTTTATAAGTCTACAGTGAGATTCTCTCCACAAGACCAATAGAGAGGCCCCTCTTGCCAGTCCAAAACTTTCCTGTATTGTTTCCAACGTGATCAAAGGAAAACTTTCCCCTTATATTTTTGGTCTAAGCCATTTATCAATACGTTATAGAGAAAAGAGATGGAATGTTTCCCCTCTTTATAGAGATTTATAGCAGGTTCCAAATTTCCTAGACCCCAATTAAATTTGTCTTTGTTTATTAACTTCATAATATAATGTCTCAATTGTAAATATGCAAACAAAGTCATGTTTATGGAGAGAGAACTCCAAACCAAGTGCTCTAAAGGATTTAATATATTATAGACTTCCATCCATGGCTTGTACAACATATTTGAGTCCTAAATCGTCCCACTGCTTAAAAACGGACAAAGTAAGTCCAGGAGTAAAGACTGGATTGCCTAATATAGGTAAGAATCTAGATAGCTGATAGTCAACTTTAAGCTCCCTACAGTACTGCTGCCATGCCAAAATAGGATATTTAAATACAAATAAGTTAGAAATTTGATTAGGTATACTATTAATTGGACAATGAATTATTGCCTGCAGGGAGAAGGGTGCTACCATTGGAGATTCTAATTCTAAACTAGCTACATATCCTTTCTCAGTTATCCAGTCCACCACAAACTTAACCAGAGCAACAAGATTGTAAAATCTAAGATTGGGAAATACTAATCCACCTGCGTTAGAATGAATGGTTAGTTTATTGGTAGAAAGACGCATCCTCTTTTGTTGCCATTGGAATTTAGCCAATACTCGATTAAAGAAAACTAAATCTTTTGCATAAATCATGAGTGGAAGGTTCTGTAAGAGATATCAAATTTGAGGGAAGAATATTGTTTTAATTAGGGTTATCCTGGGAGAAAGAGAAATTGGGAGGGACATACATTTTTTTTCCAGATTTGTATTGTAATTAGAGAAAAAAGGAGCAATGTTTAGCTCATACCATTTAGCTGGGTTCTTATTAAAAAAAAATTATATTTATTTTTTTATTGAGGTTTTGCGAAATAAACAACATACAATGTTCACCTTGTAACATTAAGGACATATATAGCATTGTTTAAGATACATTGACATTTATAGGGAAAAAGAAAAACACAACAATGTATAACCATGAATAGGCTTCTTAAACCTCTATTTTATAATATTGTAGCGTAATTGACTGACTAATTGGATGGCCACTTTTGGGCCAAATGGTCGCAAAAACTTAGAGACATATGATAGTCAGGTGAGCAGCAACATTTGGGCTTTACAATTATATTAAATAAAAGATAGTCCCCCACATCCACAGGGGGGGGGGTACTCTATAACTTACTAGCTCAAAAGGAACAAGATGTGGGGAGTTGGCTTGTGTGATGGCCGTATTTAGACCATAGTATAAAAGGGGGGGGGAGTCAGTGGGCGAGAGCCGCTCAAAGTATAGGGGATAATGGGGGGGAGGAGCCTTCTACAACAGGACAGGAGCCAGGGGAGTGGGAAAAGACTAGGTCATATGCATAGAGGGAGAAGTATAGTTAATGGTAGGCATCCGCAGCAGGGTACACAGCCTGTCTGTTGTGCTACTTAGCGTTGTACAATATATAACCTAGTCTAGGTGCACAATCAGGTCAGAAACTAGCCTAGAACAGTAAGAAAAAATATATATCGCTTAATATCGAACCTTAAGTATAATATACAAACACAACAATAGTAATAAAACCAGTAACCAGAAGCATTTTAGGCAGAGATAAATATACTGTATGAAAGTATTGAATAATGGTAAACAATACACCTTGTTGACAGAATAAATATTCACATAGATAGTAATATAATTGTCTAATTGGTAATAGAAGCCTAAGCATATTACTATGGGACTATACAGAGACCATGTCTGAAATACTGGGAAGACTAAAGGATTATACAAATAGCGGATTAACACTAATTCTAATAGGTTCACTATAACGGGCCTGGGGGTATATAGAGCTGTTATCTATGACCTAGAATATGTAGAATGTAACCTTAGCTTGTGGAAATCTGAGTTGTTGTCTCAGATATAAAAGTTAATTATAATATGCTAAAATTGTAAGCGTTCGCCCCTCAGGATAGAGTAAGCTTGGGATTAGGCATGTAAGAATTAACGGCATGGGAGGTTATAGTAAGTGCTTAATAACCGAAATAAGGCAGATGTGGCTGTAAAGTGCATAATTTGGATACAGTAGTAAAACCAGCAGACTCTATAGAGCCTAGATAAATTAGGAGGGACTTAATGCACAATATTACAGGCACATTACACATTACAAAATAATTTATAAAATGAGCTAGACAATATTAGAGTAGGCAGAAACTATTCCACAGGACATTAGAAAGAGATTATTTTGAGCGGTTGCAAGGGTACATTAACCTTGAAACTTAAGCACATGGGAGGTATTCTTCAAAAATCTGAAACCGTAAATTTGATGACTATTAGGAAGACAATAAATGAAAGCTAGCCTAACTTACAAGCATTAAATTCTTAAAGCTCTTAAATATGTTAGGACTCACGCAATATAGATATAGTGGCAGCCTGTCCTCCATCCGTTATTATACAATCATTAGTGCTATCCTAAAGGTTCACCTAGTGTATAACATGAAGAAAAAAATAATATAAAAAGCGTTTGTAGTAGGCTTTCAACAAAGGTATATGAGGATATACAAAGATGCCAATGTGTAATAGAGTATTCAGCGGTATTCATGTTTGTGAAGACATATTGCATGCTAGTCTATATGTGTTGCTGTAGTCGTATGCATCACTAATAATCAAGGCTATGTAAGCATTATTGTCTAGTAAAATTTGAATATTTTGCAGCATAATGTATGATATAAAGATCCATGCATAAATCCCATAATTTAATTGTACACATTCAAGCTATTCACCATTATGCACCGTATGCAGGATGGATATCTATATATATATATATTGGGGAACTATGCTGAGAGTACAAGCTAAGGGGTCTACAAAGCTATTGCATAAATTGCTATCCGTCTGCTATTTTTTCTAAAGAATGGAAAAGACATTATTAACTATTTATAACTTTGTAGGTTATAATCTAAGGCTTAAATAGTAACTATTATTCAAGATGTGAGAACTGGCATCTATTAAATATGCAGAGGCCATATTATAGATAGGAAGTAAGTATAAGTTCCTCGACATCCCCAGCTAGACAAGTAAATGAGACAAGTTTCAATTATTGAAATATGTGGGGTCTATCTAATCACTAAGCAGTCAAAGACCTTATAGATAATTTTCATATGTTAAAAGAGGTGTGTGAAGATTTAAACATCAACATAGGTGAAATATAAGTCCTGCTAATGACTAGACATTTACTATACTTTTTTGTATGGTCCCAGATCAGAAAGTAAAACAAATATGCGTAGGAGCACATTGCAAGCTCAGTCTGTCAGTCTAAGATCAATATTATCCCTGCTGCTAGAGATGGCATGGGAAGTCATCGATCTCTGGTTATAAAGTCAACCAATACCGGATCTGAGGTGGCCAGCAAGGATAACAACAGTAAGACTACTGAGCCAGCAGGTAACGGTATAATTCTGACTAATATCAATATCGGCAAGTTCAGCAGACAAGGATAGAATACCTCCTGGTTTCTTGCTGAGAACAACTTCTCGGATATATCTTCAGAGTCCTGTGCGCCACCATCTACCCAGTGTGACAGACCCAAGGCTCTCACATACAGCTGGGAAGCCTGTTATTTTTCCAGGTATAGAGGAGAGTGTGGGTCAGGGCTGTGAGCCCTTCACAGATAAAACTTTTTGATCATGCCAGCTGCTAAGATGGGTATGTTTAATGGGCTGTTCTCTTATTTCACTGAGCCCATTGAGGATAGTGTCACCCATGGAATGGTCAGCTGCATATTGATGATTCTGGGTACACACGCCATCATCACTATCCTCCTCATATGTATTTAGGCATAATGGGCTGTGTTAAAGGCGGACCTTATCTCCTGAATGAGGGAGTGCTGATGGCGGTCTAATGTAGTCTTCAAACTGCATAGCGCTCTGGTGATGTGTGACTCCATACTGGATAGACTTGTGGCAGCTAGCTATGAATTCCTCTTGCCTCGGGGAGACTGCAACAGTTCTGTAGTATTCTAATGGCAGTATAGCAAAGGAGCTAATTAAAAATGGCGGCCGTTCCCGCTCTATAGAAACTGAACACTCAGGCTTACGTTGTATACTCTGAGCATCTCACTTTCATAACGCTTCATCCGATATCCTCATAGATTAACCCAGGTGCATAATAATGATCCCAGGCTGCAGCATGTTATCTTCTACTGGTATGCTACTGCTCATCCGTGGTGATTTTGCTGCGGTTCGTCTAGGGTGACTTTTGCGGTCTCTTGGCTCCAAAGTCCTCTCCAGGTCCCGCTTTAAAGGCATTGGTGTGAGAAATTTGGACATAAAGTTCATGGTCTGTTAAAGGTAGCATGGCACTCTGCGTCCATTCTCTCCCAGGGCTAGCTCCGCCCCGCGGTTCTTATTAATTTTAATCCCTGAGTAATTAATTGTGTCCACAATTTTAAATGGGCATAAATACTCTAAGGATTTTCGTTTTGTAATCCATAAGATCTCGGATTTTAGAGGATCAATTTTATAGCCTGAGAATGAGCCAAATTAGTCTGCTAATGTAAGGAATTGCTCAATAATATTTTCTGTATTACTTAAAGCTGCTTTGACATGTCCCACTAGGATACCTGCCAGCTCATTATGCAAAAGAATTGCAAAAGGTTCAAGAGCTAATGTGAAAAGCAGGGGTGATAATGGGCACCCTTCTCTGGTCCCTTTTTCTAACACAATACAGTCTGTAAGTTCATAGTTAATAAGGAGATTTGATGCCGGATTTTTGTATAGAGCTTTTATCAAATTCAGAAAATTCCTTTGATAGCCAAATGCTTCTAAAGATGTGAAAAGATGACCCCACCCAATTAGATCAAAGGCTTTTTCAGCGTCAACTGATAGGATAGCTAAATCTGTTCTAACATTTTTATCCCTTCTCTTACTCTTATTCCAAAAATATTCTACTATAGATAGAACTTTGCAAACCGTTTTTGCTATATTTCTACCATTCATACAGCCGATCTGATCCTCATGGATCAATAAACCCAGATGTTTTCTTAATCTATCCGCAATATTAGACATAAGAAATTTATAGTCGTGGTTGAGAAGGGATATGGGTCTATATGATGTTACATTTTGGGGGTCATTATCTTTTTTTGGAATAAGAGTAATTGTGGAGTTTGTAAAGTATTGCGAGTGCATTTCATTTTGGATGAAGTATCTATTATATATAGGCTGACCATACGTCCCGTTTTGAAAGGGACAGTACCGTTATTTTATGTTTCTTGCCCCGTCCCGTCGTTTTTTTAACAATGTACATTTTGTCCCTTTTTTTAGTTTTTCCGATTGCGGACAGCGCCTGTCTAATTTTTTAGCACACACCGCACACACCACTACTAAAAAAATTTAAAGTCTCTCCGCTGGCAGTTTGCTTTTCACTGAAGAGTTGGGATTGGGTGGCCGTGCCCACATGATCCACACCATGTTTATGCTGCCCATGATCAAAATTAAGGGCGTGATAGAAAGTGACAGGTCAGTCGAGAGCTATCAGACTGAGCTGAGGAGAGAGACTTTGAGATGAGTTCATGAGAGGGAAGATAGTTAGAACTAATAGCTAGCTGCCAAGGTCTTCTAGGAGTAAGGAGTCGGATTAGATCTGTAATCGATCTAAAGATCATCTGCCATCAGCAATTCTGACCATCAGAGAGATGATTCAATAGATCAACTTCTGCAAGAGATGTGCACGGTAAGAGTCTGACCTGTGTGCCTGTCAATCAATTTAACATTAGAAAATTATGCTGCTGCAGTGCAACAGCATGCTAATTATTTTGTACAGTTATCATTATCAATTAAGTAACTATTTCAAAAATTTTCTCAGTTCTTCCATGTAACATTTTTGGGCAACACAGATAAAATCTACAACTATTAATCTAATAATCAATCCAGATATTCCAAACTCCTGTTCAGAGGCTAAACTTTTACCCTGCCTTTACCAAAAATCAGTTAATATTTTGGGGGAATTTGCCTTGATAACATAGAGGATAATTTGGAAGCATTGAGTTAGCTAAAGGGCACATGATTAAAAAATATACACATTCACAATTTAGATCATGGGGACATTGTGAAAACACTGGGGATTGGTATTTAGACGTTATGGTAAAAACTCACTTTTTTTAAAGCATGTTTGTGTTTGGCAAATGTAAAATTGTACGATAAATTTGAATACTTTATGATAGTGGAGATAGTGAGACTAATAACAGAAGAATAATTGTTGGCTCAATTGTTTATATTCATGTCATAAAAGTTAACTTTTGTTAAAATCGTACTTTTTTTCCTATGATCAAAGAATATTAACCCCGTCCCGTTTTTCACATCTCAATGTCCCTTTTTTGTCTCAAGGAAATATGGTCAGCCTAATTATATAGGTTGACTAAATTTATAGAGATGTGATCTATTAGGATCTTGTACATTTCTGCAGGAAGATGGTCAGGTCCTGGAGCTTTATTTAATTTAATTGATTTGATCTGTTTAAAAACTTCTTCCAATAATATAGGCCTATTTAAATCCTTTAAGTCTTGTTGTGAGATCTTAGGGGTTATAAGTATAGAATAGAAAAGCTTTTTATTCTGGAAGTTTATATTATCTTTCGCATAAATATCTTTGTAGTGTTCAAAAAATGCTTTTCTGATTTCCTTAGGATCTGTAATTGTCCTATCATCTTCCCTTAAGGATTTAACAGTATTATTGGAATGTTTATTTTTAATTAATATTGCCAGATATTTGGCAGACTTACCATAACAGCCGGAAAATTCGAACATTTGTTTTAAATCCTCCTGGAAGGTTTTATATTTTAAAAAAGATCCCTCTCTTGTCTTTGTCTGAGATATTTTTCCCATTTACTTTTGATTGGGTTTGCTATATATATTTCATAACTATTTTGCACTTGATTCGCAAGTTGGACTTCCTTAGCTTTGGATTTATTTTTCCCCTTACATAGATAAGCCAAAATGTTACCTCTTATAAAGGCTTTAAATGTTTCTAGAAAAATCTCAGGTTTTGCTTTGTATTCACAATTAATAACAATTTATCGATTAACTAATTCGAAAAGTGAATGTTGTTTGCCAAATATTTAGGGAAAAAAATCTTGAAAACCTGGAACCTGAAGACTTCTCAAGGGATAATTGTAAAAGTATGACCCCATGGTCAGAAATGATAATATCTTTAATCTCTGTTGTTATATTCTGCTTAAAGAGATCATCTGAAATAAGAAATAGATCAATCTGCGAGAAAGAACCATGTGATTTGGACTCACCAAATGTCATGGAGACTTAAATCAGACATAAACTGTTTGAGAATCTGAGTCAGTCTACTATCTACCTTACCATGTGTTTGGGAAAACTTGTCTAGTCGTGATCCCGCTGTCATGTTAAAGTCACCTGCGATCACAAGCTTCTTGCCAATGTAATTCATTAGTTTAACTTTTTTTTTTTTTTTTTACATTTTATTTTTTATTGAGGTCAATAATCGTACAAAATAAAAGACAAACCAAAAAACAAACATACAGGGATGGTAATGTTACATATAAATTTCATACTTCTGATCTAATACAGGTAGGAACTAGAAAATGGAAATATATGCCCGTAATATAGTGATAGTCTAGTATAAACAACCTGGCTTAATAGCGTTCAAAAAATATGACACACAATACCATCCTAAACCTCATTTTACATTTTTCAAAGTAACCTTTCTGTTCGATATTAACTGGGCCTCTCTTGGACCACTGGTCGCTTAGAAGGATAAGCAACAGAAGGTAGGAAATATTAGGCCACTTTTGGGTCTTTGTAGGACTAAGCATAGAAATGAATGGTTATTAATATAGGCACAGAATTACCTGTGTTATTAACTCTTCACTATTGAGACACTGTATCTGCGTTTACAGATGTGTTTACACAAAACAGATAGTGAAGGAACTATAGGTGATATATTAGTAGTATATGCCAAAATTTATAGTTTCAGAGGGGTAGTTACTACCGAACAGACCATATGCAGTGGGGGAGGAGAGGGTTGGCTTGAAAATATTCTATGGCTAATAAGAAGGGGTTCAGTACTATGCTATGGAGACCTCTCCCATATGGGAAGAGTATGTATAATTAAAAACAAAAAATAAACAGAGCATACAATATTAGGATAGTCACTTGCATCAACCCATATGTGTAAAAAATGCTGATATGGTCATAGCTGGTTAGGGAGTCTTTTGTAAAAGCAATATCATGTATAGCATTTAGACACAATGAAGTAAATCAACTATAAAGATTAAAGGAGCTCTCATGTAGAGTAAGAGTCTGTCTAATCCATAGCTCTATATAACACGCAACGGGTAGCAAAGGACTGTACAATAGTAGTGGTGCTGAAAAAGAAATTAAAGCAAATAGAGACAGATCTACAGCAAATATCTAACATTATATACGTCCTCTTATTAATTACCCGATAACCACTGATGAACTGTTTGTCTATATACATGTAGGGAAAAGTATTACTTACAAATAAACAGCCTAGGTGAAAACATATATAACAAAGAAGCAGTTATATTTCCCCCCAAGATCCTTCTCAAGCTGGAGTAATATAAGTCCGGGAGGGAGTGCAGAGAAAACAGAAAACATAAATACCCCCATATGAAGCTGTGAGAGGCTCAAACATTACCAAAAACTCACAAACGTATAGAACAAGGAACATGCTAAACAGGGACATATAGTAGTATAGTCGCTATGTATAATATAGTATAGTATTCGCATTAGGCTACATATGTCCCAGGCTCATCTTACTAAGTCCAAGTGTTCTCATCCGACTCCGATCTTAAAGCAACAGGCCGTGGGAATGGTAAGCTTGTCCTCAGTTTCTGGACGGCAAGGCTGCAGTACTGAAATTGCGATGATGACTATGTCCCGTCTAGAGCACCCCTCGTGCACCACCTCTATGGCTGCCTTCCGGGCAAACACATGCTCGATTGATACCGGCTCCCTGCAGGGAATTTGCGCAAGGAGCTGTCCTCCCGGATCTCCAAAGTTAGCGCTTACGGCAAAGGGTGATTTAACAGTGGGGGGTCCTCTATCAGCTTTGAACTTGCCGCTTTGCAAAGTGACCGGCTCCACAACTCCGGTTATATGGGTAAATCTGAGCAGTGTGGCAGCACTGGACCGTGCGGGTGATGAGTGGTAGGTCGGCTCAGACATCCGACGTCGGCCGGGTAAGTGAGCCTCCAGTATGGTCAGGTGGTCTGTGGACCTAACATAGGTAGGTGAGTTCAGGGCGCCCACAAATATGCTGCTTGGTGTCGTAGGAGACATGGAGGGTAGGCTGGCGCCATCTTGTAAGACATGTGGAGCCGCAAGCCTTGCAGACCAATGTACTAGCAGTGTATGTATCTCGGATAAACCATCCTTTAGCAAGCCGCAAAGTTTATCTTCAAATGCTTCAGTAAGCATTGTTAGGTGGCAAGGGCTACGGATCAGCTTACTCAAAGGTCTCTTCTTGTAGAGAAGGGGAGCGTGCTATCTATAGTCCACTGGTTTGGATTGTTGAAAAGTGGGGCCAGCGTTAAATATCTGGCTTAGTAACCCAGAATCAAGAACTCCTGGGGGGGGGGGTTAATAATGCGGGCAGCCCCAACAGCACAGAGGATCAGGCATTCGGTGTGGGCCTCGTGGCTGCCTCCATGTAGTTGAGCTGAAGAACACCAGGTCTGGTTTGATGTTATGAACCCCTAGACTTCTCTAGAGTTTCTCTAGTCTGGACACCTTGGAACAGTAGGGAATACTGTGTTAGATTCAGTAAAAACACCTTTTGTAATCAAATATAGTCCAAGAGCTCTCCACAGACACGTCTTGTCGCAGCAGCTACAGGCTCCGCCCCCCCATTAGTTTAACTTTTAACTGTTCTCAAAAAATGTTATCAACCTTATTAGGCCCATATACATTACATAATACAAATTCTACCTCTTGAATTTTAACTTCTAGAATTAAAAATCTACCCCCGGGATCGGCCTCTTGAGATATGATATCGTAAGAAATATTTTTATGGAAAAGGATCGCCACTCCCCTCTTCCACCTACAATATGGGGTAAAGAAGACACTACTAACCCATTTAGATTTTAATTTAGCTGTTTCTTGTTGGATTTAGATGTTCTCTTGGAGAAATACTATATGTGGGTGGAAAGAGTTCAGGTGCTTTAAAATCATTTTCCTTTTAATAGGAGATGTTATACCTCCTACATTCCAAGATAAAAAAAAGTTACTTTTTCACTAATCATTAGTTATTCAAAAAAGGATTTTTTTTAAAAAACCATTGGAAATGGGGAGGGGGGGAAAGGGAGAGAGAGGGGGCAAAAAAGGGGGGAAATCTTATCATACAACATAACCATATAATAATATGTAACACTGTCCTTTAAGCTACTAATCTCTCAGTTATTGTCCTACCCCAAGCTCTGCACATAGCGCTAAAGCCTCTTTAGGATTCTTTAGAGCTTGGATCTCTCAGTTATTTATATCAATAAAGATTTTGCCAGGATACACCAATCTGGCATTATATCTTGCATTAATTAATTTGGTGCAGTAAGGTGCCATTTCCCTTCGCTATGCTGCCATTTCTGCAGAGAAATCTTGAAATAGGAGGATTTTGTTTTGTTCAATTGTACATTCTTTAAACTTATGATAACGGGCTAGAATGTTCACCTTATCCTGAAAATTAAAAATCTAATCATTATTGTTTGTCCCTTATTCTTGAGATCCACATTTTGTCTTACAGAACCTATTGTGTGGGCTCTTTCTATAGATAAAGGTGGATACTGTGCCTCTCCCAGCAAGCCTGCTGGCCCTCGTTTCCTGGTGGCTGTCAGCTTTCAATTTTTGTGGGCGGGGCCCGGAAGGGGTCCCGCAAAATCACTCATATTCAGGACCCTGTCCTTTGCATTGCTTGGGTCCTCCATATAGATTAATACCTGGACCTCTCCCTGTTTTGTTTAAGTTTTAACAAATGTATCATGCTTTTCAGCATTTGTATTTAATAAATGCAGCAGTGTTGGCCTTCACTCCAGCTCCTCTTGTTGTGTGGTTATTTATAATAATGTTTTAGGGAGTCTCAGATAGTTTATGAATGGGTGTGTTTAACACTTATGCTTTTGGTTCTTTAACCGTCCTATTTTCTCTTCAAATGTCTATGTTTGTGTAGATGGCGTCTGGGATGTATTTAGGTTTTTCACACACAGTTTTTGTTGGTCTGAAGAATGGCCCCCAAAGCATCACTTGGTTGAATAAATATAAATATATTTATTACTTAGGAGCCTAATAATCTTTTTACTTTGCATACCACATACAATGCACCTTGGTAGTTGGCATTTTCTTTTGGTACAAGTGTTTGGCTTGATATATATATATATATATATATATACACTGTATATATATAAAATTCCAAACAGCTGATCCACCAACCTAGGGACACCTAGTGCAGATATGTAACAGATATCCTCAAATGGAGTGCACTCACAGGAACATTTGGATCTCAAAAAGTAAAAAATAATAATATATATATATATATATATATATATATATATATATATATATATATATATTTATTTATATCCAAAGAAAGAGCACTCTCACCTTATTTTCATCTGCCAGGGTGCCAGCAGTTCAATATATGTTGAGATAGAAGGCACTCTCTGGTCTTTTTACAGCAAAAATGTATTGCAACAAGTGTAACGTTTCGGGGATACACTCCCCTTTCTCAGACAAACAAATAACAATCAAAAATGGCTATTTAAGCAGTGCAAACCCCTCCCCCAGTGAGAACAATTGCACCAAAACTGTAGTCATGGCAACCCTCAGTATACAAAATATAATAAAACAAATACACTATGCACATACAAATTTCAAATATTAAGTATCAAATATCCCAGAGTGACATGTGTACTCAAAAGACATATTTGCATTAAGTGCTGTCAAGTGCTAATACATCTGTTTCACCTTACGTACAAAAGTGAAAAAATATGTGATATAAACATCCCTTAGAAATAAGCTCTAACGCTACATGACAGAAAGCTCTGAATGTGATTATCTACAGGCTCATATAGAGTTTCTACAGACTTATGAAGAAATATTGTTAATGGGATATTGTGTACACACCCATATAACCTATTTAGTACATATTGCTACAGCGTATCAAAAAGATGTGGACACAATAATTAAGGACTTCTCATACCATTATCCTACATTATAGGATGTCTGTATACCTTTGAATTGAGAGTTCCATGATCCTTGAAAAATGAGAGTCTTCTTTCTGTTATGGATCCTTGGAAATTCCTTGGAAATTTTTTGAATAAGATTTTTTTTTTAATAAGATTTTTTTTGAATTTGTTTGTTTTTCTCTGTTATTTGTATCTTGCTATTTTTTGCCAGAGGAGGCTCGTAGAATTAACTCTGTTTATACCATGTAGTACTTTTTTTATGACCCTAGATTAATATGGCGTTCTTACCTGGGAGCGATTATTTTTTAGGTAGTTATCCCTAGCAATAGTGCAATGTCGGTATTTACTTGTCAGGCCCTTATTTGTAAGGCCTCTATTAGACAATAGTGTTCTTGATTTTGAACCATATATTTATACATTGGGGTAAGTCACCATCCCTGCGAACCCTACATTGTGACCAGTCCATCCTTTTAGGGTTTATTCCCTCCTTTCTAGCACGTTAGTGGATATGTGGTGTGGTACTATTTATAGACTTTGGGTTATCTCTATGAATCTTTTTAGTTATTTATTTTGTATTTTTCCTTAGGCATTCCGCCTGCTCTAGTCAATTTTCTTCATTTTAATATATTCATTATATTTTTCTTCACTTTAATATATTTTATCTTTGTGGAGATTATCACTAGTTCCTATGCCTCTCACCATGGTGTTTACTCATACTTATTTTTCATACCTATTTTTCATACTCATTTTTCGTATTTATCTTATATGTTTAGTTTTAGAGGCTTATTTACACTTTATATTTGCCCTTGTTTGTATTTACATTCAAATTTAATGTAATATGGGATCCGCTTTAACATTATGGTAACCCGCAGTATTCAGCCCTGCACATATGCTGATTGATCACCATAATTCCGACATGTAAACACGTAGGCGGGTCCCTAGATTATGATGTCAGAGGGTGAGACACGGGAGATACGTCCTGACAGTAAACATGAGTTAACAACATGTAGGATCTTAAGCGTGATCGGTGAGTACCCAATGTATCCTTTAGACCCTTTTGATATGCAGAGTAATAAATTGACTTTGATATTGTCCGCTTCCAGGTAAACGCTTTATCATCTTTAGAAGTTTTGAGTTTGGTTCCCCTGGATTTCTTGATGAGAGTAAAATAGCCTGTAATTATATGCTCCACTACATGCGCAAACATTTTAGTTTGATACGCTGTAGCAGTACTAAATAGGTTATATGGGTGTGTACGCAATATCCCATTAACAATATTTCTTCGTAAGCCTGTAGAAACTCTATATAAGCCTGTAGATAATCACATTCAGAGCTTTCTGTCATGTAGCGTTGGAGATTATTTCTAAGGGATGTTTATATCACATATTTTTTCACTTTTGCACGTAAGGTGAAACAGATGTATTAGCACTTGACAGCACTTAATGCAAATATGTCTTTTGAGTACACATGTCGCTCTGGGATATTTGATACTTGATATTTGAAATTTGTATGTGCAGTGTATTTGTTTATATAAAATAAATGCAACTATGTCCTAAATCTTCTGCCATCCTACCTGATTTTACATATTAAAATGTAGAATTTCACCTCTTCATTTAAAGTAAAATATACCAGAAATACTTGTATAAGAGATGATGTCATAAAAAAGTAAAGTACTTGATGTCAGTAAAGTTCAATAGTTACTACTGTTTTAAAATAACTTCAAATTATAGCAGACATCTAAAGAACAGCATGATATTTTATACTAGAAGGGAATGTGTTCTGTCCCACAGGAGGATAGCAACATAAAAGCAGTATCATATAAAGTAAAAAAGAACAAAAAGATTTAAATATAGCCCTCTCTTAATCTTAAGGGCACATAGTCAAACTGAACAAGCACATGGCATAAGAAAATAGGTAGAAATAGCTAAAATGTGATATAGCTATAATATATTTAACTATATTTATATATTCTATAAGTAATAAATTGCAGTCAGATGTGGAACTGAGAAAGTAAGAAAGCAGAACAGATAAACTATTTGCCAAAATATATACATTCCTCATCTAATCAAACACCTGCCAACCGTAATGCAGTATTTCATTTAAAGGGATATTAAATACAGCTCAATTCCATAATTAAAAATGTGTAATAAAAAGACAATACAATTTTAAATCTGCAGAAGATATTTTCTGATATATTTCCCTTCCCTGTATCATGTGACAGCCACCAGCTAATCACAGATTCATATACTGGGAACTCTTGCACATGCTCTGTAGAAGCTGGTGCCTTAAAAAGGGCACATATAAAAAGACAGTTTAATAATGGAAGTAAATTGGGTGTTTAAGACTGCATGCTCTATCTGAATCATGAAAATTAAAATTTGGACTTTAGTATCCTTTTGAAGGTACACTAATGCCATTTTTACACATGCATAAACAATTTCAAAATAATTTAATACTTTCATTGAAAAAGGTTTTAAAAAGCATGAGCAGTTCAGGAATACACCCCTTAAAACAATTCATGCTGAAGGTTTTTTTTTAGAGACAGCTGAAGTCAGATGAACATATACTCGGATCTAAGCAATCCCTGTGTGGAATCTTTTAAGCACACTTTCAATTTTGAATTTTTATAATGCCTCTTTAAAATTTCAGGATGGCAGTCAATATAAAGAGTTAAAGGATGAGTTATTGTGCTGTGTGCCCTTATATGAAACTATTACAAAGGTTGGAGACATCTATATCTAGCTGCCTTAAAGGGACATTCAAGTTCAAAATAAAAGTTCATGATTCAAACAGGGCATGTAATTTTAAACAACTTTCCAATTTGGGGACTTCCGGTGGGAGGGACTAGCGGACGGCAGCAAGAAGCAAAAGTTCCAATATCAACTGTGATTAAAAGCCCTATTTTACCATTGCTCCGCTGCCAATCTGCTCTCCCCACAGCTACATCTTGCTGGGTGAGACTGTTGAGGCTTTTGCCAGCCAATCTCGCTATTTGTGAAGGGCTCACCATCAGCTCTAACCCCCGGCAGTGCTAAAACGACAGTGGCCACGTGGGTGGCCTTATCCTACTGCAGCACAACGGCTGCACTACACCCACCTAAGGAGACCAGCGCGGGCAACTGTGTGTTATATTAATGCTCAGGGAACAGCACAGGAGCACTTAACCATCTGCTCCCATATCACAAGCCGCTTTGCATCTTAGGCGGCGATCAGAATCTACAGAGGCATTGGCAGTGACCCCTCAGAACGCATCGCCAGGGTGCAGACTCTGCCAATCAGGGACTGTCATTAAAAGACCCTGCTGCTTTTCAACATGGAGGGGACTCAATCCGACAAAGAAGAGCAGTGGTAAGCACCCTTTTGCCTTTGCCTCATCCAACTCAACCCCACAGTGACACTAAGAGACAGTACCTATAAATAAAGGTACCACATATACTACTTTTGGATCTCAATGCTCAGAGTCCGCTGTCGCATTATAAGCTGACCCTGCAATATCCACTATCTCCTTGATTTCTTAGAAATATACAGGCCACTGTACTCCCATATTGTGATGCACAATTTCTAGGATAATTTCTGCTGGGGTTACATTCCTGAATGCACATACCAAGAGCAGGGTTTAGATTGAGATAACTACTTCTGGACTATCCAAGAACTCTACAGTAATCAATCCCCTTTTTATATCTTTCTCATGAAAGTCGACAAATATTTATCTAAGCTCTTGCCTAGTCACCCTGACAAAATGAGCAATAAATCTAAAATGGCAGACAAAAGACTCCACCACACGGTGGAGGTGCATGCTGACAATCCGCCACAGCCTGACCAAGCTCTAACACACTCAGGAGATTACTCTGTCCTTATGCAGGACCTAAAGACCTTCTTTTTACCAAAAAGTGACTCGCTTCAGGCGGGAGTGGACTACCCAACTAGTGAGGTGCAACACTTTTCCTCTCACTTAAATGCTGCAGAGTCTTGCATTTCGGAGGCAGAAGACAGGCAAGTCAGTATGGACATTTCACTCAAAAAAATATTAAAGCAGAATCAATATCTCCTGGACAGGGTTGAAGACCTGGAGAACAGGAGTCGCCACAATAATTTGCATGTTGTGGGGGTACCTGAGACAATAAAGGGTAAAGCCCTGATGGATTTTGTCACCTCCACCTTTCCTAAACTGCTGGATCTACTTCCAATTGATGTGGAAAGGGCTCACAGGGTGGGCCCCTACAACCCTCCAGACATGAGAAATAGTGATTTTCAAGTGTCTTAACTTTCAAGCAAAAGTGACCCTCCTTAGAGCTTACAGGTCAAAGAAGGATATCCGGTTTAAAGACCGTCAACTCTTAATGTTCCAGGACTACTCAGCCGAAGTCACTAAGAGGCATAAGGACTTTGCACTGCACTGTACCAAGCTTCATGAATAAAGAAGACAAGTGGCCTTGCTATACCCGGCGAAACTCCGTCTGATGACTACTTCAGGCCCTAAGAACTTCCCTTCAGGCCCTAAGATTCCACTCCGCACAGACCATGGACTCCTACCTGGCAACAGAAAACCGCTCCAATGCCTCTTAAGGGAGAGAACTTGACCTCGTATTTGACTGTCACTGGGCACGGGCTGGTGTGCCTTGCTCCAAAAAGAGAAATGTAATGTATACTCATTGTCCTTGTTTATTACTGCTGTGTTATTTTTGTTTCTTTTACAGAATGTTAGAGATTGCTCTGTGTAAACCAGAGTTTCATGCACAAATTACTTACCAGTTATCATTATTACTTTTCATTTATGTACCAATTTTTAATGGCTCTCTGTGACCAATTTCATTGGTGCATTCTGCACTATGGACCTACGTATGGATAACAGTTGGATTTAGAATTAAACCCTACAACACACCTAGAGGTGCCACGTACCATATAAGTGCTAAATACATCTTGCATACTTATGTTTTGTTAATGTTTATAATGTTATTGTGGGTAATATTGTTTTCTAGATTTATTTCAAACCATTAATGCCTTGAATCACAAATTGATCTTGACATGACGGCCCACTGCACTACAGTATTTGGGATCACACACCCTGTAGAGAACATAACCTTCATTCAGCCCCCTCTTACTCTACGAGGCCCACTAAGGGCTCATTTATTGCTGGGGTATTTGTTTGCCTTTCCACTACCTGATTGTAAATCATTATCTGTATGGAACAATGCTCTGCCTTCTCCCCAACAACTGTTGCTATTGTTCATACCTCAGGACTACGTCGCATTTTCTCTGGCCCTAGTTAATACTGAGAATCCCTACTATGCACCTAGAGGTGCCACGTACCATCTGAGTGCTAAACACACCCCACATACTTATGTTTTGTCAATGTTAAAGTTTATAATGTTATTGTTGATATTATTGTCTTCTAAGATTTTTTTCAATCCGTTATTGCCTTGAACCACAAATTGATACAACGGCCTCTTACACCAAAATATTTGGGATCACATACCTTGTAGTGAACGTAACAATGGTCTGGCCCCCCTTTACCTCACCAGACCCATTGGTGGCCCATTTCTACTACCTGACCATAACTCGTATGTATAGAACACTGTTCTGCCCCTTCCCCAACAATTACTTCTATTGTCAATATCCCATGGCTACTCTGCCTCTACCTTGGCTTTCATTAGTATTACGCCACAATATGTTTTCTCCTCTCCACCCTCCACTCCCCCATACCTTCTCCAATTCTCTCTGTACCCTATAATGTTTACTGATGGCCCTTAAACTTTTTATGTGGAACGTAGGCGGCATTAACTACCCTATTAAAAGGAAATCCATCTTAACCCACCTTCGCAGACTTAATGCCAATATTGCCTTCCTCCAGGAGACCCAACTTACAGGTAGAGAACATGAGAAGTTGCATAGTGACTGGGTGGAGGGTATAGCATACTTATCATACCAGAGAAGTAGTAGGGGACTATCTGTTTTGTTTGGTAAGAGATTGCAAGTAGAGATTCAAAACACTATTAGCGAGCGATCTGGACGGCAGGTTCCTTATCATTCAGGCCTCGGTCAACACTCTTAATTACACCCTATGCTCCCAACACCAAATCTTTACTCTTTTGGAAAATGATGGTTCAGGCCCTGTCTCCTCTAATAGGTACAAGGTTTATATTAGTGGGGATTTTAATTTAACCCCACACCCGACTGTTGACAGAACTTGGTCGAGTGAAGGTTTGGCCAATCAGAGAATTTTACGATACAAAGGAAAATTTTAACTTAGGGTCTTCAACTTACTTAGTGATACCCTGGCTGTGTGTGATATCTGGCGCAGGCGACACCCAGATGATAGGGACTTTACCTGTCTCTCTAAATCTAAATCTTCCAATTCTAGGATAGACCTCTTCCTAATTTCGGATTCCCTGGTATCTCAGGTTGAATCGTATAAAATCCCTAACATATCAATATCTGAACAGGCCCCGTGGAACTCACAATGGGCATTTCCCCCACCAGACACAATAGGAATACCCTACGCTTCCCTTCCTACCTCCTTACATTTGAACCTTTTCAAAAATGTCTTATTCATGCCTGGAATGATTACTGTACTGATAATATATCCCACTCCTCTAACCCACAGTTGTTCTGGGAGACATCTAAGGCGGTTCTCTTAGGACATATTATTTCATATCTAGCAAACCTAAAACACAAAGTTCAATATAGAAATAACACGCTACAAACTAATTTAGGACAAGCTTATTTAAATTATTTTACTCTAAAGACTCGCCCTGCATAAGATGGATACATTGTAGCCAAAATGGAGATGCTTTTATTAAAGAGAAGGCTGCTACTGGCCTTTTAAAATCCACAGGCAGGTTCTACCGTTTTAACAACACATCTGGTAAACTGCTGGCCACACTAGTGAAAGCCTGATCAGCAAAGAGAGACATGGCGGCTCCGAAATATGGGGGTAAAATCTTCTGGACCCCTGCAGAAGTGGCCACTTGTTTGGCGGATTACTTCTCCCACTTATATACAAGGCAGCAACTGAAGACACCTGACTCTTATCACAACCTTTGGCGCTCACTTACACTTCCACATCTTACACCAACACAGATAGACACATTAAATGCCCCAATTACATTGGAGGAAATCCAATCCACAGTTTGATCCCTGTCCTTGGGTAAAGCCGTGGGACCAGATGGACTCCCTACTGAGTTCTATAGGTTCCTGTCCCCACAAATCTCACTAACCCTTTCTAACCTATTTAACAATATTTTTATCTGGGAGGGCACTCCGTCAGAAAACTTTACTGCAGTCCATATTACTCTGATTCCAAAACCAGGCAAAGATCATAATCTCCCAGAATCATATCACCCCATCTCCCTATTAAACACTGATTACAAAATTCTTATGAAAATATTGGATAACCGGTTGAAAAATATACTCCCTTCACTGCTGCACCCTGATCAATCAGGATTTGTCCAGGGCAGATCGTCTGTGGTCAACTTAAGAAAAAAAATTCACACCCTTAATCATTTTTTGACCCAATCTAACGTTAAACACCATAGCAGATTTCAGTTGTCTTTGGATACAGAGAAGGCCTTCCATAGAGTAAAATGGTCCCATCTTTTTCATACTCTACAGCAATTTCACTTTGAGGGTCCCTTCCTTAACCTTATCTGCAAGCTCTACTTTACTCCTACTGCTAGCATTGTGGTTAATGGCCTTAACTCTCCAAACTTTACTCTTGAGAGAGGTACCCATCAGGGCTGACCACTTTCTTCTCTATTGTTTGACCTGGCCTTAGAACCGCTTGCCCTAAAATTGAAACAGATCTTTCCAGGAATCCCCATAGGGGACACAACAATACACATGGCTCTATATGCTGACAACATGCTGCTTTTTATCACAAATCCATCTATGTACATCCCTAGAATTGTTGATACTCTGGTGGCTTTCGGGGATTTTTTCTGGGTATAAAATAAACATGGCAAAATCGGAAATATTGTGGCTGACTGATCACAACCCTAGCAATGCAGACTACCCATTCATGACTCAACCCAATACTCTTACATACCTCGGTATAACCCTGCATCGAAATCCTCCCAAACTGTACGAACTCAATCTCTTGAAACAATGCGCACAACTGCAGACACAATTGAAGGCTTGCGCCAAACTCCCTTTGGGTCTTACTGGGTGGATCAACCTAATAAAAATTACAATCTTGCCAAAGCTCCTTTATCCACTTGTAATGCTACCTTTTCTCCTCACTAAAATAGACAGGATACTTATAAACAAAGCAATCCAACATTTAATCTGGGAGGGTAAAAGAATGCGTATAGCAACTACAACTTTACAGCGATCATATCTTAATGGAGGTTTGGCACCCCCCAATCTTAAGTTTTACAAATGGGCAGCACTGATCCGCTTAGTGATAGACTGGAAAATTGCTACAGCTCCCTTTCAGAAGCCATCCTTAGAGGTGACTGTTACTTCCCCACATGCCCCGGCCTATTTGCCATACATACCGTACCGCTACTGAATTTACCCCCTGAAATCAAGAATAACTTTATGTACAGGGATTCTCTGAGGGCATGGCAGTTAGCTCTCAAATTTCTTAGAAATAAGTCTCCTACTCCTATATATATTCCACTGATGGGTAATAAAGATTTCCCGGCAGGTGATGACACAGTCCCTTTCCGATTGTGGAGGTCCCGGGGCCTGATATCAGTGGGCGACATTTTGGACCCTCTATCACACACAGTCAGGACTTTTCAAGACCTTAAGAACCAATATAACTTACAAAATACACAATTCTATGCTTACCTACAGGCCAGGCACTATATTAATTCTCTAATTACTCAACACACAGGCTTCTGGGAGCTCTCTACTTTTGCTCATATACATGTTGTATATAAGATGGACAGTTTTTCTCTGTCCCCCATTTATCGACTTCTAACAACACACGCTTCCAAAAATGTAATGGAAAACATTCTGACTAGATTACGGGGAGAGGACCTGGGGAATATTTCCAGTAAAGACATACTTACTAGTTTAGAAAGAACTAGAACAGCTAGCTTAGCTGTTAATATCAGGGAAATGTAGACCAGAATGATAAATAAAGATTACATCACCCCTGCACGCAGATCCCACTGGAATCAAGATCTTCCAAATGCTCACTACCAGGACCTACATTCAAACACTATTTCTATGATTGCCCACATTTAAAGCAATTTTGAAATATTGGGTTAGAATTACCTTTAGAATGTACCTTCTCTTTGACCCAAAGTCAATATTTCTATTTTCCTGGGATACTCAACATCTTAGCACTATGAATTAAAAAAAAAAACGCCCACACTGGCCCAATAAAAAAATAGGTTACTTTGGCAATTGTTTATTGAACAATTCGATGCTACCTCAGATGCCAAACATAGGCTTCGACATTTTTTAAATAAATGGCAAAGTTTCAATTTAAGTCTCTCCCTTTGCCAACAAAGGGTGCTGAAACCTTTTATGCACCATGAAATCTTTCTAGAAGCCACGCTTAGAGGAGAATGGAGCTTAACGCAAGTTAGAAGTCACCTAATGGTCTCCCAGTTTAACTGATATATTTGTTTAGTTTTAATAAAAAAAATAAAAAAGGTTTAGGAAATTGCATGGATTAGATGACATACTCAACCTTATACTCCGCCAAGGACTGGAACCCTACTGAAATACACTGATTTAGTAAGAGACTAAATGGCTGACTACTGAATATGAAAATGTAACCTCTTTGTATTTTGTAACTGGAAACTAAAGTCTCTGTACATCTGTACCTTTCCATGTGATTTCTGTTAATAAAGAGAATTAAAAAAAAAAAACTTTCCAATTTACTTTTATCATCAATTTTGCTTTGTTCTCTTGGTATTTTTAGTTGAAAGCTAAACCTAGGAGGTTCATATGCTAATTTCTTAGACCTTGAAGGCTGCCTCTAATCTGAATGCATTTTGACAGTTTTTCACCACTAGAGAGCATTAGTTCATGTGTGCCATATAGATAATATTGAACTCACGCACGTGAAGTTACCTAGGAGCACTGATTGGCTAAAATGCAAGTCTGTCAAAAGAACTGAAATAAGGAAGCAGTTTGCAGAGGCATAGATACAAGGTAATTACAGAGGTAAAACGTGTATTATTATAATTGTGTTGGTTATGAAAAACTGGGGAATCGGTAATAAAGAGATTATCTATCTTTTTAAACAACAAAAATGCTTGTGTTGACTGTCCCTTTAACAGTTAAGTAAATGTCAAAAACATTTTTGAAAATTAAAAAAACAAAAACAAAACACATGTGGATTAAAAAACTGTGCTCTACAGCACCAAGAATCTTGCTTCTCCTGTCCAAAAATCTGGTCTTTTAAATCAACAACTATTTGATGAATGATCTAATTATGTAGCCATGCTTAGATATAGTGCTGGAAATACTGCATGTTTTAAGGCCAGGAGTAACATCAGAAAGCAGACTCGCTGTCCGCCCGGCTTCTCCTCTGGCGGGCAGCAATCCGCTGCCTGCCTTTACTATTGAACATGAGCACTCCTGTGTGCTCGCGTGCAGCTCCGCCCTCTCCCGCACACACCCAATCATGCATGGGCAGGATCTATCAACCTCCCTGGTCGGAAGAGACTGGGGAGATAGAAATTCTTCACCTAAGAGGTGGAGAACAGGGCAGGGAAGCAGTGGTCTGATGACCGCTGCTTGATAAATCCGGACTGGAGGTTCGCTTGTGCAAACCTGCAGTCAAAGAGGAAAGAAGGGCTTGATAAATTGAGCCCATAGTGTAAATTACACATTATACCCAGTCCTTGAACGTGTTTATTTTATATTGCTGTTCTTGTAGGATTGTAGCCAAACATATGTCACCTTTTAAGTTATAAACAGCAGTCTACATGCTTAACAAGCTTTTGGTTAATGGAACAAACACCTGAACAAAAAATCTACAGAAATATCAAGGTTTTCGGAATAGCAATCAACATTATCTGAATTGCATGAGCTTTGTATGGGAATTAAAAAAGCACCTAAAAGCATTGCTTAGATTTCCATTTAATTGCTTTAAAGCATTTGGTATGACCAAAAAAAAATGTGTTAATTTTTATTCAGTTCACACTTAATCTTTCATCTAACTGAATGTTAATGTTAATGTGTTAAAATCAACTTCTACTATGTGTAAAGTGAAAGCATATTCCTGCTTAAGTTTGATGTTTACTGTTTTCTCTTATATTCTCTCTCTATATATGTGTACGTGTTTGTATGCTTGAACCAGAAAAAAAAGTGTCTTGGCTTGGCCAAGTATCTCAATATAGTATAAACTGTTGTTATAAAAATATAAGATATTTAAGACTCTTTGTCATCAGAACTTTTACTCTGTCCTGTTCTTGATTACCCCATCATAAGAAAACTATTTGTTTCACCTTAAATGTGTTTAGAAACATGTTCACAGATGAGATATCTAGGCTCATGATCTTCTGTAAAGACTTATGAGAAGCCCTCACTTTTATTGGATTTACATCTGCCAATTCTAATATTTATAACTTCCCTATTTTACAGTTTTCGTAGTACGACAAAAATAAGCAGAGTGTTAATCATTTTATTTTTAGTACTTGTATAAGTGAACTGAGCTGATGATCAATATTGTCAATACTGTTTCAATCACCTTTGCGCCCTCTGTGAAAAATATAAATTACATTCTTAAAAGTATTAAACATTATGGGCCAGATTACAAGTGGAAAGATTAATAAATCAAAGAGAATGTCCAGCACTACTGAATCCAGGTGCACGCTACTAGGGTTCTGCACTCACCCCAAACACAGTATTCAACAATCCAAAGGAGTAGCAGCACCACTTGGTCAAGTTCTCAGAATGTTTATTGGGACATCACAGAAACATATCAGTACAACGTTTCGGGCCAACTGACCTTAATCATGTTGCATTCACAAATGGCTTAAACCTCATTTCTTATACCCAAAAAGGGAGGAGCTTATTACCTGAACAGGTGTACAGTAACCATTTCACAATCATCTCTGTAGTTAGATTAATAGCTCCATCTAGTGGTAATAAGGCTATTCATATACTGTATATACATGCATATACCTAAGCCAACACTATAAATTATTATTACACAAATAAATTTACCTATATACACTAATATATACAATTTTTGAAGTTTTAGAATCTCCCTATCCCCTAATATATGTGAATATCCTAGTTAACAATATTCCAATCTATTTCTCTGTTCATACGCCTGGGATTTAGGGATTGTAAAGTGTGTATCCAAAAAGTCTCTCCTAGGATAGGATAAATGAACATAAGTCGAATATACGTTACAATAATAATGAAGCCCCTATCTCCAATCATTTTCTACAAGCAGGTCATACAATATCCCAGCTAAAATATTCCAGGTTATTGAGCAGGTACAGTGACATAATCCATTAACTGTAAACACAACACTTTAAAAAAATTAAAAATTAAACTAATATTATAACAATGAACGTAACATCATTAACAATCTTTAATCAAAATGAATAAAATACCACAAAAAGATCTATTTCTAAGAAATATGCAAAGTAAATCCATTCAGTAGTTTAAACTATAGATAGATTAAATAAATTATTAAGATAAGAATATCTAATATGCAATATAATATAAGAATCAGTGGTCTCTTTATGAAAGGTGCTTAATTAAAATTAGATGACTACTTTAGTCAATAAGTGGTTTTCCTACCGTGTAAATAAAACCATTAATTAAGAGACTAAAACCACGGCCAAGTAATGACCAGCACAAACATCATCATTAATACAATTAACTTGTAAATATCTTTGGAAAAATTTACAATCTTTAAGCAAAATTATAAACTGTCTATTAAAACATGTGTATTTGATAGATGTCAGATGACTAGATCTATGGCTTTAGTGATTAAAAAAAACCTGTACAGATGAAGAAAAATAACTAGGGATCCACATACACAAACATATTTAAGTTTTAAATACAAAGGGCTAGATTACGAGTATCACACTAACTGTAGCACTCGTGCAATATCAGGTATTTCTCGGCTTTTAATCTGGCCCAAAGTTTGCATTGGGAAAAAATAGAGGGCTAGATTACCAATGCTGCGGAATAAAAAAAAAATGTTAGCGAAAACATCGCTAGCGTTAAGCTGTATATTACAAGTGGTATTACAAGTTGAAAAAAAAATATTTTGCGCTAGCGGTAACCCGAAAAGCGCAAAAATCCTAACCTGATTTTTCGTGTGTGCGTGCATGTATTCTCCTATAGAAATCAATGGAGATGGAAAAATGGGGGGTAAAACTAACACCCTACTCGCACCAACGACCTTGCATTTTTGCATTCCCCATAGATGTCAATGGAGAAAAAATGTGAAAGAAAACTAATGCTCTACCATAAGCCCCATAGCCTATTAACCCCTAAACTGTCATCCCCCCACATTGCAAACACTAATTTAAATTATGAACTCTAAATCGTCTTCCCCCCACATTGCAAACGACATAAATAAAGTATCACCCCACATTACAAAGTACCTAAAGAAACTATTAACCCCTAAATTGCCATCCCCCGACAACGCAAAGTTATAATCTAACATCTAAACCGCCTAACCTAACAAATTAAAATACCCCTAAATTAACTAAAAAAAATCCTATCTTAAAAAAATAAAGAAATATAGAGGTTACGGGGCCTATCTATTAAGCTCTGTATGGAGCTTGAGGGCCCGTGTTTCTGGCTAAAGATTGCTCTCCATAACCTGTCCACCTGCTCTGAGGAGGCAGACAGACATCTCCGCAATTCAACCAGCTAGCTGGTCCAATGCCGCCCCCTGCAAGGCCGATTGGCCGTGAATCTGCAGGGGGCGGCATTGCACCAGCAGTTCACAAGAGCTGCTGGTGCAATGCTGAATGTGGAGAGCGTATTGCTCTCCGCATTCAGCAATGTCTGTTGGACCTGATCCGGTGATCAGATCATGTCCGACAGACACATAATAAATAGGCCCCTACATCTTTAATGTACATCTGGCGAAAATATTTTGACTTAGAGAAATGTCTTCTTCTATATATGTTTAGTCATACCTGTTTTGTTTTTCTTTAATATTTTTTCCATATTTTTGCCAAATCCTTGTTGTTTGGATTCATATATATTATGTACACCAGTATACTAGACGTAATTTGTTTACATTTGTATTCATTTGCTTTGTATGAACTCTTGAACCTTAATAAAAAAAAAACATTTTAAAAAAATAAAACCCTAACGGTACAAAAAATAAAAAACCCTAATATTACAGAAAATAAAAAAAATATTTACCAAAAATAAAAAAATGTAATCCTATTCTAATACCGCAAAATAATAAAACTCTATTCTAAAAATAAATTACCAATAGCCCTTAAAATGACCTTTTGTAGGGCATTGCCCTAAAGCGATCAGCTCTTTTTGTGAAGAAAAACAAAAAAACAAAACTAACCCCTCTAACATTACATTACATTTTTAGTTAGGTTTTTTTATTTTGGGGGGGTGTACATTTTTTTAAAGCAAAAGAGCTGATCGCTTTAGGACAGTGCCTACAAAAGGCCCTTTTAATGGCTATTAGCAGTTTATTTTTAGAAGTTTTTTTCTAAATAGTATTAATTAGTGTTTGCAATGTGGGGGATGGCAGTATAGGGGTTAGTAGTTTAATTAGGTACTTTGCGATGTGGGGGAATGGCGGTTTAGGGGTTAATAGTTTTAATTAGTGTTTGCAATGTGGGGAATGGAAGTTTAAAGGTTATTCGTTTTAATTAGTGTTTGCGATGTGGGGGGTGGCGGTTTAGCGGTTAATAGTTTTAATTAGTGTTTGCAATGTGGGGAATGGAGGTTTAAGGGTTATTAGTTTTAATTAGTGTTTGCGATGTGGGGATGGCTGTTTAGGGGTTAATAGTTTATTTATGAGTATAAGTGTACTTTTTAATGTAGTTTTGTTGTATTTTGTGCAACTTTTTATTTTCAGAAACCAGTTTACAAAAGCTTTAAGATTGCGGAAAGGATTGAAGCGTAAAAGGCAATCTCGCTAGAACAATCATGATTTCGCAGAACTTGTGATATCAGCGGGATAAAAATAGCTTGGGAAATTGTGATTGCGCTAGCGCAAAACCGTTTGCGCCTCACTTGTAATGTAGCCCAAAGGGTTTTAGTGAAACTTTTTAGATTTATACTGACAAACCAATGTTTTGTTTCATCTACCTCTTCATTGTATCAATCTATAATTACCTTATTTTGAGCATTTATACAGCTTTTGTTTATAATCATGCAACATAACATTTTCACTAAATATATGTTCTTTTTGAGATGCATAATTTGCCTTAATGGGTTTTTAAAGCACAGCAAAAAACAACAAAATTGTAGTGTTGCAACTGTACCCTTATACAAACAATGATATTATACAATTCTAAAATATTCTAGGAATAGGATAAATAAAACATCCACAATTATAAACAGTAAAATGAGAAAGTATGAATTACTTCAATTACAGAATTTGCAAGTTTTGAAATGTGATAAAATCAAGTGAACTATTCTTTTAAATGTCCAAATACTTCCCACAAAATGAAAAAACACATAGTGAATGAAGTTACTGTTTCTCCAATGTCAGTCATATAAAAGTGGAATGTATATTCAATGTGTGGGAGTGCTGCTTCTCCGAATAAAGTATCCGTAGGCTTATAAGATGAAAAGACAAAGCAGACAAGAGATGTGCACCTCCCACTCACGTTAAAAGTTAACAAATTTATTTTTAGTGCCCCTAAATATAGTCACTCACTAGATAAAAATGAACAACAAGCATGTAGACAGAGTCAATCAGGAGGTACCTCCCATGCGACAAGTACAGATGAGTCCGACCACAGTGGTTAGATGGAAGTCCCCACTTGTTTGCCACCTCTCCTGAATCGTACAGTGTTGGTAACTCTAAACGCTCATTTGTTTTCCTCTAAAGACTTGTTGTCCAAAGTAAAACAACGATTAAAACAATCCTCACGTGCACCGACTTCTAAGATGCTACGGAGGCCTAGTATTATATGTGGAATTGGTAACAAACCAACCTCTAAGATAAAAAGGCTTGAATATCAAGGTCTATATTAAGACCCTTAGGACGTAAACTATGGAGTTCCTATATCCAAAAGCTTTCACATTGCCTTAATTAGACTTACATTTAATTTGATAAACAACATATGTCGTGTCACATGTGAATTTATCTCAGATAATATATGTTTTACACTCATCATAATTTAAAAATGTAGCATTATCCATACTCTGGTTAATAAAAAGGGTGCATGCAACATTTGTTATAACCACATTTAAATAGGCTTGGTTGTTCCCCCCACCAGATGCTGAGGAGTCTCTATATTTTTGTGCTTAATGGGAGCTAGATATTTTTTAAGATCACAATTTTTTCTAAATAGTACATTAGGTTTATCTCCTATGCATTCCTTTAGAAGAGAGTCTAGATTTAAAACATTCCAATGTATTTGGAGGATATGACATATATTATGCTGTTTAACACTATGGGGCCAATTTATCAAGTGTGTTCTTAACTCTTGTTTCCAGGAATCTGCAGGGGTAGATTGCAGCACCCGCTGCTTGATAAATTTCCCCCAAAATGTTGTGATGAAATTAGGACGCACATCCATATTTGATCATGGTAGATCTCTTTGTTTAACCCTTAGGGGCCGATTTATCATGGCCAAAATACCTCTGTTCCCGCGCAAGCCTTTAGGCTCGCCGGAAACAGGAGTTACGAAGCAGCGGTCTTAAAACCGCTGCTCCTTTACTCGTCCGCTGCCTCTGAGGCTGCAGACATTAATCCGCTCGATCAAATACGATTGGGTTGATTGACACCCCCTGCTAGCGGCTGCGAATCTGCAGGGGGCAGCATTGCACAAGCATTTAACCAGAACTGCTTGTGAAATGTAGAATGCCAACGCCATAAGCTGTTGGAATTCAGAGATGTCTGGTGGACATGATACAATACAGCGTATCATGTCCACCAGAAATTGATAAATCGGCCCCTTAGAAGGCCTTTATGGTCAATTTGATTTACTTTTTCTATAGTGTTAAAAGTAATAGTGAAAAGAACTATATTCCTTATCTACAAATCTTTACTTCAATAACCTAGTTTCTTTTTCATTACCCTCATCTCTTGTACAGTTTCTTTTGATGCACTAAAATTGTCCAAATGGTATATTGTTCTTCCATTTAGCCAAATGACCACTTTCAGTGCTCAAGAAGCTGTTTCTATATGTGCTTTTCCTGTAGTTTTTGACTGTCACCTTATGGGTGGCAGGGTCTTGAAAGAGGATTAGATCGAGGAACTCTATAGATAGAGGAGTGGAGTTGATGGTAAACTTCGGATTAAATTAAACTTTTAACGTGAGTCAGGGGTGCACATCTCTTGTCTGCTTTGACTAATAAGTTTTTGATGGCATGACCTTAAGGAGAAAGAAAGACGTGAAAATTAAAAATTTTCACTTAGATTACAAGTTTTGCGCTATAGAGGGTGTGAAATAGAGGTATTTCACCCTTCATAGCACTGCCATTACAAGTTTCGAAAAACCCGGCTTGTGCTTGTGATATGGTGCTTTTAAGCTCCATACCGCACAAAAAACAAGCACTGTTTTGACGTGCTTGTACACGCTTCCCCCATAGACATCAATGGGGAGAGCGAGTCAGAAAAAAGTCTAACACCTGCGATCGCAGAAAGAAAAGCTCCGTAATGCAGCCCCATTGATGTCTATGAGGAAAATTAACTAACGTTTAAACCTAACACCCTAACATAAACCCTAAGTCTAAACACCCCTAATCTGCTGCCCCCGACATTGCCGGCACCTACATAATGTTATTAACTCCTAATCTGCCGCCCCCGATATTGCCGCCACCTAAATAAAACTATTAACCCCTAATCTGCCGCTCCCGATATCGCTGCCACTATACTAAATTTATTAGCCCCTATTCCCCTGCACCTCAACATCGCCCACACTATAATAAATCTATTAACCCCTATTCAGCCGCTCCCCGACATCACTGCAACTAAATAAAGCTATTAACCCCTAAACCTCTGGCCTCCCACATCACTACCACTAAATAAATCTATTAACCTCTAAACCGCCAGCCCCCCACATTGCAAAAATCTAAATTAAACTATTAACCCCTACACCTAACCCTAACTGTAACCCTCAACCTAACCCTAACACCCCCTAACTTTAACATAATTACAATAGAGCTAAATTAAACTTACAATTATTAACTAGATAATACCTATTTAAATTAAATACATACTTACCTGTGAAATAAAACCTAAGCTAGCTACAATATAACTAATAGTTAAATTGTAGCTAACTTAGGTTTTATTTTTATTTCACAGGTAAGTTTGTATTTATTTTAACTAAGTAGACTAGTTAGTAAATAGTTATTAAAGGGACAGTAAACCTTAAAAATAATGTTATATAATTCTGCACATAGTGCAGAATTATATAACATTATATTAGCCAAATATTATTTAAATGTAATTTCCCCTATTAATTTTTAAAAGAAAGCGCTGTTTCACAGACCCGCTCTCTGCTCTCTGCTGAGCGGGTCTGTTATATTTCCTCAGCGCATCGGGCCAGCTGTATAGTCACAGCCCGGCCCGACCGCGCCATAAGACTAAGTGCAGCTCGCTCCTGTGACAGGAGCGAGCTGCACTTAGTCTTATGGCGCGGTCGGGCCGGGCTGTGACTATACAGCTGGCCCGATGCGCTGAGGAAATATAACAGACCCGCTCAGCAGAGAGCAGGTCTGTGAAACAGCGCTTTTTAAAAAAAATTAATAGGGGAAATTACGTTTAAATAATATTTGGCTAATATAATGTTATATAATTCTGCACTATGTGCAGAATTATATAACATTATTTTTAAGGTTTACTGTCCCTTTAACTATTTAATAACTACCTAGTTAAAATAAATACAAACTTATCTGTGAAATAAAACCTAAGCTACTTTACAATAAAACCGAAAATTAAAAAACAATAAAAACACAAAAAAATAAAAAAAATCTACCATTACAAAAAAAAAAAAAATTATCCAAAAAAATTTAAATTATTCCTATTCTAATACTCTTTAAAAAAAAAAAAAAAAAAAAAAAAAAGCCAAATCTAGAATAAACTCCCGGGGCCCTTTAAAAGGGCCTTTTGTAGGGCATTGCCCTAAAGTTAACAGCTCTTTTGCTACAAAAACAAACACCCAATAACAGTATACAAACCCCCACCCCCAAACTACCAAGGGTCCTTAAAAGGGCCTTTTGGGGGGGCCTTAAAAGGGCCTTTTGTAAGGCATTGCCGTAAAGTTAACAGCTCTTCTGCTACAAAAACAAACACCCCCTAACAGTATACAAACCCCCACCCCCCAGACCCGCAAAATAAAAATAAAGTAAAACCTAATTTACCCATTGCCCTGAAAAGGGCATTTGTATGGGCATTGCCCTTAAAAGGGCATTTAGCTATTTTGCTGCCCAAGCTCTAATCTAAAAATAAAAACCCACCCCCAAAATAAAAAAATACACTACACAAAATAACAAACAAATTATCAAAAATAATAAAAATTATTCCTATTCTAATACCCATTTAAAAAAAAAAAAACCCACCCCAAAATAAAAAAACCTAATCTAGAATAAACTACCAATGGCCCTTAAAAGTTAAACAGCTCTTTTATCTGTAAAAAAAATACAAACACCCACTAACATTACAAACCCCAACCCCCCAAACCCACAAACTAAAAAAAAACTATCTAAAAAATCTAAGCTACCCATTGCCCTGAAAAGGGCATTTGGATGGACATTGCCCTTAAAAGGGCATTGAGCTCTTTTGCTGACCAAACCCTAAACTAAAAAAAACACCTTAAAATCACTAACCCCCGAAGAGCCACTTACAGTTTTTAAAGTCCCGCTTGAACGATGTTCATCCAGGCGGCGAGAAGTCTTCATCCAGGCGGCCTCTTCAATCTTCATCCCAACGGCGAAGTCCTCGTCCAAGCGGCGAGAAGTCTTCATCCAGACGGCCTCTTCAATCTTCATCCAGGTGGCATCTTCTATCTTGATCCCGGCGGCGTGGGTCCATCCTGAAGACATCCGGCACGGAGCATCCTCTTCATACGGTCACCGCCGTACACTAAATCTTCAATGCAAGGGAGCCGTTTCAAGATGGCGTCCCTTGCATTCCTATTGGCCAATAGGAATTAGAGCTGCTAAAATCCTATTGGCTGTTCAAATCATCCAATAGGATTTAAGCCGCTCTTATTCTATTTGCTGATTCGAATCAGCCAATAGAATGAGAGCTGCTTAAATCCTATTGGCTGATTTAATCAGCCAATATGATATAGTGGCGGCGGTGTAGGGCTTAAATATTTAATGAAGAATACATGACTGACATGAAAAGTATGTTACATTTGCAAGAACTGCTATTAAATTAGATATTTTGTAGAGGAATTTTGTTTTTGAGATGGACGCATCACCCTTATATAGGGTATATTGCCAGGTCTTCAGCTAGATTACGAGTTATGTGCGCTATAGGGAAATGAACGAATGCAACTGAAGCTGCGTTATTTAACTCCCTATAGCGCAGCTATTACAAGTGTTTAAAAACCCAGCTTCTGCGTGCAAAATGGTGCTTTTAAGCTCCATACCGCACAAAAAGAAGTGCTGTTTTGACATACTCGTGCACGCTTTCCCCATAGACATCAATGGGGAGAGCGGGTCAGAAAAAAGTCTAACATATATATATATACTGTATATACATTATCTCACAAAAGTAAGTACACCCCTCACATTTTTGTGAGACTGGGTCGCAGGGCAGTATTCCAACATGATAACGACCACAAACACACCTTGAAGACAACAACTGCTTTGCTAAAGAAGCTGAGGGTAAAGGTGATGGACTGGCCAAGCATGTCTCTAGACCTAAACCCTATTGAGCATCTGTGGGGCATCCTCAAATGGTAGGTGGGGGAGCACAATGTCTCTAACATCCACCAGCTCCGTGATGTAGTCATGGAGGAGTGGAAGAGGACTCCAGTGGCAACCTGTGAAGCTCTAGTGAACTCTATGCCCAAGAGGGTTAAGGCAGTGCTGAAAAATAATGGTGGCCACACAAAATATTGACACTTGGCTGTGTGTTGAGTTATTTTGAGGGGACAGCAAATTTACACTGTTATACAGGCTATACACTCACTACTTTACATTGTAGCAAAGTTTAATTTCTTCAGTGTTGTCACATGAAAAGATATAATAAAATATTTACAAAAATGGGAGGGGTGTACTTACTTTTGTGAGATACTTGCATATATATATGTATATATATATATATATATATACATACATATTCAGACATGTTTGTATGTAGATGGTGTTATTATGAGTGTAACTGTACTATTAAATATATTTTTAATGTTTTTTTGTGCAACTTTTTATTTGAGTGTAACAGTTAACCAGAACTCTAAGGCCTAGATTTGGAGTTCGGCGGTAAAAGGGCTGTTAACGCTCCGCGTGCTTTTTTCTGGCCGCACCATAAATTTAACTCTGGTATCGAGAGTTTAATCAAATGCTGCGTTAGGCTCCAAAAAAGGAGCGTAGAGCATTTTTACCGCAAATGCAACTCTCGATACCAGAGTTGCATACGGACGCGGCCGGCCTCAAAAACGTGCTTGTGCACGATTCTCCCATAGGAAACAATGGGGCTGTTTGAGCTGAAAAAAAACCTAACACCTGCAAAAAAGCAGCGTTCAGCTCCTAACGCAGCCCCATTGTTTCCTATGGGGAAACACTTCCTACGTCTGCACCTAACACCCTAACATGTACCCCGAGTCTAAACACCCCTAACCTTACACTTACTAACCCCTAATCTGCCGCCCCCGCTATCGCTGACCCCTGCATATTTTTTTTAACCCCTAATCTGCCGCTCCGTAAACCGCCGCAACCTACGTTATCCCTATGTACCCCTAATCTGCTGCCCTAACATCGCCGACCCCTATATTATATTTATTAACCCCTAATCTGCCCCCCTCAACGTCGCCGACACCTGCCTACACTTATTAACCCCTAATCTGCCGATCGGACCTGAGCGCTACTAAAATAAAGTTATTAACCCCTAATCCGCCTCACTAACCCTATCATAAATAGTATTAACCCCTAATCTGCCCTCCCTAACATCACCGACACCTAACTTCAATTATTAACCCCTAATCTGCCGAGCGGACCTCACCGCTACTATAATAAATGTATTAACCCCTAAAGCTAAGTCTAACCCTAATACTAACACCCCCCTAATTTAAATATAATTTACATCTAACGAAATAAATTAACTCTTATTAAATAACTTATTCCTATTTAAAGCTAAATACTTACCTGTAAAATAAATCCTAATATAGCTACAACATAAATTATAATTATATTATAGCTATTTTAGAATTAATATTTATTTTACAGGCAACTTTGTAATTATTTTAACCAGGTACAATAGCTATTAAATAGTTAAGAACTATTTAATAGTTACCTAGTTAAAATAATAACAAATTTACCTGTAAAATAAATCCTAACCTAAGATATAATTAAACCTAACACTACCCTATCAATAAAATAATTAAATAAACTACCTACAATTACCTACAATTAATCTAACACTACACTATCAATAAATTAATTAAACACAATTGCTACAAATAAATACAATTAAATAAACTAGCTAAAGTACAAAAAATAAAAAAGAACTAAGTTACAAAAAATAATAAAATATTTACAAACATAAGAAAAATCTTACAACAATTTTAAACTAATTACACCTACTCTAAGCCCCCTAATAAAATAACAAAGCCCCCCAAAATAAAAAAAGCCCTACCCTATTCTAAATTAAAAAAGTTACAAGCTCTTTTACCTTACCAGCCCTGAACAGGGCCCTTTGCGGGGCATGCCCCAAGGATTTCAGCTCTTTTGCCTGTAAAAAAAAACATACCATACCCCCCCCCAACATTACAACCCACCACCCACATACCCCTAATCTAACCCAAACCCCCCTTAAATAAACCTAACACTAAGCCCCTGAAGATCTTCCTACCTTGTCTTCACCATACCAGGTTCACCGATCCGTCCTGGCTCCAACATCTTCATCCAACCCAAGCGGGGGTTGGCGATCCATCATCCGGTGCTGAAGAGGTCCAGAAGAGGCTCCAAAGTCTTCCTCCTATCCGGCAAGAAGAGGACATCTGGACCGGCAAACATCTTCTCCAAGCGGCATCTTCAATCTTCTTCCATCCGGTGCGGAGCGGGTCCATCTTGAAGCAGGCGACGCGGATCCATCCTCTTCTTCCGTTGTCTCCCGACGAATGACGGTTCCTTTAAGGGACGTCATCCAAGATGGCGTCCCTCGAATTCCGATTGGCTGATAGGATTCTATCAGCCAATCGGAATTAAGGTAGGAATATTCTGATTGGCTGATGGAATCAGCCAATCAGAATCAAGATCAATCCGATTGGCTGATCTAATCAGCCAATCAGATTGAGCTCGCATTCTATTGGCTGATCGGAACAGCCAATAGAATGCGAGCTCAATCTGATTGGCTGATTGGATCAGCCAATCGGATTGAACTTGATTCTGATTGGCTGATTCCATCAGCCAATCAGAAAATTCCTACCTTAATTCCGATTGGCTGATAGAATCCTATCAGCCAATCGGAATTCGAGGGACGCCATCTTGGATGACGTCCCTTAAAGGAACCGTCATTCGTCGGGAGACAACGGAAGAAGAGGATGGATCCGCGTTGCCTGCTTCAAGATGGACCCGCTCCGCACCGGATGGAAGAAGATTGAAGATGCCGCTTGGAGAAGATGTTTGCCGGTCCGGATGTCCTCTTCTTGCCGGATAGGAGGAAGACTTTGGAGCCTCTTCTGGACCTCTTCAGCACCGGATGATGGATCGCCAACCCCCGCTTGGGTTGGATGAAGATGTTGGAGCCAGGACGGATCGGTGAACCTGGTATGGTGAAGACAAGGTAGGAAGATCTTCAGGGGCTTAGTGTTAGGTTTCTTTAAGGGGGGTTTGGGTTAGATTAGGGGTATGTGGGTGGTGGGTTGTAATGTTGGGGGGGGGGGGTATGGTATGTTTTTTTTTACAGGCAAAAGAGCTGAAATCCTTGGGGCATGCCCCGCAAAGGGCCCTGTTCAGGGCTGGTAAGGTAAAAGAGCTTGTAACTTTTTTAATTTAGAATAGGGTAGGGCTTTTTTTATTTTGGGGGGCTATGTTATTTTATTAGGGGGCTTAGAGTAGGTGTAATTAGTTTAAAATTGTTGTAAGATTTTTCTTATGCTTGTAAATATTTTATTATTTTTTGTAACTTAGTTCTTTTTTATTTTTTGTACTTTAGCTAGTTTATTTAATTGTATTTATTTGTAGCAATTGTGCTTAATTAATTTATTGATAGTGTAGTGTTAGGTTAATTGTAGGTAATTGTAGGTAGTTTATTTAATTATTTTATTGATAGGGTAGTGTTAGGTTTAATTATATCTTAGGTTAGGATTTATTTTACAGGTAAATTTGTTATTATTTTAACTAGGTAACTATTAAATAGTTCTTAACTATTTAATAGCTATTGTACCTGGTTAAAATAATTACAAAGTTGCCTGTAAAATAAATATAAATCCTAAAATAGCTATAATATAATTATAATTTATATTGTAGCTATATTAGGATTTATTTTACAGGTAAGTATTTAGCTTTAAATAGGAATCATTTATTTAATAAGAGTTAATTAATTTCGTTAGATTTAAATTATATTTAACTTAGGGGGGTGTTAGTGTTAGGGTTAGATTTAGCTTTAGGGGTTAATCAATTTATTAGAATAGCGGTGAGCTCCGGTCGTCAGATTAGGGGTTAATAATTGAAGGTAGGTGTCGGCGATGTTAGGGAGGGCAGATTAAGGGTTAATACTATTTATGATAGGGTTAGTGAGGCGGGTTAGGGGTTAATAACTTTATTATAGTAGCGCTCAGGTCCGCTCGGCAGATTAGGGGTTAATAAGTGTAGGCAGGTGTCGGCGACGTTGAGGGGGGCAGATTAGGGGTTAATAAATATAATATAGGGGTCGGCGGTGTTAGGGGCAGCAGATTAGGGGTACATAAGTATAACGTAGGTGGCGGTCGGCAGATTAGGGGTTAAAAATTTTAATCGAGTGGCGGCGGTGTGGGGGGACCTCGGTTTAGGGGTACATAGGTAGTTTATGGGTGTTAGTGTACTTTAGGGTACAGTAGTTAAGAGCTTTATAAACCGGCGTTAGCCAGAAAGCTCTTAACTCCTGCTATTTTCAGGCGGCTGGAATCTTGTCGTTAGAGCTCTAACGCTCACTTCAGAAACGACTCTAAATACCAGCGTTAGAAAGATCCCATTGAAAAGATAGGCTACGCAAATGGCGTAGGGGGATCTGCGGTATGGAAAAGTCGCGGCTGAAAAGTGAGCGTTAGACCCTTTAATCACTGACTCCAAATACCAGCGGGCGGCCAAAACCAGCGTTAGGAGCCTCTAACGCTGGTTTTGACGGCTACCGCCGAACTCCAAATCTAGGCCTAAGATTGCGCTAATTCTTAGTGCGCCACTCATAAACAAGCCCTACATGTTCCCTTCTCTTGACCTTCTCATACCTGTCCCATCACCATCTTTTTTACATATTACTCATGATATTATCTTCCTTCCTTTCCACGCCCAATTTTTTTTTTTCTTAAAGGACACTCAAGACAAAATAAACTTTTATGATTCATAAAGAGCATGCAGTTTTAAGAAACTTTCCATTGTACTTATATTATCACATTTTGCACAGTTTTTTTATATTCAGATTTTCTGTGGAACAAGATACTATTGAGCATGTGCAGAAGCTCACAGGGTATACTTTTACTAGTCTGTGATTAGCTGATGTCTAAATACACACACATTAGCTGATGTCTGTCACATGATACAAGGGGCTGGAAAATGGGAGAAAAATATATTTGAATTTTAAATAAGCAGTAGATTTTTGTTCTGACAGATTAAGTGCTATTGCATTGTCTTTTTATTATGTACTTGTTAATTATGTAATTCTACTTCATTGAGTGATCCTTTAAAGTTTTTCTTTATATATATAACATTGTAACATAGTAGATGAGGTTGAAAAAAAGACCGAAGTCCATCGAGTTCAACCTATACAAATCTAATATACTTACAAAAAGCTCCAGTTGAGCTTAATTTAATCACATTAAAAGTTACCCATTTAATACAAGCAATCATATCCATGAATTCTGTTTCTAGCCAGAAATGTATCCAAACCATTTTTAAATGTATCTAAGGTATTGGCATTCACTACCTCCTTTGGTAATGAGTTCCACCATTTTATTCCTCTTACAGTGAAAAAATGTTTCCCTTGTAGGAGATTAAATCTCCTTTCCTCCAGCCTTTAAATTGTGACCTCTTGTCACAAACAATTTTCTTTGAATAAACAGAGCTTCTACCATCTCTGTATATGGGCCTTGAATATATTTATATAAAGTAATCATGTCACCTCTCAATCGCCTTTTTTTGAGAGAAAACAGACCCAGTTTGGCTAACCTCTCCTCATAGCATACATTCTCAATGTCCCTTATTAGCTTTGTGGCCCTTCTCTGAACTTTTTCAAGGTCTGCAATGTCTTTTTTTGAGATTGGTCCCCAGAACTGCACTCCATACTCAAGGTGAGGTCTTACCAGGGATTTATATGGTGACAGAATTATGTTTTCCTCCCTTGAATCAATGCCTCTTTTAATACATGCTAGTATCTTATTAGCCGTAGAAGCCGCTGCCCTGCATTGTGCACCCATCTTTAGCTTGTTATCTATTACTACTCCCAAATCTCTTTCCTCCTCTGTTTGGCTAAATCTAGTCCCATTTAAATAATATATTGCCTGCTTATTTTTACTTCCAAAATTTAGAACCTTGCATTTTCCCATATTAAATCTCATTTTTCATTTGCCTGCCCATACTTCTAATTTTTGCAGATCCCTTTGTAACGCTAGTTCATCCTGCTCTGACCTAATGACCTTACACAACTTTGTATCATCTGTAAAAATAGAGCTGTTGCTATTTAATCCTTGCTCCAAGTCATTAATAAAAATATTAAAAAGAACAGGACCCAGTACGGATCCCTGGGGGACTCCTCTGATTACCTTTGTCCAATTTGAGTATGATCCATTTACTACTACTCGTTGCTCCCTGTCTTTTATCCAGTTATTTATCCATGAGCTAACAATTCAGCTATTCAAAGTCCCTTAATTTTGTACATTTATCTCTCATGTGGCACTGTATCAAAGGCCTTTTAAAATCTAAGTATATCACATCAACTGATTCCCCTTTATCTATATTTTTACTTCCTTCCTTGTAGAATCTAATTAGATTAGTTTGACATCATCTATTTCTCGCAATCTTGTTTACACAAATATACTCATCAATATAATCCCTTTTAATCCCTTCAAGTATCTTCCCCACTTTTGATGTCAAACACACTGGTCTGTAGCTTCCTGGATCAGCCCTGCTTCCTTTTTGTAGAGTGGCACGACATTAGCTTTACGCCAATCCTGGGGTACTATGCCTGAGGATAACGAGTCTTGAAAAATTAGGAGTAGAGGTTTGTCTATAACAGTGCTAAATTCCTGTAAAAACCCTTGGGTGTATTTCATCTGGGTCTGGAGTTTTATTTACCTTTAATATTATCCAGTTTTATCCTGGTATCCTCTAGACATAACCCAGTTAATGGTATGGGCAGGCATGTTCTAGTTTGTTCCAAAGGATCCTCCATTGGTTCCTCTCTTGTGTATACTTCAGAAATGAATTGGTTTAGTACCTCAGCCTTCTTTCTGTCACTGTAAATCATGCTACCCTCCATGCATATTAATGTACCTATATTGTCCTTCTTAGATTTTTTGTTATCTATGTACTTAAATAATCTTTTAGGGTTTGACTTAGAATCCTTTGCAATTAATCTTTCATTTTCAATTTTGGCTAATTTGATTGCTTTTTTGCATGCTTTGTTACATTCCTTATAAATATGGTATGTTAAATCAGTACTATTTTCTTTGAATCATTTAAATCTCTTACTTTTATTCCTAATCTCTTTTAACACATTTTTATTTAGCCACATTGGCTTGAATGTATTTATTTTACTTTTATAACCATATGGTATGTGCTGATATGTATATTTATTTAACAAAGTTTTAAACGTTATCCATTTATCCTCTGTATGGCAAAGGTTTTATTTAATTTATATACTGTATAAACTGTAACTGAGGAGTGTGGAGAGTGTAAATCAGAAAGTGCAATTTAGTTAGTGGCATCAATTGGGATATGAGTGGGGCTGAGATATTGTGAGGTGTGGAGGGTGTCAAAGTGATAGGCAGACTGAGAATAATGGGTGAGCCCAACTTGGAGCTGCTTAGGGAAGATTTTTTTACTGTTTACTCTACCCATGCGCCTTTCCATGTGCCATCTATATTCTGGTCAATAAAAAGATGTGGGCTTAGGGCATTGTGAACTCTTTTGGTGGTCTGCATACAGTTAGCACATGCAAGTATGCACACTTCTGAGCTCCTGTGCTATGTAAACAAAAGAAACCTATTGAGCGCATTCTTGTATGCATGTGCACTGGCCAATTGACACCAACTGCTATCTTCGTAGTTCCAAAAGCTTGCTCATACTTATTCACAAGGAAGTGCTTTTCCAATGTTCAGATAATCAGTCCTTAATCATGGTACATGGTAAGGCGAAGAGCATAGGTCCGGATACACGCCAGGGTCAATATCAGGGAAGCAAGCCAGAAACAGGAATGCCAAGAAGATTTACCAAGCACAGGATTGGCATCAGCAAGGGTCTTTTAAAACCTCCCCTAAAGGCCTAAAGACCATTTCCAATGCTAATGTTGCAACTAGCTCTACCTTTAGCACAGTTAACTATATCCTGAATATCAGTAACTTCAGAGGGAGTCTCATAGCGTACTTTTCCTTAGCCACCTCGTTTACTTCAGCACTACAAATTCGCTCAGTAGGACAAGCTGGGAGAGAGATAACACCGCCAAAACCTCTGGCCACGCTAAGCCACTTCTTCTCAGAAAAGCTGGGCTTGACAAGTGGTAGGATGTACACTACTGAAACATTTCCAAGCAACCTACACCCATATCCTGTTTTTTATTATATAAAAGGAAGAGGACGTGCAAAGTAATGATTTTTATATTAAACAAAATTAAATCAATTCACAAAAATGTTAGCTATTACTGCCTTTAGGGTGGTATACAATGAAATGTATTATTGAAAAGTGATTTAATCATTGGAAATTTGTATAAACTATTAATTTAATAAATGACATCAAATTAAACATTTGATTTAACTGTTCCAAAATCTATTTAATATTGCTTAAAGTAAAGAATATTTCTAAAGTAAAAAAATATCACTATTTTTTTTTTTAAATTACATACTTCAAGCTTCTCAATCTGGCAGTAACAGATGTCAGAAGCGCACTAAGTAATCCGCTATCAGAGTGATAGATACAAAGCTCTTTGGCACTAAACCAATGAATGTAAATGTCATGTATGTCATCATTTCCTTATGTAACAAGCGCAGACATTCTGTTGACATGGGAAGTTATGACACATTATTGGGGGGGGGGAAAACTTGTTTTATACATGGAGAATATTATTAACTGTTGTGCTGTCAGAATATACTGACACTGTGGAACAAGCAATAATCACAAAACTTTGTGCAAGATGTAATATGCAGAAACAGCATATACAAATATCTATCTATCTATCTAACTATCTATCTATCTATCTATCTATCTATCTATCTGTCTGTCTGTCTATAAAAATTCTTTTAAACCTTCAAATTAAAGAGAAATCTAATGATATTATAAAAACATGCAGGTACATTACACTTGTTCATAGACACTTTCAGCTTTTTTGCTTGGCTTGAATAAGATAGGGTAAAAGCTTCACAATCTGGTTCAACCTACTTCTTGCAGAAGGCTGAGAAGTCAACACTACATTCTCACAAATGATATAATTCTGAAACATGATTTCTTACATACTAACCATACTGCAATAGAATATATGCTCACGTAATTATATCATGTAAACCAATTTGAAGTGAGAACATTGTATTCTTAATTGATGGATAATATTTTAGCCTAAGTTCACTAACTAGTTAATACAAAGTAAGGTTTACTGATGATCTCTGTGGTTACATTTTCTAACAATACTTAATAATCACTAATCTCACCTGTTGTAAACATGGAACATAAAGGATATTACCAATTCATAATGCTCCCAGTATAAGAAATTGAGCAAGTTTAGCTAATTTTCCACATCAAAATGTTGTCACTTCTCACAATATGAAATGTTATTGTAATACATGTAAATGTCATAATTTGTAAATAAGGAGAGAATAAAAACGTGTGAAAATCACAATGGAGGAGAACAATTACAGTAGTAGCAAGAGACATTGGCATGGGTCAAAAGTTTTTTAAAAAACTTACTTAGAAGCTCCCAGTTTAGCTCTGTTTATGAGGTTGACTGGGACACCCAGTTAAAGGGGCTGGGAAAACAAGAGTAATCAGACACTCCCCCAATTCCTGCATATGAAAAGACAGATAACATAGACAGGAGACTGAAGTAGTTTGTAAACGCGTGTATACATCTGACACTGTGGGGCTTGGTTAGGAGTCTGAAAATCAGCACAATGTTTAAAAAAAAAAAATCAAAACTATAAATTGTTACAACAACATTACCAGATGGGCTATATAAATGGATCATCTACAAAACATTTATGTAAAAATCTAGAGTACAATGTACCTTTAAGGCGATTACAAATACTTGAAGCATGAGAAATTTTACTCTGAATTTGTACTTTACATAATTTTCTTGTAGAAACTGTGAACTATTCATTCCCACAGAGGCAAACATCAGGTGTCTCATCAAGATCTCATAAACAGCACATCAATACATTAGAATTATTTATTTCCCGGAAAATCTGTAGCATATTGCAGCTTGCAAGTATAAACAAATGTACATAATCTGAATCATATTAACCATAGATATATTATGCTTTGTAATAGAATACTCATAAGATGACACACAGGATTAGTATGTTGAACAAGTCATAGAAAATAAATGATAGTGATAGTTAAATATTGCACTATTGCAGGTGTTCTGCCCTTTCAAGTGTTCAGATGGAAGCAACAAGGATCTTACGTGTTTTAAATATATTCTTTAAGTAAATAAATACTGATAAAAAATAGGGCCAATAAACTATAATAAACAAAATGCAAATACACACTTCTAAAAATATATTAATTTCCAAGCAATGTCCAACTGTCTACATGATATTCAAAACAGAAGTAAGTTTTCTGTATGAATAGTTCTGATGAATGACCCCAAACAGATCCTTTGTACTGTGTTTTGTGGGGAAGGATTTAGTTATTTTGTCTTGTGTAGATTGAAATTAAAGGAAGTACAACGTGTGAATTAGAAAGGGCAGCTGTCAATAAAGTGACAAAATAAAGAAACGAGTAAAGGTCACATTTATTGACCTATTCAAGCAGGAGATATACAAAGTTTGTTTATATGAGACGGTTGTAGTCTCATATTAATACAAAAAAAGTATTTAGTTTATACAGTTCATAAATAACCAAATCAGCCCATTCACTACCCACATGCTAGCAAACCCCTGTGGTGTATGTTATACTAGTTTATCATCCTGTCTCACATGTACCCTTAGGGGTAAATAATATATGACAAGGTGTTTGAATGGAAAGGGCTATAATATATATACATACATATACATGTCCAAATATGTGTATGTATACATGTATGCAGTGGCGTAGCGTGGGTTATCAGCGCCCAGGGCAAGGTAAGAATTGCGCCCCCCTAACCCATTAGCACTGACTGAGTCTCTTCCAGCAGTAGGGATTGGCAAATTTGCTTTGAATCTAGGAGCCTAGACTATAGAAGTAACTATTATAATAAAAGAAACTTGAAAAAAATGCTCTGTCTCAATCACAAAAGGAAGATAAAAACAATATAAAAAAATGAAAAATAAAATGAAGCTGATCCACAAGTAATGAGCCAACAGCATGGGGTTTGACTTGCAAACAGCAGTTTGTTTTCTATGTTATCAGAATAGGAAGAGTGTGGGGACAAAATGAGTCCATATTATATATTAATAGTTGTTAAGTCTCATTGTCTCTTACTGAGTTATGATCTATAACACAATACAAACACTGTAAAATCATACATGTATAAGAAAACATTTTTTTAGAATTGGTTTTAAATAAATATTTTATTTAATTACAAACAAATATTTAGAAGGTGAGCTTTTGCCTTCTAAATATTTGTTTATTAAATAAAATATTTATTTAAAACCAATTCTAAATTTTTTTTTTCTTATAACATGTATGATTTTTTTCCCCACCTGTATTGGCATAAAATAACATTATTGCTGGAATGATGATATTAATATCATATATTGCTTTGTAGCCAAAGGGTCATTTGGTTAGAAGATTTTTTTATTATGTTTAATTTTTGTGAAAATTCTAAATCCATGCTGGTGCACAAATAGATAAATATATTATCCCCTTGTCCTTCCTTGATTGAGCAGCAATGCGTTTATATGATGGCTGCTTCCTCTGAGACTATTACTAACTAAGGGGACAATATATAATTGGCAAGTCCCATTTCCAGGCTTGTGTATGCAGCTGTTTGTGCCCCACAAGTCACAGTACTGAGGTAGGTACAGAGGGGTCTTCATACCCAGGCTATGGTCTGCGCTGCAGCCAGGTGATCCCCCCCCCCGGACCCCATCACCAATCAAACCCCAGTCTAAGCCGCTGCCACCGACATCCCATTCCTCTCCTCCCCAAATTACTTACCTTACCAGGCTACACGGGCAGCAGGGCAGGCACCAGGCACGACGCGCTAGAGACAGTCCTCAGGCAGGCTCTTCCTCCACTTCTTGGTCTCTCGGTCCCTCTTGACTTGCGCGCTGGGAGTGGGAGGAGTCAGGACCCGCAGTGCTAGCATCATAAACTGTAGACAGTGCAGGCAGCACAGCAGGAGCCTGGAGCCAGGTAACGTCGTTTGGAGTTGACTTGACAGACTAATAAGATTACATAGTACAGTGCTACACTTACAGGAGGCGCCGGCGGCACAGACTCACAGACCATGACGAGTCAGACTACTCAGACAGACTAAAGTTCACACTTGCATTGATTGAGAGTAGACTGAGAGTGACAGTGACTCAAGACCTTTTGCGCCCCCCATAATTATGCGCCCGGGGCCATCGCCCCTGTGGCCCCCCCCCACGCTACGCCACTGCATGTATGTATTTATGTGTTTATATGTGCATATAGTCAATCACATTGTATACTCCACACTCTTTATACAAAGGTACACAGGTAAGCTTATGTCCACACTTATGCCATTACTATTATTCATTTTTTCTTTTTTTGTGTGACAATTTTACATTACCCCTGCATACATAATTACACATCTTTATATATCTTGATGCCATAAAGATATATACTTTATGTTAGTATATGCTCTATGTATAATTATATATCTCTCTACTCCAATAAACTATAAATATATAGGTATAGATATATATTTTACAAAAAAAACATAAGATGTATTAAAATAAATATTTATAAATAAAATAACATTTTATCCATTATGAAGAACATATGAATGTAAAATATGCATTACTCCCTTTGGGTTAGAGCTGTAGGTTGAACATGGTGTCGAGTTACTGCGCAAGCGATAGGCGTTAGGTGCGCTCCCCACTGAAGTCTATGGGAAGAAGTTAATGCGGTCGCAATTTCTGAATTCCTACAGTCCTATCAGATTTCCCTCTCTGCTAACTTTTTACTTTCAACTTGTAATACTTGTCCTGCGCATGTTACAAGTTTACTTTCAGCGGTATTAGCGCTCAAGTGGGAGCACTAAATATCGCTCCACTTGTATTCTGGCCCATTATATTTAAAGATGTTCATCTAAAATGGTACTTTTGGTAAAAATAGATGTTACTGTGTTGAATAAATCAACTTTATCTGTGGGAGTTGTGCTTATCAGCCAGTGAGTAATAGATACCTGGTGTCAGTTGTTTAATTGCTGCTGTTACATATACATGATAGAAACATTTCTATGTCCTAAATAACTGTATGTAATACGTCTTCTTGTGGGATGGTCACAATGTGGGACCTCTGCCTGCTGTTTCTCGCACTACTCTCCTACCCCTTCAATGTCTCAGTTTGTTGAGGACTGTGACCATAACCATCATTTACTTCTACCCTCAACATAATGTCCATTTCTGCTCGCTTCTCACCCCCTACAGCTGATCTAATGTGGCTTTTCTTCAGATTCAACTCCCAGCCCCAGATAGGCTGCAGGAAATGTTGGATGGAACACTTATAACCAAAGTGAAGCTACAGATGATAAGTTGGTATGGAGGCATATACAATCACAAGCTTTTAGTAAATCACACACAAACACAATTACACACACACACTACACATGCACAAATATAGATACACAATCACACACATGTACACATACACACAGGCACACGTACGTAAACACATACACAAAAGTTATATCTCTCCAGAATCTTTCATGCAATACAGAAGATTAGAAACTAATTTGAATGCAAAAATTCAATAGTTTCCAAAACAAGTAACCACTGAACCCTTTTAAATATTGCAAAGGTTGACAATTTCATGTGAAGTCTTATAATCAGCAGAATAATGGATAAACAAGTTAATTAAAATAGAAAACATTATCATTATCCCACATGAAAAGTGTTGCCTTTTTCCTCTATAATAAATATCTCATTAAACTGGAGGATACTTTACTGCATGTGTACATGCTATATGGTTAATATATTTTTTTCATTGTATCTAAAGTTTTACTATAAAAATATCAATCTAATAAAAGAATTGGCAGCCTGCAGGGTTAGACCTTGGAGTCATAAAGCAAAGTAATTAGTGAAACAACAGTGACATCTAAAGGTTGAAAGTTGCAAATGTGACAATCACATTTTAAAACCGTCACCGTCATACAGTTATACTAATACAAAAATAGTTAATTTAAAATGAGTGCAAAATAAAAAAAAGAATCAAGTGTATTTTGGAATAGGCTACCATTATAGCGTAGCAGATTCATTAGTTTTCAGCTCTAAAGCTGAAATCTTTTTTAAAAGTCATAAATTATACATTTCAATTATAAAGTCATAAAAATTTAACAAAGGATAATAAGAAATTTACAAGGTATAACTCATAATTAATAAATAAAGGATATTAATTTATCACTGCCTGTGATCTACTGTGAAAACACAAAGCATTTATTTGCATATTTTATTCACAGTTACCACTAAGTAATTACTATAAATCATTATATCCAAACTAGCAATTTACGTTTTGATTTTAATTTTACTACATCTTAATTTGTAAAACAATATATATTTTCTAAAATGTCCACTTCTGCTTTGACCAGTTTACTTTACTATATACTTTCATTTTATATTTGTGTCCATTTTTATGAAATTTAGCACTGAAAAAAAATGTGTTTCTTCTATTTTTTAGAAGTGGAAATGCACACTGCAAGCTTACAGGGAGTGCAGAATTATTATGCAAGTTGTATTTTTGAGGATTAATTTTATTATTGAACAACAACCATGTTCTCAATGAACCCAAAAAACTCATTAATATCAAAGCTGAATAGTTTTGGAAGTAGTTTTTAGTTTGTTTTTAGTTATAGCTATTTTAGGGGGATATCTGTGTGTGCAGGTGACTATTACTGTGCATAATTATTAGGCAACTTAACAAAAAACAAATATATACCCATTTCAATTATTTATTTTTACCAGTGAAACCAATATAACATCTCAACATTCACAAATATACATTTCTGACATTCAAAAACAAAACAAAAACAAATCAGTGACCAATATAGCCACCTCTCTTTGCAAGGACACTCAAAAGCCTGCCATCCATGGATTCTGTCAGTGTTTTGATCTGTTCACCATCAACATTGCGTGCAGCAGCAACCACAGCCTCCCAGACACTGTTCAGAGAGGTGTACTGTTTTCCCTCCTTGTAAATCTCACATTTGATGATGGACCACAGGTTCTCAATGGGGTTCAGATCAGGTGAACAAGGAGGCCATGTCATTAGATTTTCTTCTTTTATACCCTTTCTTGCCAGCCACGCTGTGGAGTACTTGGACGCGTGTGATGGAGCATTGTCCTGCATGAAAATCATGTTTTTCTTGAAGGATGCAGACTTCTTCCTGTACCACTGCTTGAAGAAGGTGTCTTCCAGAAACTGGCAGTAGGACTGGGAGTTGAGCTTGACTCCATCCTCAACCCGAAAAGGCCCCACAAGCTCATCTTTGATGATACCAGCCCAAACCAGTACTCCACCTCCACCTTGCTGGCGTCTGAGTCGGACTGGAGCTCTCTGCCCTTTACCAATCCAGCCACGAGCCCATCCATCTGGCCCATCAAGACTCACTCTCATTTCATCAGTCCATAAAACCTTAGAAAAATCAGTCTTGAGATATTTCTTGGCCCAGTCACCTAATATGCTTAATTGGTAGTAGGCTTTCGAGCCTATACAGCTTGGAGTAAAACAACATGCATAAAGAGGATGATGTGGTCAAAATACTCATTTGCCTAATAATTCTTCACTCCCTGTATTTAGGCTAACTCTGCTACATATATTTATGTAATTGGCTGTAGCAGATAAGAAATGCAAAACACTACAATATATAGTAATATTATGACTGGGGCTATGTTTGCTATCTGCAGACTCAAGCTTAGATTGGCTCCTCTAAATCAAGTGGTAGGTGGATTTTGGCTATTGAAAAATAATTGAAGCAAAATGTTAATTTGTTTTAAAAATGTTTAGACTCGACTGATATGCTTTTATATAGACAACAAAATGTCTTAATATTACAAGTTATTCACTGTCCCTGTAAAATACGTTTTTGTCATTGAATATATATATGCTTTTTTTTTTTTTACTATGAAAACAAATGTTATTTTTTTTTTTTTTTTGAAAAACATTTTTATTGAGGATATATTTTTAACATACAGCCTTTCTCAAACATGAATATAAACAGAGTCTATATTTAACAAAGCATGAAAGGAGCATTCTTATGTACAGGGTTCTAATATTGCTGTCAATAGCTGAGAATAAAAAATTTCTCCTTGTGTGGGAATCCTCGTTTTTACAGAGGTCACCTTATGTATACACAATGAACATTTAGGGGAATATAGGAGTATATCATCAGTCTACAAAGGTGTAATCCTTAAAGTAACAAACCAGTCAGAAGAAGTAAACAATTAGCATGGTATTACTCAGTATATTGTAGCTCAGGCTCCAAACGGGGCAGGGAGTTCACGACCCCTCTCCGCTTGCCATCTGGTAGGTAGAGCTTTGGGCTACTATCACAGCTCCTAGATAGGGAAGGGGATAGGAAATGAATATGAAGGGCATGGGCGAGGGTGTCTGAAGGAGGTGAATTCTGATCTCTCTACCCTCTTACTAATGTCTAGGTTCCAATATTAGGGGTTGATCGGGTCAGCATAGAATCCCAGGGTTCCCAAATAGCGCAATAATTGCTCAGTTGCCTTCTCTCTCTAGCAACATAGTTTTCCATGTTTTTAAGGTAGTTCACGCTCTCAATTACACTTTGTAGTCTAGGGGGTTGGCTCTTTTTCCAGTTTCTGGCTATAATCAGTTTAGCAGAGATGAGAATAAAGATCAAGATGTTTTGCTTAGCTTTAGGGAGCTTATCTATGCCTAAATGTAAGATGGCCAGGGCTGGGCTCAGGGCTTGAGTTAGCTCCAATTCTGCACAAATCCTACCTACTTTCTGCCAATAGGTCGCTAGCTTGGGGCAGGTCCACCAAATATGGATGGGGGAGCCCGGCTCCCCGCATTCCCTCCAGCACAGCTGTGAATGTTCTGGGAAGAGTCTCCTTAGTTTTGTGGGCACTAAGTGCCATCTGGTTATTACCTTAAAATATAGTTCATAGAGAGTGATACAGTGGGTTGCCTTTTTCGTTAGTCTAATGGCCTTGTCCCAAATTTCTGCCGAAAATGTAATTTGTAACTCCTCTTCCCATGCATTCATATGAACTGTTTTTGGGGTAGCCCCTTCCTCTAATAGGCAATGATAGTGTACTGAAAGGGGTTTGTGTAGTTGGGTGTTGGTTGTCCACCGCGTCTCCCAAACGGTCAGGTCTCTCAATGTGTCATCTAAAAAGCCCCAAGATCTCATTAGAGTACGGAGTCTCAATAAATCAAATTGGTGTCTAGAGGACAGCATAGGAAGGTCTACCATGTCTCTGTGTGTTTGTATCTGTCCATTGCTGTAAAAGTCTCTCACAGAGTTTATTCCCGTAGTGGCCCATGAGCTGAGGTTTGAGTTGAGTAGTCCTATCAAGAGGCCTCTTATTGGATGTATTGGTGAGGGGTGTGGAGCAATTAATTTATTGTGTCTCAGCTTAGTCCAAGCATCTCGGCACCCCTTCACAATGTCGTTCGCGACGTGAACCTTGGTTTGCCAATGTTGAGGTATCCAAAGGAGATCCTCTAGGTGGATGTACGCTGGGAGTGATGCTTGCTCCAGCTCTCTCCATCTCGTTGGTGGGAGGGTCTTAGCCCATGCTGTAGCATGGGTTAGAATTGCTGCCTCATAGTAAGTTTTGATACTGGGAAGGCCAAGACCTCCTCTCTCTATTGGCTGTTGCAAGATATGTGCCGCCACTCGGGGTCTTTTGTCATGCCAGGTGTATGAGTTGAAGAGGGACTGGAACCTCCTCAACAGCGCCCCTGGGACTGGTATCGGGATACAACGAAATAGGTAGGTGAGCTTTGGTAGGATCATCATTTTAAGAGCTGCTACCCTGCCCATCCAAGATATATCGCAATATCTCTTTGAATTCATTTCCGAAGTTACCGTCGTTAGTAGCGTGTCAAAGTTCTCTTTGATCACCACAGTCTTTTTATGTGAGAGGAAGACTCCCAAGTGACGGATCCCCTTGCAGGACCACTTGAAGGAATAGAGGCGTTGGATCTTGTCTCTCTCGTTCTGAGGAATATTGATGGAGTAGGCCTCCGTTTTGGTCACGTTCAATTTGTAATAGGAGATGTCCCCAAATTGTTTGAAAAGGGCCATCAATGGAGGGAGAGAATCTACTGGGTCAGAAAGGAAGACCGTAAGATCATCGGCAAAGAGTGCAAGCTTTTGGGGGATATCATGCATCTGCACTCCATGGATCAGTGTCGATTCTCTAATTGCGATTGAAGAGGTTCGATAGCCAGAACGAACAGTAACGGAGAGAGAGGGCACCCTTGCCTGGTTCCATTACTAATTGTAATTTTAGGGGAGCAGAATCCCACTCCCCTAACAACTGCTGTCGGAGTTGAGTACAGTGCTTTGATCGCAGTGATGAATGGGTCCGGCACATCAAACGCTGAAAGTGTCTGGAATAGGTAGGCCCATCTCACCCTGTCAAAGGCCTTCTCGGCGTCGAGCGACAGGGTGAGTATGGGGAGTCCCATATCTATTGCCTCTGAATATATATTTAAAAGGCATCGAGAATTATCGGTGCCCTGTCTCCCCTGCACAAAACCCACTTGGTCTAGGTGTATGATTGTGTGTAGATGCTTCCCTAATCGGTTTGCCAATATTTTGGCATAGATTTTGGCATCTACATTAATAAGCGATATGGGCCTGTAGCTGGAGCACAGCAACGGGTCCTTACCTTCCTTGTGGATAGTGGTGATGTTCGCTTCCAGGAACTCCGCCAAAAAAGCGCCCTTAGTCGCTACACTCTGAAACAGCCGAAGCAGCACTGGGGATATGAGTGGGCTGAGCTCCCGATAAAACGCAACCGTGAACCCATCTGGTCCGGGTGCCTTATGAGGGGCTAGATCTTTTATAGCTCCTTTAACTTCCGCTAAAGTGAACTGTCGTTCTAGTTCGGCCCTAGATTCCTCAGATAGAGTGGGCACAGGTAGTCTCTCCAAGAACCTGGGGATATCAATATGTTCAGGGTCATTAGTTGCTTTCGAATTCTCAATATTGTATAGGGAGGAGTAGTAGTCAGCGAATGCTGTTCCTATTTCTTTGGGGGAATATACCGCGCCTTCACATGTTGCAATGCAGGGTATCCTTTTCTGCAGCGTGCGCTTACGGAGCTTATTGGCTAGGAGTTTGTCTGCTCTATTGCCTTTGTGGTAATATAGCTGTTTGAGCTGGTGTAGGTTCTCTTGGACCCTTTATAAATCTCTCTTGGAGATTTCGTCCCTGATAAGTCCGATTTGGAGAGCTATCTGAGTGTTTAGGCTTGTTTTATTCTCCTGCTCTAGGGCACGGAGATCTCCATATAATTTCGCTAAGGGTTGGCCAGCCTCTTTACGCAATCTAGCCGCTTTTTTTTATAAAGTGTCCACGCAGGTACGCTTTAAGAGCGGCCCAAACCATGGTGATGTCAGAGAGTCCTGAGTCATTATATGTCAGAAACTCCTGCACAATCTCTTGGAGTGCAGGGAGTTCTATTTCCGATATCCATTGCTCCGAGAGTTTCCACAGGGGTCTATTAGCGAAAGCATGTAACTTAGTGAAGTCCAAGTAGACCATGTCATGGTCTGACCACGTGCATGGGCTAACTTTGGGGTTGGTAAATTGGTCTAAGGACCATGAGTCACAGAATATATAATCCAGTCTGGAGTACGAATTATGGGCCTTTGAGTGGTGCGTGAAGTCTTTCACTGAGGGTGCTAAGCACCTCCAGGCATCATAGAGGTTATGCTGGTATATGAGTTTCCAAAAGGCATTGGAGATAGAAGAGGTGTTTCTGCCAGAGCGTATTGCAACAGAGGACTGTTTGTCAGTGGTTGGGTCCCAGACCATGTTGAAATCTCCCCCTATCACTAGGTGTCCCCTCTTAATCTGGTCTATGTGTGTTAAAAGTTTACGAAGGAATGGGATCTGTTTGGAGTTGGGTGCGTATAGTGAGACCAACGTAAATAATGAGTCATTAAGTGTACAGATAAGAATCAGAAACCTGCCTTCATTGTCTCTTTCGACATATTCCAATTTAAATGACAGGTCTTTACTGATCAAGATGGCAACTCCTTTGTTCTTGCTTTCTAGATTAGAGGCTGTTTCGCATACTGGGTAGTGCCGGGAAAGCCCAGAGATACGGGGCTCCCCCATCCAATGAGTTTCTTGTAGAAACATAATGTGCACCTTGTGTGTCAGGGCATATTGCTGTAATAGTTTTCTCTTAGTGGGAGAATTTAGGCCTTGCGCGTTCAGCGTGGCTATGCGTATGGGGACCATTTTGGGGATGTGGGCGAAATTTCCTGTGCTAATTGGGGTGCGGGCGTATTTCAGCTGTTAATTACAGGGTGCTGGGTGCATGCAGTGAGGTCTAGGAGCTCGTGGAATGTTTTGGAGTAAAAGAAATGGTACTTGGGTATTAAGGGACTTCCGTGACTGGCTAAAAGTGATGAGCGTACACTTTCGCAATGAGTGCACCGACTGGTCTATGCCAGTGGGGCACAACTAATAAATTGGGGGGGAGCTAAGCGGAGAGGGGTCCATGGCCCCGCCGGTGTGGGGCAACATATAGAGAGAAGAAAGAAGGAGAAAGAGAAGAAGAGAGAGGAAGAGACAAGAGGAGAAGAAAGAAAATAAAGCTTGAGAAACATATGTGTTAAAGATGTATGTCATATATAAGATAACATTTAACTCTGTAAACCTTTTAATACAATATTAATTCCAATTTCAAAAAGAGGAACTTTGAACTGTGCACGATAGTCTAACATCAAGTAATTAGGAGCTTCACAATCACCACTTCCCCGTTAGGCATCATTAAACTTTTCACATCTAATATTAAACTCTATGTACCATGTGGTCAGGTTCTCCCCAATGGTGGTATGGACATTCGGATCTTAGATTATGGTACCATTCACTAGTCTACTAGTCGCTAGCTAAGAGTCGGTGAACCATAGTAGTTAGGGACCTGTCATTAAAAGTCTCAGTAAGGTTAGGATAGCCGTCTCATAACAGGCCTGTAAGGGAGTTAAGTGAAATGTCCCAGCAATCTCCATATAGGACTAGGCGTTATGTGGAGAATTAAAATATAGTCTGGTCGTAGGGCATATCCATTTCATAATAAAGCCTGATGGGCATATAGTTAACACAGGCATTTAGGAGTAGGCTTGATCTAATATCAGTTTCTGTCATGTTCGGGTATCTAGGATGGTCAGATAGGTGAGTCTGTGGGCATTCAAGTGTTTAAGTGTATAATACGTTACTGTAGAACCAGGGATAAACATGCGATTCAACAGCAAGATATAAGCATAATTAGCACCTATAACTTATATAAGAAATAACAGTACATATGTGGGCAACAAGAAAAAGAAAATAAACATGTTTAAAGTCTATGATAAGTGTCCATTGTAAGAATAAGCAGTGGCAATATATATGTGGGCAATAATAAGAAAGCAAACATGTCTAAAGCCAATGGCAAATGTCCATTGTAATAATAAACAGTAGTAGTGTTCATGTGAGCGATAGGATAAAAAAACAAAAAGCAAACATGTTGAGAGTCTATGGTGGGTACCCATGTAAAAAGACAAATAAATTACACTATATAATTGTTTAGATCTCACCCGTCTTCATTCTTTTCAGTCCATGAGATAGACTTCTGGGGATTGGGGAGTGTTCCCTCCTGTGACGAGGTGGTTACTTCTTTCAGAAGGTTCAATAAGCGTTTATCCCTGGCTAAGGCTCAAAATATTTTTTCTCTGTAAGTGCAGTAGTGGAGCCTCGCTATGACGTCCCTTGGCTGTCCACCATCTGCCGAGTGAGCTCTAAGTGCCCTATGGACTCTATCTATAAGGGCCTCGGTGCCTGTTGTAGGTCCCAGCACTGCTTCGAATAGGTCTTGGAGATATTTTTCTAGATCTTGTGGTAGGACTGATTCCGGAATTCCTTTAATGCGAATATTGTTACGGCGAGATCTGTCCTCCAGATCTGCCAGCTTTTGTTCTAAATCTGAGATTTGAATGGCTAAAGACTGGGAGTAGCTGAGTAGGTTGGTGTGATCTATTGCTACGTCTTCCTGTTTGCGCTCTAGCGCATCCGTTCGCTCCCCTATGAGGCCAATATCTCTCTTTAAATCTGCATGGGACCTGTAAAATCTCTTGGTCAAGGAGTCATGATGTGAGGATAATAGGGACTGGATGGCTTCTATCATATTATTATTAGAACCGCCTGACGTTCCCAGAACTTGTGTTGCTTTCTGTTTTAACAATGAACCGGTCTGAGTGTCTGAGGCACTACCAGTATCTGAGTATTCATCTTCTGAACCCGGTTGGGTAGTGCTAGTACGATGCTGGAAGTGATCAGCAACAGTTCTTTTTGGCGTGGCTTGGGGCTTCTGTTTCCTTTTGTGGGCTTGCGACATCCTGTTGCTTTGAGACATAAGACTTCTTATTGGTACGTGCGTATCACTGTTGAGGGCCTGCTTGTTTCACATATGCTAATGAAGATACATTAACCGGCGGGGCCACAAACACTTGGGGTTTGGTTACATGCTGTTATATGTTGTTACTTTTAAATGGAAATGTATGTCCTCTTGAGAGCTACGTGGCCTAGAGGTCTGCTGGTCAGGGGCCTTATCTTACACTGCTGGTTACATCAGTTGCAGGAAAGATAGGGTCTGCTTGTTTAAGGGTTGTACTCTGTGTAGCTTTTAGCCCCTATTCCTGAGAGCTTGCCAAAAGGCTGTAACAGTCTTAGCTATGTACCCCACTCCCCAGGGGATGTGTCTCCTCTTGACAAAGTGGGATAAGGGGGTGAGGATATGACCCACCTGTGGTACCAGGTGGGAAATGGTAGGGAGAGGAGACAAAACTCACAGCTGCTGAGGAGGAGCGATTTTGAAGTGTCCCAGGGTGGTTGGACTTATCTCAGGCACAAAGTGTATATGTAATGGTCCTTCCTCTCTTAGGTGAGACTCTATCTCGCATATGCAGGACGTGGAAGTTGTTTATGAGGCAGGCTAATGTTTAGGATATGAGTAGCAGTGCGTAGTACTAAAAATTTTCACACGCAATGCAGCCAGATATGGCGAATGGGTTATGCAGCTTCAGCTAAGTAGCTATGGCAGATCTTAAGGCTGTGGTGTTTTTTATTTTTATATTTATTAAAAGCTAATGTCCTGTCCTCTCATGGATCTGCCTGCTGAGGCTTCAAATCCTGGGGTAAGATGACTAATTGGAAGTGTGCAGCGGGCCGCGGCAAGCAACTTGGGCAGAGTTCCAAGAAGACAAGATGGCGATTTTTCGCACCACTAAATCTCCGCTCAAGTTAGGCAATTTAAGCTCTGGGGCACTTACCGCAATGGCTCTTCACCTCTCCCCGGCTTCCGATAGCGGCGTTTCGCTGGTAAGTCCTCTGTAACCCTCTGTGGGGGCACAAGTAGAGCTATTTGGAGGAGGAAATTGTGGCGTCTCACAGGTCCCGGTATGGCCGCCAGGAGTAGCTCACGGCTCGTGCTCTGCACTCTGCTGGTCTCAGTTCGTTGTACTAGATCTCCGGTATGATGCCACAAGTGTGGCTGATGCCTGGTGAGTTAGTCGGGCTGTGCACTATCTGTATGTCTCTTGCCCGGTCCGCAGGCCGCTCCGGCCCCTCGAGTCTGTGTGAGCTGAGGGCTCAAAGCACTCTCCTCTCTCCTCCTCTCAAAAGTACACCAAAGTCCCAGAGTGGGTACCCTCAGCCAGGGGAACGTTAGGACAACAAAAGGGACACTTTCCAAAGCTTTTTATCCCACTATATAGAGTTTGAAAAGGATTTCCCGGCAGAGCTCCAGTATGTCACGTCTGCTTAGCTAGGCAGTTAACTCCGCCCCATATATATATGCTTTTATACTATCACTCACACTTTTAAAGATAAATCTTCCCAAAATACAATCTCTGATAAACTACTTTACTTGGAAGGGCCACTGTTTTAGGGCATCCAAACTACTATGTAGTAGTGTACAAAACTTACTTGAAGGGACCTTACTTGAAGGGACTTTCCAATCAAAATTGAAATTCACATAGGTTTATTACATTTTTGAATAGAAATACATATTTGCAATATACATGTATTGACAAAAATGTTTCTAGTAAACGTTATCACTGTTTTAGTGTTACAGTTTTTCTCTGCATGTTCATGTGAAGCAAAGCTAGATATTTTCAGTGCACCAGCATTTTACATACTGCAGCTGCTCAGAGCACCAGTGGGGCTTGTAATCATGTCAGCAATTAACAGTCATTACTAGATGGCAAAAGCACTTTAGGTTCTCTGAGCAAGTTCTGTGTTTAAAACACTGGTGCACAGTGCATACGTAAAGAGACAGTCTACTTCAGAGTTTTTATTGTTTAAAAATATAGATAACCCCTTTATTACCCATTCCCAAGTTTTGCATAACCAACACTGTTATATTAATACACCTTTTACCTCTGCAATTACCTTGTATCTATGACTCTGCAAACAACACCTTTTTTCAATTCTTTTGAGAGACTTGCACTTTAGCCAATCAGTCCTGACTCTTAAATAACTCCATGGGAGTGAGCACAATGCTATCTATATGATAGAAATGAACTAGCACTGTGTAACTGTCAAAATGCACTGAGATAAGAGGCATTTCAAAAACTTATAAATTAGCACATGAGCCTACCTAGGTTTAACTTTCCACAAAGAATACCAAGAGAGCAAAGCAAATTTAATTATAAAAGTAAATTGGAAAGTTGTTTAAAATTGCACGCACTGAATCATGAAAGTTTAATTTTGACTAGACTGTCCCTTTAAATATAATTTGAAACAGCTATAGCGTTTATGAGAAGCATTTTTGCTAACACATGTATATTACAAAAATGCTTCTATTAAAAAATGAAATGCATCAATGTGGATTCCAATTTTGGCTGGCATATGCCTTTTATTACAGAAACATAAGTTTACTAAAAAAATAAATATTTGACTGGAATCACCAAAGACTGAATAAGGCATGGATTAAGCATGAAGATATTACATTGTCTCTATACCACTGGTAGCTATTTCCTAACCATACACCATCAACAATAAAGAATAATTTAAGTTTAAAATCCTCCAATATACCCATCCCTTTTTCATTTATAATGCCTCTATTAAACAATTATTAAACTCAACATTTATTTTCCCCTTAATATCTTCAATTAAGAAAAAAATGCAACACAGATTATCTATTTGTTATGTCTGATTTTGCTGCAAAATAGATTGTTTGTTCAACTTCTTCCCAGACAGAGTGCCTCCATTATACTTAAAGGGACAGTCAACATCTGAATTTTTGTTACCCATTCCCCAGTTTTGCATAACCATCACAGTTATAATAATACAGGTTTAACCTATGTAATTACCTTGTATCTATGCCCCCTTATTTCAGTTCTTTTGACAGACTTGCATTTTAGCCAATCAGTGCTAACTCCTAGGTAACTTCACGTGTGTGAGTTCAATGCTATCTATATGAAACACATGAACTAACAACCTCTAATGGTAAAAAACTGTCAAAATGCATTCAGATTAGAGGCGGCTTTCAAGCATCTAAGAAATTAGCATGTGAACCTCCTAGGATTAGTTTCTCAAATGAGTATTCTATACAATTAGAAAGGTATGTGACATTTTGAGGCGGAACTTGCCAGTACTGAGGGGCGATGATCTTTTAGCTCCACTTATAGATCATGGCAAATTTGTCTCAAAAAAGCCACCTACATTGGCAACCAGACTATAACCAAGCCTGGTTTCTCGTAAAAACAGTAATTCTGCTGCTGATTGGCTACATAAAAGAGGTACCTTTAAGTGTGGTATTAGTGCCTGTGGCACCTGTAGTTTCGTAATGAAAGGTGAAACTTTTAATAGCACAACTACTGGTAAGGAATATGATATCCAACATTATGGTAATTGTGGTACTGAATATATTGTGTACCTCTTAGAATGTTTAATTTGCTAAGAACAATATGTAGGACAAACTTCTCGCAGTCTTAGATCTAGGTTTGGGGAGCATAAGAGAGATATCATGAATTATAATAAAGACTCCAGTGTGGCTAGACATTTCAATAGTTACCGTTTTTTGAATGAGCCAAAAATAGGAGTAAAAATTATTGATTTAGCAAGGTTGCCATCTAGAGGAGGCGATAGAAATAAGATTCTCATGAAAAAGAGTAATATTGGATATATATATGTTAAAAACTAAGATGCCTCATGGCATGAATGAGGAATGGGATATGAGTTATTTTGTAGAAAGATCTCTTATGAAGTTTTGTTGTTAAGGCTCCATAATCTATCCTAATCAGTGTTCACTTGGTGAAATATTTTCTATATTCCCAGATTGGAGAATTGTATAATAATGGTAATTTGTTATAGTTACTAACAGTTCTGTTTATGATATAACAGAGGGCTATTCTCCTTATACATATATTTATACACATATGTATATGTGGATACTTTTTGTTGTCTGACATGTTATGATAGACATGATGGATCATAGTTAGAGTATTAGGATTGATACTATGGGGCCTATTTATTAAAGGTCTTGCGGACCTGATCCGACAGTGCGGATCAGGTCCGCAAGACCTCGCTGAATGCGGAGAGCAATACGCTCTCCGCATTTAACATTGCACCAGCAGCTCACAAGAGCTGCTGGTGCAACGCCGCCCCCTGCTGACTCGTGGTCAATCGGCCGCCAGCAGGGAGGTGTCAATCAACCCGATCGCACTCGATCGGGTTGATTTCCGGTGATTCCTGTCCGCCTCATCAGAGCAGGCGGACTGGGTTATGGAGCAGCGGTCTTTAGACCGCTGCTTCATAACTGGTGTTTCTGGTGAGTCTGAAGACTCACCAGAAACACGGGCCCACAAGCTCCGTTCGTTTATGATGAAAAGATTTTTTCTATGTTAATCATGTTTTTTCATGTGTGGAGTTATGAGTATCCACGTATCTATGGTTTAGCACGCCAGTTGTAATATTAGAAATATATGTTTATCATTAATGGATCAGGTTTAGCACTAAGAATAAAATGTTCTTTGTATGTATACATACATACATATGCTGTTAATTTTGTATTATATAAGTTTGCACTATAAACTGTTATGCTTATTTAAGATCGCTTGTTCATATACTAATGGCAGTGAATTAATGTTTGTATTCACTCTCATTGATTTTAACTTGTTGCTACAATTTTTAAAGTAACATTGTTTTCCTCTTTGCTGGCCTGGCTAATCGTAATTGTATTCAGCTTGAGAGCTTTTGATTGATTGGTTGAAGGGCTAACAAAAAGGGAAATCAGTGAGGGTTTTCACTATCCTATGACTAAGTGCCAACAGGCATGAAAAGCGTAAAGATTACCTTGTGTTTTGTCCTCCATACGCTGGAGTGTGTCAGTGTCAGGGTTTTTTTCCCTGTTGTGTTTGCCATGTGCTGCTGGCAGCCATTTTACTCACCTCTCTTCCTGACTATGGTGCATTGTGGGGGATGCTGCTCAATTCCTGCACGTCCTTTTATGGCCAGACTGGTGTGCATCATCCATGTGAGACAGGATGCAGTCTCAGAATTGTGATGTCATCACTTATCATTTAAAGGGCCTCTGTTCAGTATGATTTGCCTTTGCGTTGTCTCAGACCTGTTTGTGAGAGTTCCTGTGTATTACCTGGCTGCCTGACGTCCTTCCTGGTTCCTGATCCCTGGCTTGTTCCTGACTCTGCTGTTTTCCTTGTTCCTGATTCCGGCTCGTCTGACTATTTGCTTTGGCTCCTGACTCGGCTCATCTGACTACCAGCTCTGGTTTTGACTCCTGGCTTGTTATTTGACTTGTGGACTTTTTATTATTTTTTGCTATTAATAAAGGTGTGATTATTTTTGCACGTCTCGTCTCAGTCTGATTCCTGGCACCCTGACATTACGCAAAGGCCATGAATCCTGATGGTGCTAATAATCCACCTTTACCTGCCTTCACTTCCAGGATGAATGTACAGGATCACTGCTTGGATCAATTTGCACTAGCCCTGCAAACCTTGCTGACTCGCACTGCACATTTGGAACAAAGTGTCCCGCAAGTTATGGCTGCTCCTGTTTCCACTGCTGCACCTATGCCTACCAGGAGCATGTCCAGTTCTGCACCTCTACCTCAGCGATATGGAGGCAATCCTATTCAGTGCAGAGGGTTTTTGAACCAGGTGGGCATTTATTTTGAGATGTTACCTCAGGCGTTTCCCTCTGACAGAGCTAAGGTGGGATTTCTCATCTTGTCACTCTCTGACACAGCTCTTGCCTGGGCTAATCCCTTGTGGGAGACTAATAAACCTGTGATTTCAAATTACCCTGAATTTGTGGCCTCCTTTCGAAGGGTATTTGATGTTCCGGCTCGCTCCTCCTCTGCTGCTAAACGACTTATGTCCATTCAGCAAGGTACAAGATCTGTTGCTCAGTATGCTATTGAATTCCTTACGCTTGCCGCAGAGGTAGGTTGAAACAATGAAGCCCTTGTTGCTGACTTCTTTCATGGGCTCTCTGATGCGATTAAAGACAAAGTTGCTGCCAGAGATTTACCAGAGGATCTCGAGGCATTGGTGTCTTTTTTGATCCTAATTGATATCAGACTAAGAGAGAGGCCGTCTTTCAAGGAGCACTTGCGGAAGCCTCCTGTTCCGTCGTCTCCTACGTGTTGGTTCCCACCCATGCCTCCCTCTCCTCCCATGCCTCCTGGTCCAGAGTCACCAGGTACTGCTGAGCCGATGCAGCTGGGATTCACGCGTCTCTCCATGGTGGAGAGGGCCTTTAGGAGGAGGGAGGGGCTCTGCCTCTATTGTCTTATTGTCTTGTCTTGTCCTACACGGCCGGGAAACGCTCACACCTAAGGTCCTGTCGGGGGCAGACCTTGGGTGGTTTATCCTCGTCCCCGGAACCGCTTAAGGAGAAACCTTTGGTCACGGTTGTCCTTTCCTGGGTGGACTCCTCCATAGTCACCCAGGCTCTTGTTGACTCCGCTGCTGCAGGCTATTTCATTGACAGTGCTTTTGTATCAAAGCACTCCATTCCTGTTTTGCCTCGGTCCGTTCCACTTGCTATTAAGGCCATTGATGGCAGGCCCCTTCAGCCCGCACTCGTTACTCACGAAACTGCTCCATTGTCCATGGCTGTTGGGGCTCTCCATTTTGAAACCCTCCAGTTCCAGGTGATAAACTCTCCACATTTTCCAGTTGTTCTGGGTTATCCCTGGCTCCAAAAGCACAATCCCAGTCTCGACTGGCGCAGGTCCAAAATTTTGTCGTGGTCCCCGCAATGTATTTCCACTTGTCTTCGGAAACCAGTTAAAGTCTTGTGCACTTCTTCGGTTTCTCAATTGCCAGAGGAGTACCGAGAGTTCCTAGACGTGTTTGACAAGGTGCGTGCCGGTACGTTGCCTCCTCACCGGTCTTACGATTGTGCCATAGACCTGCAACCCGGAGCCATTCCTCCTCGGGGCCGGGTGTACCCTCTGTCTGTTGCAGAGAATTGTGCTATGGAGGAGTATGTTGCCGATGCTTTGTCGTGGGGGATCATCCGCAAATCCTGCTCTCCTGTAGGGGCTGGCTTCTTCTTTGTGAAGAAAAAGGGTGGCGAGTTAAGACCATGTATCGATTATAGGGGTCTTAATCGTCTTACCATTAAGAATGCTTACCCTATTCCGCTTATTGCGGAACTCTTTGACCGCCTCAAGGGAGCTACGGTCTTTACTAAACTTGATTTGAGAGGAGCGTACAATCTCGTTAGGATTAAGGAGGGCCACGAATGGAAAACAGCATTTAACACCAGGAGTGGGCATTATGAGTATCTTGTAATGCCTAAACAAGAAAAAAATGGTAGGCACTACTCGGGGGTTAAAAGACAAAAAAGATTTATTAGTACATATAAGCCAAACAAAAGAAAAAAGGCTTAGAAATACCAGCAGCAATACGGCAGATGAAATGACACAGAGGGACTGACGGCCTGACGCGTTTCGCGCCCCCTAGTGGAGCTTAATCATAGGCTGATTTGGGGAAGACATGGCTGCCCTTATATACACAAGGGAATTAACCCCATCTTCACCAACATATCAAAAAGAATAAAACTTATATAAACTCTAATGCATTTAGAACTGTGGCATAGAATAAGCAGAGGATAACATATAATATAATACCATCTCATAGTATAATCAAAAATTCTAAATATAAATGAAATGCAAAGCAATCCCAGATTTCTCATACATAAAAAGAAAATGGATGAGGCCCTTAGGAAGTGTGATCAAGATCAAGCCACCAGAAAGGGCAATAAATTTAACAGGGATAAGGAGGACTATGATCAGAATAAAGTCTATAATTGGATGATTATTCGTCAACAACATCTTCTACAAAAAAACAAATTCAAGTCTGGAAATAAGAAGTCACAATTCAAACAACAAGGCACCTCCAATATGGAACCAAAGTCTATTCTTAAAAAGAAGGACACTAAAAGAGTTGCATTTAGCACCTCAGGGGGTGAATCCTCTGACTCTGAAGCAAATACCACTGCTAGCTCTTTCTCCTCTGTTTCATCTCTATGCTCCTCTTCACCCTCTTCCTCTCCCTCCTCTTCTCCACCCTCTTGTGTTTTTTTACAGAAGCCCCCGAAGGAGGCAGTGAATTTGGAAGTGCGCCCAAAGACAAGGAGCAAAAAAGAGACGAGAAAAGAAGACGTAGAAGATGGAGAAAGGGAAGGAAGAAAACGAAACAGGAAACAGAAAAAGGGACATTAGTAAATGATATAGAGCATGTGTCCTCCAATGATATCAGTATCTTTAATATATCTCAATATATTTTATCTAAGGAGGAACAAGCCATACTTTCAAAAGGTTTAGGTTTTGCCCCTACCAACAAGTTTTCCAGTTTCAATACTCTACTTGATATTAATAAATTTGTCTGCAAATTAGCTTTAAAACGCTTCTTTGCATTAACAGATAGAGGGGCGGGCAGTGAACCTGAAGAGGTAGAGGCTCACGAGTCTGATAACTCGCATGCTGTATGCTCTGTGCATCTACACTTTCGAGATGCATGCGCTGTTGCCATACTCGAGGATCTCTATAACCCTGATATGAATCACAACAATGATGCACCCTCTAATACATTGAAGCACCCAAAAAAGAGCAGCTCATCTTTTTATCCTGTTCATTTTAGGGGTCCTATAGTAAATGCATATCAAAAAGCTGTCCAAGAGGACATATTTAAACTTGAACAGGATGTGGAAACCAGGATTTTTGGTAATGCTGCCACCCTTAATCTGAATCAAGCGGAACGCTTAGCCCTTAAGCACCTAAGGGACAATAAAGATATTGTCATTAGGAATTCAGATAAGGGTGGCAGCATAGTAGTGATGGATAAGGTGTTTTATTTACAAGAGGCCAACAGACAACTGTCGGACTCCACTGTGTACCGCAAACTTCCTGGAAACCCCATCTCTGTGTTCAAAAATGAACTATCTAGACTAATAGAAGATGGTGTAATCTTGGGTGTCTTCACTGCTAAAGATTTGGAAAGTTTGATACCAGACCACCCCATTACTCCAATTCCATCATGTACCCAAGATCCACAAGAGTGCTACATGTCCACCTGGTAGGCCAATTGTGGCTGGAATTGGGTCTCTTTTAGAGCCTCTTGGAGAATGGATGGATAGTATCCTCCAGCCTATTGCTATGGCACAATTAAGCTATCTAAAAGATACTTCCCATCTCCTAGCCACTCTGGATACTATCAGTTGGAAGGAAGATTTCTGCTGGATAACTGCTGACATTATGTCCCTTTACACCAGCATACCTCAGCATCTTGGTATCCAAGCAGTAGATTTCTTCTTGGAAAGACAGGGTAAACTGGGTAATTCAGTTAGGCAGTATGTGGGTGATGTTCTAAGATTTTTGTTGTCACATAATTTTTTCTCATTTGACGGAGATTTCTATCTGCAGACCAGGGGTACGGCTATGGGGGCAAAATTTGCCCCTGCTTTTGCCACCATTTTTGTTGCTTGGTGGGAGCTAATGTATGTTTACTCTCCCATGAACCCCTGGTCTGAGCGGATAGAGCTCTTCGTCAGATACATAGATGACCTGCTTCTAGTGGTTCGCAGCGATGGGGATCCAAATCTTTTGAATGATATGTTAGTATACTTTAGCACTAATGAATTGGGCCTAAAATTTACAGGCAAAATGAATACACAGGAAATTAATTTTTTGGACCTTACGCTGTACACCACTGGAAATATGATCATGACAAAGACCTATAGAAAAAGTACTGCTGGAAACACAATCCTACATGCTTCTTCTCAGCATCCCAATCATTTAATTAAAGCAATCCCAAAGGGCCAATTTATCAGGCTTTGTAGGAATACTAAGTCAGACAATATTTATGATGAACAATCCCTAGAGTTAAAAAACAGACTCATTAATAGAGGATATAATCCAAATGATCTAGAAGTATGCAGACAGCATGTTAAAATCAACAATTATAGGCTTAAGAAATCTAATTCTGAAAGACATATATCAGGGGATTCTGTGGTATTCTCTACTGAATACTCACCACAATATAAAAGCATAGTTAACATCCTTAAGAAACATCTTCATTTATTACAGGGTGATCCTATTTTAAAACCTCTGATTGATAACTGTAGATTTGTATCAAGAAAGCCAAAAACTTTAGCTAGGTCTTTGTCCCCTAGTTTGGTCACAACAAGGAACCATCAGAATCCCACTTGCTGGCTCTCAAAGAAAGGTAACTTTAAATGCGGTGGTAGACAATGTAACACTTGCACAAACTTAACAGTTGGGAATAGCTTTGTTTCGTCCTATGATAATAAAACTTACCAAATAGATTTTTATGCCAATTGTAGAACCACCTATGTGGTCTACTTATTGACCTGCAACCTGTGTAAAAGCCAATACGTGGGAAAAACGTCACGTGAGGCAAAAACTAGATACAGTGAGCACATCAGGGATGCAAAAAAATTATTGTGTAGATTCTGCTGTAGCAAATCATTTTAATTATCAACATTTCAGCCATATTGCAGATATGTCGATACAAGTTATTGATAGAGTCACACTCCCCCCTAGAGGTGGGAATAAAAACAAAATTCTAGATAGAAAAGAACTCTATTGGATTCTAAAATTACACACCAGAATACCGCATGGCATGAATAAGGAATGTGACATCAACTTTTTTATTGATAATTAGACATCCCTTTTCCCCTACGTGCACACTAGAAGATATGTTACATCTTTCATTCTGGTTCAGTACCACATTGTTTTATCTTGTAATGACATTAATATACATAAGAACTTTAATTTCCTTTCTGCCCATAATCTAAATTATCATTTGTCAAGAATTCTTTAGTTATTAGAAAGTTAGGTCATTTTTTCAAAAGGCCAAAGTTATTTCATTTATATTTAGAATTTTTGATTATACTATGAGATGGTATTATATTATATGTTATCCTCTGCTTATTCTATGCCACAGTTCTAAATGCATTAGAGTTTATATAAGTTTTATTCTTTTTGATATGTTGGTGAAGATGGGGTTAATTCCCTTGTGTATATAAGGGCAGCCATGTCTTCCCCAAATCAGCCTATGATTAAGCGCCACTAGGGGGCGCAAAACGCTTCAGGCCGTCAGTCCCTCTGTGTCATTTCATCTGCCGTATTGCTGCTGGTATTTCTAAGCCTTTTTTCTTTTGTTTGGCTTATATGTACTAATAAATCTTTTTTGTCTTTTAACCCCCGAGTAGTTCCTACCATTTTTTTCTTGTTTATGCACACTGTTGGGTTTGATCCCCCTGGTTACGGCACTCCGGAGTATCTGTTCTACCATTGGATAACCTTGAGGTGTATCAGCAGTTCCGGTTCCGGGTCAGTGCAGCCGCACGCCGTATCTCTTCTCCTATCTTGTAATGCCCTTTGGCCTATGTAATGCTCCTGCTGTTTTTCAGGAATTTATTAATGATGTCCTACGAGATATGGTGCAACAGTGTGTTGTGGTGTACTTAGACGACATCCTCATACACTCACCCACACTTGAGGCTCATTGTTCTGATGTTACATGGGTTCTTCAGAGACTACGTGAGAACGACCTGTTTTGTAAACTCGAGAAATGTGAGTTCCATCAGACTCAAGTAACCTTCCTAGGTTATGTTATCTCCATTGCAGGGTTCTCCATGGATCCTGACAAGTTATCTGCAGTTCTGCAGTGGCCTCGCCCAGTTGGTCTTCAGTCTATTCAACGTTTTTTGGGGTTCGCCAATTACTCTAGAAAGTTTATTAAAAACTTTTCTTCCTTGGTCAAACCTTTCACAGACATGACCCGTAAAGAGAATGATCCACTCCATTGGTCACCTACTGCCATTAAGGCCTTTGATAGTCTTAAGACTGCCTTTGCTGCCGCTCCAGTTCTGGCTCATCCTAACCCTGTCCTGCCTTTCGTTCTTGAGGTCGATGCGTCTGAGACTGGAGTAGGTGCCCTCTTGTCTCAACGTCCTATGCCTGACGGTTCCTTGCATCCGTGTGGTTTCTTCTCTAAGAAATTGTCTCCAGCGGAGTGCAATTATGAAATTGGCGACAGGGAATTACTGGCCATAATTTTGGCACTTAAGGAATGGAGGCATCTTCTCAAGGGTACTAGCGTGCCAGTGTTCATTCTTACTGACCACAAGAATTTAACTTATCTATCTGAAGCAAAATGTTTGTTGCCCTGACAGGCCAGATGGGCGCTATTTTTGTCTCGGTTTAATTATGTGGTCTCCTACCTGCCTGGTAGTAAGAATGTTAGGGCTGATGCCCTCTCTCGACAATTTTCGCCTCTGTCCAAGGAGGAGTCTGTACCTACTCCTGTTATATCTCCTGACCATATTTTGGCTAGCATACGTACTAATTTGACTTCTCCCTTGGGGGAGGAGATCCTGGCTGCACAAACCAATGCACCTAGTGGTAAGTGTTTTGTTCCTGAGAATCTTCTAACTAAACTTTTGCACACTTACCACTATCCTAAAGCCGCAGGTCACCCAGGCAAGAACCAAATGATTTGGTCTGTCACTCGACAATTCTGGTGGCCAGGTCTTCGTTCTGATGTTGCTGCATATGTTGCATCCTGCTCAGTTTGTGCACAGAATAAGACTCCTCGACGTCTTCCTGTGGGTCTTCTTCAACCTATTGCTAATGGTGAGCGTCCTTGGACACATCTTTCCATGGACTTCATTGTCGAGCTCCCTGTTTCCAATGGCAATACTGTTATCCTTATGGTGGTTGACCGTTTTTCTAAAATGTCACATTGCATTCCCTTGATGAAGCTGCCTACCACTCAGGAGCTTGCTTCAATTTTTGCCCGGGAGGTCTTCCGTTTACATGGGTTACCCAAGGAGATAGTGTCGGACCGGGGTAGCCAGTTTGTCTCCAGATTTTGGCGTTCCTTTTGTGCTCAAATGGGGATCCAGCTTTCCTTATCCTCGGCATATCACCCTCAATCCAATGGGGCTGCGGAACGGTCTAATCAAGCTCTGGAACAGTTCCTCCATTACTATGTCTCAGATCACCACAATAATTGGTCTGAACTGTTACCTTGGGCAGAGTTTGCTCGTAATAGTGCTATTAATGCTTCCTCCAAGATAGCCCCGTTCATGGCGAATTATGGGTTTCAACCATCCTTGTTGCCCGATTCTTTCATGTCTCAGTGTATTCCGGCTTTGGAGGAGCATCTCCGGCAACTCCGTTCCATGTGGGTGCAGATTCAGGAAGGCTTCATCAATCTATGCAGTGCCAAAAGTTCCAGGCTGATCGTAGGCGTCTGCCCGCACCTTCCTGCCAGGTTGGTGAGAGAGTTTGGCTGTCCTCCCGCAACTTGAACCTTCGTGTGCCTTCCAATAAATTGGCTCCCCATTATGTTGGTCCTTTTCGAATACTCCGACGGGTTAATCCTGTGGCCTACGCTCTTGACCTTCCTCCTGCTATGCGCATCTCCAATGTTTTTCATGTCTCCCTCTTGAAACCATTGGTTTGTAATCGGTTTACCACTGTGTTGCCTCGTCCCCATCCTATCTTTGTTGCCAACCATGAGGAGTATGAGGTCAGCAGCATTATTGACTCTCGTATGTCCAGGGGCCATGTACAGTATTTGATTCAATGGAGAGGCTACGGTCCGGAGGAGCGTTTTTGGGTTCCCTCCTCTGATGTTCATGCTCCCGCCCTCCTCCCTGTCTTCCATGCCCATTTCCCCAATAAGCCTTTTGTCCTCCCGTGGGGGAGGGGTCGTTGAGGGGAGGGTACTGTCAGAGTTTTTTCCCTGTTGTGTTTGCCATGTGCTGCTGGCAGCCATTTTACTCACCTCTCTTCCTGACTATGGTGCATTGTGGGGGATGCTGCTCAATTCCTGCGCTTCCTTTTATGGCCAGACTGGTGTGCATCATCCATGTGAGACAGGATGCAGTCTCAGAATTGTGATGTCATCACTTATTATTTAAAGGGCCTCTGTTCAGTATGCTTTGCCTTTGCGTTGTCTCAGACCTGTTTGTGAGAGTTCCTGTGTTTTACCTGGCTGCCTGACGTCCTTCCTGGTTCCTGATCCCTGGCTTGTTCCTGACTCTGCTGTTTTCCTTGTTCCTGATTCCGGCTTGTCTGACTATTCGCTTTGGCTCCTGACTCGGCTCGTCTGACTACTAATTTGGCATTGTTCCTTAAGAAGTAGTCCAGTACCGTATAAAAAAGGGTATAAGCCATTCTATAGACAAGCCTCTTGGATAGCTGAAAACTGACAGACATTTTAAGAATTGTACAACTGAACCGATCTTGATTTGCAAAACCTTGTAAACTGTTCTTTCCAAAATTACGTTAAAATAAATCATTTTAAAATGTTTCTTTTGCAATACAATAATGCTGTACTTCTGATCTATGATATCAGTTTAATGCCCCTTTAAAGAATCCAGAATTTGTAAGAGGCATATCATATCCTATATAATAATCAACCTTCTTTTATAACTATAAAAAAATAGTATTATTGCAGGATAAAATTAAGACCAAAACAGAACTCGCAGAGAAAGTGGTTGCCATTTATAAAACTTTCAACTGGTTGACACCCTGCGCTGTAAATACATACAATACAATTTGTCACAAGCAATTTGCTGATTAAGGCCCAAAGTTAACAAAATGTATGTTAGCCTCAAGTTGCATGTGGACAAAGGCGATCTGTTGATAAATTTAATATTAAAGACTGGCATGAATATCCAAAGTTATTAATACTTTAAAATAAAATTCCATTTAATTTTATTCACATTCTTCGCAATATCAGCCATATTTTCATGTTTTGCGATAATGAAGGATGTATGACACTCAAGTAAAAAGGTTTTTAATATGACAATTTTTATTACACTTGCCAACTATTTTTTAAGAAAATAAAGGAGACTAAAAAATGGTCAAATTTCACATAAGAAATATACGAAATATACAGCAGAGGAAAAAAGACAGTTTTACGATATAGTCTCATAACAAAAATTCTTCATACAAATCATCTTCAGTCACAGAGGCCCATTTATCAAGCTCCGAATGGAACTTGAGGGCCCGTGTTTCTGGGGAGCCTGCAGGCTCGCCAGAAACAGCAGTTATGAAGCAGCGGTCTAAAGACTGCTGCTCCATAACCCTGTCCACCTGCTCTGAGCAGGCAGACAGAGATCTCCACAATTCAACCCGATCGAATACGATCGGGTTGATTGACACCCCCCTGCTGGCGGCTGATTGGCCGCGAATCTGCAGGGTGCGGCGTTGCACCAGCAGCTCACAAGAGCTGCTGGTGCAATGCTGAATACAGAGAGCGTATTGCTCTCTGCATTCAGCGAGGTCTGTCGGATCTGATCCAGTCGGATCAGGTCCGACAGACTTTTAATAAATAGGCCTCACACAGTCTAGCTTAATACATTCAACAACTTTCTGCAAATCAGTGCATTATTTCTCCTTTAGGGCACAGTGGGAGTAAAGACTTTAGACTATCAGATATATCACAATTACTAACTAAATAAGAGTACAAGAGTACTATATTACATGTATGAAATAAAGATTTTTCATGTAAAAAAAAAAGAGAGAAAAATGTTCTAAGAGCAAATAAATTAGGAAGCCTGGGAGACTGTAAAAAAAAAAGTTTGGGCAAATAAGGGAGATGCTTGTAAATAAGGGTGAGTTGGCAAACATATATTTTATGGACTAAAATTATAAATAGGTGAAATGGTGGCACAAAGTGAGTCCTTTTTTACATTTCAGTTGAACATTAAATAAAAAAAAAAAAATACTTGAATTGTGCATTTTCTATCAATTTTTGATATGCTTAATGGCGTCAGTGATTTCTAATTTCATTAGATTTGTTGCATAAATCATTTGCACAATTTTTAGCTCAATTTTAGTTAAAACTTTGTTCTTCTTAATGCTTCCCTAATATTAAGTCATTGATTCTTTATATGCAGAAGTATTAATAGGATTAATTGTAATATTTGCTAACATTTAAAAAACCATAAGCTGGAAGGTGTGGTTGATATACGCACCACATGGGTGCTGTCACTATCAGGACACAGAGCACTTCTCACCATACATACAGTAAAACTTTTACACTGTATAACCTTTGGCATTGTTCCCTCAGAAGTAGCCTAGTACCATATAAAAAAAGGAAGCCTATAAGGCTCAACCAATATCAATCTACTGTGTCACCCTGGCCAATTAAATGCAACTGGCTGTGCTCCTTTATTTGTCAAAAAAAGCTAATTTTCAACTATTTCCTTTTTCAAAAATTTGAATGTAAGTTTGGGTGATTTGTTGGTTTTGTAGAAGAGCTACCACTTGAATTAGTATGACATCTACAATATATAACAGGAATAACTAGTTAAACATACCAAAACCTTTAAGAAATAGCCATTTTATAGGCTTTTCATGGGGTTTTTGAAGAGGCTTTCATAGATACCTGGCTAAATAAAGTCACATATTAAATGAAAAGTGGTTTCAAATTACTTAGAATAGTGCAGTCAAATTATCTTAATCCAAAGTTTTAGTTAAAGGGATACTAAACCCATTTTTTTTTTTTGCTTTCATGATTCAAATAGAGCATGCAATTTTAAGCAACTTTCTAATTTACTCCTATTATACATTTTTTGTCGTTCTCTTGCTATCTTTATTTGAAAAAGCAGGAATCTAAGCTAAGGAGCCGGCCCATTTTTTGTTTAGCACCTAAGTTGTGCTTGCTGATTGGTTGCTAAATGTAACCACCAATCAGCAAGCGCAATCCAGGGTGCTGAACAAAAAATTAATTTCTCCATTTTTTTCCCCATCCATTAGAACCTTGGGTGAATTGTGGACTTATGTGAATGTATAAGGTGATTACATAAGTCTGTGAACCCTTGACTTGTTCCCAGTTTGTTTGATTGAGAGCTTTCATTGTATGGCTGTATTAGGAACCCAGGTTTCGGGAGAGACTTTAACGTGGTACCTGTGCTTTTCACAATTGGCCAGATGCGGTAATTAACTCTTCAAGTGTTGCTTTTAATCTTAGCTGAGAGCTTGCAAGTGAGTACTGAACTTCTTCTGTGTGTTGTATTAATCTGTTTTGTAATTTTCCCTATGAGCCTTGCAACCAGACTTATCTGGGGTTAACTGACTGGGACTCTGGGGACAGTATACTATTGCTACCTGTGAGTGCTATTGAGCACCCAGGGTTGCACATGTTGCAGGGTCATAGGATGTGTACCCAGTCCAGTCTGAGAACGCAGTCCCCTTCTGTGTTTTGTATATGTCTAGGATGATTACATAGGTCTGTGAACCCTTGACTTGCTCCCAGTTTGTTTGATTGAGAGTTTGCATTGTATGGCTTTATTAGGGACCCAGGTGTTGGAAGAGATCTTGACTTGGTACCTGGGCTTGTCCCATTTGGCCAGATGTGGTAACTTACTCTTCCAGTTTTGCCTTTAATCTTAGCTGAGAGCTTGTGAGTGCTGGACTTCCTCTGTGTATTCATATACATATATATTTAAGATCTGCTGCCCATCGCTGCACGACTTACCTCCTTCGCTGCACTAGGTTCTCATGCCGTGTCTCACGGCATGAGAACGAGACTCCCATTGGAGCCTATGGAAGCGAGCTCTAGTGAGTGCAATGCTTCCGTGCAATGGGAACGCAAATGTTGAGCGCAAATAACGCTTTTGTTTGTACATTAAACAATTTTAATTATAACATTTTGCAGTATTGCACGAGATTGTTAGTAAACTGGGAAAAAAACTGCAAACAAACACATTAGGCATTCATCATTAATACAAAGTCAATTAGTCCATATAGTTTGCTTTCACTTTAACCACATATATTTTGCTGTTATGTTAATTTGTGGAAAAACTTCATGTTGTATTACTAATTTGGGAAACTTATTAAAATGGTCTTGCTTCTAATGGATTGGAATGCCAGAGAGAAGAAAACCAAAAACTATTCAAATTAAATATGACTTTTTTTCTAATCTAATGGATGTCAATGATTATACTGTAGGTAAGTTTGAAACATAAGGCACATTATTTATTTTAAAAAGGGTGTACATTTGTAGAAATAGCTACAAGTCCATCTGGCAGCAAACAGTTAATATCAAATAGTGAGGGAAGAACAAAGACCTTGGCACCACAAGTGTTCTTTGCTGAAAGCAAAAACAGCCAGCTGTCAATGCTGCACTCAAATATCAATTCCAGTCTGTTCTCCCAGCTCTTCGGATTGACACATAAAAGAGACTTCCTGATTTTGATACCCTGGGCTCATCCTCTTCCATTGGCTCCCAGACATTCACTACACTGGAAGTGACGGATTTACTGAGGCTTCTCAGACCGCAGGACGCAGATAACTACGGAAATGTCACTAAAAGCCTCTTGCGACACATACATGAAGACTGGGTCATAGCCTTATGTGCTCTTGCATTTATTCATTATGCTGCTGGGAAAACACGCAGAGCGCGAGCCCAATGAAGTGAGACGCTTAATCTGTTCTCAGTTACAAATAATACTGGCTCTGAAAACAGCAAGCTTCCAAAAAATACATGTCTGTTTTGAACATTTTACAAACATACCAGTATTTATTTCATAAAATGCACTTCACACAGCATTTTAAACTTAGTGAAGACATTTATTAAAATAAAAGATTTATCTTAAAAATCAGAGGACCCTTTTAGCAAGTTAATATATCTATATATACAGTATATATATATATATATATATATATATATATATATATGCAGTGCAACATATTTTTTTTCATTATATTAGTTGCGTTGAATAACTCATGTCCTGGCTATCACTCAAGCGCAAACCCAAAGCTGCGCTAATTCGAAGATGCACTAACCTGAAGGTGAAAAAGTGGAGTTCTTGCTTTTGACCACTTTTAATCAATTTTAATATGTATTAATGTGTTTTGAATAGAAACAGTTTCAATTAATAAGTTCTTCACTTAAAAATGGTTTGTTTTGTTTTTAAATACGGCTCTAAACAAATAAAGAGACCACTACAAATGATCAGTTTCTCTGGTTTTACTATATATAGGTATATGCTTGAGTAAAATTAACATTTTTGTTTTATTCTATAAATTACCGACAACATTTCTCCCAAATCCCCCTCAAAAATATTGTCATTAAGAGTATTTATTTGCAGAAAATGACAACAGGTCAAAGTAACAAGTAAAGCAAAGAAAACATGTTTTAACTTAACAAGAGTTCAGAAATCAATATTTGGTGGAATAATCCTGATTTTCAATCACAGCATTCATACATCTTAGCATGCTCTTCACTAGTCTTTTTACATTTCTGTTGGGTGACTTTATGCCACTTCTGACACAAAAAACATATTGGCTTTGTTTAATGGCTTGTGACCATCAATCTTCCTCTTGATCACATTCCATAGGTTTTCAATGAGGTCTAGAGATTGAGCTGGTCATGACAGGGTCTTGATCGGGTGGTCCTTTATCCACACCTTGATTGACCTGACTGTGTGGCATGGAGCATTGTTAACTAATCCTCAGAGTTGGGGAACAGTGTCAGAGCAGAAGGAAGCAAGTTTTCTTCCAGGATAACTTTGTAAGTAGTTTGATTCATGAATCCTTCACAAAGATAAATCTGCCCAATTATAGCCTTGCTGAAGCACACCCAGGTCACCACCAATCCTCCACCAAATTTCACAGCTCCAAGACACTTTGGCTTGCAGGCCTTTCCGGGTCTCTGTCTAACCATTAGACACCCAGGTGTTGGGTAAAGCTTTAAAATTGGACTAATCAGAGAACACGATCTTACTCCAGTCCTCTATGGTCCAATCCTTTTGGTCTTTTGTAAACCTCAGCCTGACTCTTCTTTGCTTCTCATTTATGAAGGAATTTTTTCTAGTTTTGCCCTGCCCTCAAGAGCCTGTTTCAAACCATCCTCGCCGTTGCCATTCTTTTTTAGGTCACTTAATGTACATGGCTTGATTCATGCATCCTTCACACAAATAAATCTGGGTGCTGCCTTGCTGCAGCACCCCCAGGTCACTACCAATCCTCCACCAAATTTCACAGTGGGTGCGAGACACGTTTTCACCCTCTGCCGGTCTGTAGCTTTGATGTCCCCAATGTCAGTTGCTTGACCATGTTCTTATGGACTGCCGTCTTTTAAATTTGAAGGATGAAAGCAACCCGATGCTCACTGTATCCCTCTGCCAGTAAAGACAGAATTCAACCTTACTTTTCCTCACTCAGAACTTTTCTTTTCAACTATTTTGGCATGGTGAATAGTTAATTTTTTTATTCCAAATACTTTTGAGGTACTGCTAGCACTGTTTTTGCGATCCAGCTGATCCTATTGCAAGAGGATAGTGATAACTACTGCAATGGTATATATAATATAATAAATGCTATAAATTATAATATTTATATTTGGAATTTGGAGAAATGTTGTCAGTAGTTTATAGAATAAAACAAAATGCTTATTTTACTCAAACACATACCTATAAATAGTAAAACCAGAGAAACTGATAATTTTGCAGTGATCTCTTAATGTATATATATATATATATATATATATATATATATATATATATATATATATATATATATATATATATATATATATATATATATATACAGGTGGCCCTCGTTTTACAACGGTTCAATTTACACCGTTTCAGAATAACAACCTTTTTTTCCAGTCATGTGACTGCTATTGAAAAGCATTGAGAAGCAGTGCATTTATTAAAATAGCCAGTAGGTGGAGCTGTCCGCTTGTGTTGCAGCAAAGCCAAGCAAGCTGAAATTAATCTGTTTAACCCGACCTGAGCTATTGAGCAGATTTCAAAGGAACAAGATCTTCCTGTCTATAAATCAGTCCAGATTGGAATGCATAGAAAGAACTGTTTTCAGAAAAATGCAATGAAAGTCTGTGTTGTGTGATTATTTTATTAGGTTTATAATGCTGTTTAGCAAATGTTTTTGTTCATTTAACTTAGTTTAATTATATATTCTGTGTTGTGTGATGTTTTTATTAGGTTTATAATGCTGTTTAGCATTTAAAGTCTTCATTTTAAAGCTTTAAAAATAATGTATTAGGTGTTACTTATGACAATTTTGAAAGGGGCCTGGAACCTTTCTCCCTCACTTCCCATTGACTTACATTATAAACTGGGTTTCAATTTACAATGGTTTCGATTTACAACCATTCCTTCTGGAACCTAACCCCAGCGTAAACTGAGGGCTACCTGTATATAGCTTATTTGATCCAATTCCAATCCATTAGAGCTTTTTCATGTCATTTTAATTACACCCCTCCAATAACAATATATATATATATATATATATATATATATATATATATATATATATATATATATATATATATATATATATATATATATATATATATATATAGACACACACATACAGTTATTCTATATTACTACTGATACAAAACCCTTCATCCAAACTGCTTGGAACCATAAAAGGTACTTTTGCATTTGTATAATTGGACAGCTTGGAGAGGGGATGGGACAAAGTATAAAATACAACATAATGTTATCTTAATTATTTTTATTATTATCATGGAGAGGGGATGGAACCAAGTATAAACAACAATATAATATTATTTATATTATCATTATTATGTTTTATCTTTATTACTATCGTCATTTATTCTTATATAATTTAAAGGGATACTTAAGTAAAATAAAAACTTTTATGATTCAGAAAGAGCATGCAGTTTTAAAATACTTATCAATTGCGATTATCCTAATAAAATGACAGAATAATCTAGATTTTATTAAAGAGACAGAGACGAGTATTTTGCATTACTTTTCCTTTTTACTGCTCAAATAGCATTTTTAAAGTTAAAACAGTTAAACAGAAAAAATTAAAACATAACCAATAACATGTAAATAACATATAGTCAGTAAATGTCCAATCAGATCATAACAGAGTCCATAAGATACATAGAGAACCGTTATTAGTCCTCTATTCTATTTGCTGAAAGAAGAAAAATCAGCATGGGAAATAAGAAAAAACAAAACTCAGAGGCAAAAAATACTGAAAAACAGGAGAACCACATAAGAAAGGCAAACTGTAGAAAATCCTGGAAACTTGAAAAAGCTGGAACTCTTGAAGTTGATGAAAGAATCCGGAACTGAAGAAGGTCTTTGTTGTGGAAATTCATAGAAAGGTTTAAAATATCTTGTAAAGAGGCAGACTTGGAAAAAGGTTTAGAAGCAGATGCTCCTCTAATAGAGTGAGAAGAAAAAACAGGATCCACACCAGCCTGCAACATGATCCACTTAACCAACCTACTAATAGTAGAGGAAGTAACAGGTAAATGAGGAGGAGGAGAAAAATAAATTAACAGCTGTTTAGAAGCAGAGGATCTCAAACAAAGAGTTTTAGATTCATATACTTTCAGACAGGAAACAACACAAAGATTAGGATGTTCAAAGAAATAAGGATAGAAAATAGAAGAAGTCATAGTTTTAGCGTGTCTGGACAGAGAAAATATTACAGCTTGAGGAGAAAACATTTTTGCACCATAATCTATAGCTTTAACATCAGAAACTCTCTTACAAGACAAAAGGCATAATAAGGTTGCAAGTTTACAAATAAGTTGTTTAAGCGACAAATCTTTATTATTTGGCCAATTCCTGAAAAAAGAAATTAACAAATCAACATCCCAAAAATAATTATATTTAGGAACAGGAGGTTTTTAACCCGAATGGCTTTAAGGAGTTTTCAAATAGTAAAATGTTGACCAATAGGTACATTATGCCATAATTCATGACCTGCCGAAATGGCTGAGCGAGCAACGTTGATAGATCTGTAGGCCAAACCAGCTTCAAAAAGAAAAGTTAAATAATTAATCACTTCACTTAAATTTGCTGAAATGGGATCCAAATCCCTGTTACTGCACCAGCTAGTCCATTTAGTCCAAGCGGATAAATAACATTTCCTGGTGCCCAAGAGTCCTGAAGAAGGAGTTTAGCTCCTGCCAAAAGACTTTCGGAAGACCAGGATCCCCTGAAATTTTCCAGGCAATTAGTTGAAGAGAACCTGATAGAACTAACTCATGAAAATCTCTGTTGTGATTAATGAGAAGATCTTGTTGAAGGGGTAAAAGAATGGGTAGAAGGAAAGACATTTCTAGGAGAACTGGGAACCAAGATTGAGCTGACCACCATGGAGTTATTAATAGAAGAGATATCAGGTTCCTCTTCACATAAGAGATTGTTCGAAGAATCATTGAGAATGGAGGGAGGGCATAAGCTCCTGTCATCGGCCAGTTCTGAAAAAAGGCATCCGTTGCTAAAGCCATCAGATCTGGTCTCCAGCTGTAAAAAGGAGGCGAGAAGCTAAGAGATCTATTGAAAATGGACCTCTTAGTTCTTGAATTTTGAGCAACAAAAGAGTGTATAATTTCCAATTGCTGCTGGCTTTTAAATGATGAGATCCCCAATCTGCTGCAGAATTCAAAAGACCAGGAAGATATTCTGTCTGAATCCATATATTGTGAGAAAGACATTGATGAATAAAGTCCTTGGTCATTTTTGATAACATCTTTGAAGAAGTTCCCCCTAAACGATTCAAATAATGAACTGCTGATATGTTGTCCATACGAAGAATAGAGATAGGGAAATCTTTCCTGACAAAACTCTTCACTGCAAAGGAACCAGCCAGGAGTTCTAGACAATTATATGAAGCTTCTTCTCTGAAATTGACCATTTGCCTCCTGTAATAATAGGACCCAGTCTTGCACCCCAACCAGAATTGCTTGCCTCCAATTCTATGATAATGTCTGGAGATTTTCCAAAAATAGCTCTTCCATTCCAGGCTTCCATATTGGATAACCACCAAAGAAGTTCCAACCTTGCTTCTTCTGACAAAGAGATGTTCTGAAAATAAGAATAACCTAAATGAAGATAATGAATCTTCAATCTTTGTAGAGCTCGATAATGGCGAGGTGCAGGAAATATTGCCCGAATTTAAGAGAAAAAAAGACCTATAATCCTTGCCAGAGTACGAATAGGAAAAAATTGTTTCTTGAGAAGATAATTTATTTCCTTCTTGATCTTCTACATAGGGAGACTTAAAGTAGAGGAAACAGTATTTATGACAAAACCCAGAAAAATCTAATTTTCAGAGGGCGAAAGAATTGATTTCTTGAAATTGATAATAAAACCTAAATTCTGTAGAAGGTTCATAGTAGTATTTAGTTGGTCTGAAAGGATAATAGGATCCTGATGAAAAATGAGGATATCGTCCAAATAGATAATTAAACAAATACCTCTCATTCTCAACCAATAAACTACAGGTTTTAAAACTTTTGTAAAAGCCCAAGGGGCCGAAGAGAGACCAAAGGGAAGGCATGTAAACTGCCAAGTTTGATCTTTCTAAAAGAAGCTGAGAAATTTTCTGAAATCTGAATGAATTGGAATAGTCAAGTAAGTGTCTTTTATATCTAAACAAACTAACCAATCTCTGTCTAGAAGACAATCCCTTAAAAGATGAATACCTTCCATCTTGAAATGATTGTATTCCAGATGGAGATTTAACTGTCTTAAATTTATAACTGGGCGATAGGAACCTTCTTTTTTCTTTACTAGAAACATGTTGCTGATAAAAGAATCTGCAGGATTTAGGACTTGTTCTATCGCTTCTTTTCTTAAACGGTCTGAAATTTCTGTCTAAAAGTCTTGAATCTGACTGGGAAAAAACAAATGGACAAGGAAGGGAGTTTTGTATTGGAGGGAAAGAAAAAACAAGGTGAAAACCTGAAATAGTCTGAATGATCAAAGGATCTTTCGTGATTAAAAGCCAGTTTTTTAAATAAAAAGCTAGTCTGTCTCCAATTTTTTATGGGGAAAAAAGAGTGTAAGAAAAGGTGAGAAAACTTACAGATGAATGGTCTTCGAGTTGGACGGTTTCATTGTCCTCCTCTTGAGGGGAAAAGGTTAGTGTGGGAGGTAGTTGGTGTTGCAAAATTTTGGAATTGAGACCTAAAAACTCCCTGGAAGCGGCCGGGAAAGCGGCCTCTGCCTTTCCTGGCCCTATCAAAAATTCTATTAGGCTGATAAAAAAACTTTTTTGTATTTAATTTAATCTTATTCAGAGAACTAAACTCATTCACATAACTATTTAATTTTTTTTGAGTCCAGATTCTCCAAAAAGAAGACCATTAGCTTTTTGACCCATTTCAGTTGGAGCAAAATCTGCAATCTTAGGATCAATACGTTTTAAGACTAAACGTTTCCTTTGAGTTGCCATAGCTGAATTAGCATCCCCTAACAAATAAACCAATCTTTGCAACCACTCTCTCATAATGTAAGGATCTAAATTTGATTCATTATAAATAGAGTCCTCAGAGAGTTCAAATAATTTTGTAATGGAACCCAATAAATCTAAATATTTATCTTGGCAAGCCTTGAGAAACCTGTCAGGACCTCTTTTGATGTTAAATTTTTTGCTCCAATAAATTTTAATGAATTGGGATCAATTTTGGTAGTTAAATGAGTCAAATGAGGAAGATCTGGCCTGGGGCATTCTGCTTTCAGACTATTATTTGGCCCCTATTTAAGAAGGTCTGGCGGACCTGATCCGACAGTGCGGATCAGGTCCGCCAGACCTCGCTGAATACGGCGAGCAATATGCTCGCCATATTCAGCATTGCACCAGCAGCTCTTGTGAGCTGCTAGTGCAATGCCGCCACCTGCAGACTCGCGGCCAATGGGCCGCCAGCAGGGAGGTGTCAATCAACCCGATCGTACTCGATCGGGTTGATTTCTGGCGATGTCTGTCTGCCTGCTCAGAGCAGGCGGACAGGTTATGGAGCAGCGGTCTTTGTGACCGCTGCTTCATAACTGCTGTTTCTGGCGAGCGTGCAGGCTTGTCATAAACACGGGGCATCAAGCTCCATTCGGAGCTTGATACATAGGCCCCTTTGTCTTATTTGATAATGGCTTCCTAATATAAAAATATAAAAATTTAGCTACCTGTTTAGATGGTTGCCATTGGGATGAACGGGGATGAAGAATATCATTAGGATCTAAATATAATTCCCCTTTATTATCAAATAGTTTAGGATTTGAAGAAACAGATGCTTTTCTCTTTTTCTTTTTTGGTATGCCATCAGAAGATGATGATTGATTAGATAAACAAAGTAATTGATCATCTGAATTTTCAATATCAGAATAATTATTAAAGTTATAATCATCAACCTCTGAGTCCGAAGACTATTTTTAGATAAAACTTCTTATGAATCTGAATCAGAAAAAGATTGAATATTAAGTTCTTTCTTTTTTTGAAACTGCAGAGATTTTGTCTGATAAAGACAGACGTGAACCAGCTGTTCTTTTCTTTTTATCTGGTAAACTTTTTGCATGCTGTTCTTTTAAATGCTTGGTTTTACAATCAGCTTTCTTAGGTAAAGGGTTAGGCTGAGGATTAATATGAGGGTTAATTTGAGGGCCATGAGCAGAAATTATAGCAGATTTGGGACATTTGTTCTTGAAATTGATTAATAGTCTGTAACATAGACTGTAACGAGCTCTCAGGTATTTGAGGTAAATTTTCCTGAGACATTGTAAAATAAATTAATTAAATGTAAATTTTAAAACTAAATGGTAAAATAATGTATACAAATATACAATAATGAGTATTTAAAATAATAATATGTACAATAAGAAAAATAGAATAAACAATTAAGACTAACTAATATTGCTATATAAACCTGAGTATGCAATAACTGTTAACAGGGAAATGAATAAACCAAAATGTTTCTAAAAGAAAAACATAAAAAAAAATTTTTGCAACAAAATTTCTAATAACGATCTCTCAGCAGAAAATTTCTAATAACGATCTCTCAGCAGAAATGACAAACGGGAGGGAGGCGGGAAAATGAGTCCCGTGACGAAACAGAAAGAAGGAGAAGCCACAAACAGAAGGGAAGGAGAAACAAGATGGCGAACGGCAAGCAAGCAAAAATAAATTGAATGAGATGTGGAAGAAAATAGCACAGGTAAAATATGTGAAAGAGCGACCGGAGACAAACCGGAATTGAAAGGGACATAAGAGGACTAATAACTGTTCTCTATGTATTTTATGGACTCTGTTATGATCTGATTGGACATTTACTAACTGACTATATGTTATTTACATGTTATTGGTTATGTTTTAATTTTTTCTGTTTTTCTGTTTAACTGTTTTAACTTTAAAATGCTATTTGAGCAGTAAAAGGAAACGTAATGCAAAATATGAGCCTCTGTCCTTGTAATAAAATTTAGTTCCATTATCATATTTTGCATAGTCTTTTTATATGCACACTTTTTGAGGAACAAGATCCTACTGAGCATGTGTAGAAGTTCACAGCGTATACATATACTAGTCTGTGACTGGCTGATGTCTGCCACATGATAAAAAGGGGCAGAAAATGTGAGAAAAAATAAATCTGTCAGAAAAAAAATCTACTGCTTATTTGAAATTAAGAGTGTTATTGCATTGTCTTTTTATTATGCACTTGTTAATTACTACTGTATTGAGTGGTCCTTAAGCAATAGTTTCATTACATAATATAGCTTATACATGCAACCTAAAGGTAGTTTTATATAATTGTTAATATACATAGTAGAAAGAGAGCACAGTACTGTAATCAGAAAGGTTTTTTTAAATAAATATAGACTATTATTTTCATTATAGAACACAACAACCAAACTAAAGGGGCAGTCAGAGAAGATTGTGATTTACTGGTAGGACAATCATATATATTTTTTGGTTATTGAGGTTTTGATACTGGCATAAAAACAGTATACAGAAAGAATAAAGGATTACAATACAGCACAAAAACATAATGCACTCCATGTTAACCAACATAAGAATAATAATAATCTCCAGATATTTTGTTGCACAAAATTAAAGCGTAAGTGGTAAAAGTAGTAGCCAACATTGGTATAGAATGCCAATCAACCTGTAAACCTTCTAAGAAAAACTTAGGAGGCCACTCTTGGAACTCTAATACTTAAAGGGACATTAAACCCAATTGTTTTTCTTTCATGATTTAGAAAGAGCATGCAATTTTAAACAACTTTCTAATGTACTTCTATTATCTATTTTGCTTCATTCTCTTGACATCCTTTGCTGAAAAGCATATCTAGATAGGCTTACTAGCAGCTGATTGGTGGCTGCACATAGATGCCTTGTGTGATTGGCTCGCCCATGTGCATTGCTATTTCTTCAGCAAAGGATATCTAAAGAATGAAGCAAATTAGATAATAGAAGTAAATTGGAATGTTGTTTAAAATTGTATTCTCAACTGTTATCATGAAAGAAATTTTTGGGGTTTAGTGTCCCTTTAAGTGATTATCATTTTTACAATATTTTAGCAAACTGTTATTTGTAAAGGAGAGTATGACAACATGTGAAATAAAAAATACAAAAGACAAGAAGGTGCCTCATGGTGTAGGATTTTCACAGCTATAGCAAACAGGTGTTAAAACAAGAATCACTCACATTTGGAAAAGCACAGTCATGTGCTTAAAAAGCCTTTTGGAACCTCTGAGCTGCCCGGCAAGCTCAACTCAGGTAAGCAGGAACTCTTTTCCTTTTTTCCAGCAGCCAGATATTTCTCCTGGTAGACAGGAAGGCAGTGTCTCATATGAGGTGTGGTGGGGTGCCACCTGTCCCACTCAGATTTCCTTCAAAGCATCAAAGCGCCTTCTAGTTCTTGGCGGTGTACCTGACCGGTCTTTTGGAGAGCGGACCCTGGGGAATCCACAGCTACCTCTTTATATGTGTTTTTTATCACATCATTTTGATTTTGAACATTGACTTTTAGTTGCAACTTGAGTTTTTACTATATTGACACCATTACAATTTAGCATACAATTAACTAATAATACTTAGGCACCTGTTGTAGAGGACAAGGGTCTACTGCTTAGTTACATTGGACCTCATACTACAATAAAACAAGAAATAGATTTAAATCAATGTGAGGGAAATGATGTCATGGGGGTAGCTAGTGCTGTTTATTGTTTAGGATTGTACCCCCTAAAACAATTGACTAGCTGAACAGTAACTAAATTAGGGAAAATGAAAGTGTCATCACATGAAGGGCCATTCTATGGTGGGAGATAATACATTTTTATAAGCCAAAAAGGAAGATATAGGTGTATGCAACAGGGTCTTTGAAGTCAAAGACAACTCATATGGTCATCTATATTGTAAAATAACAATGGGATAATACCTCTTGTCATGAAAGAAAAAAGGAAAATATTAAACAGCTCCTCAGTGGACCAAAAATTAAAGGCATTCTTAATGACAATACTTTCTCTGAGGGTCATAATACAGTTTGAGGTTAATTACTTATGGGAAGTTGTATTGGTAAAAACAATATGAGTGAACATGTTAAGCAGCTTTATGTGTAATAAGTCAGTCACTAATTGTAAATCTATCATCAAATCACCCGACATCCATTTTAATAGCCTAAACAGCATATAAATGTTCTTCACGCCACCATGTAAGGGAAAGAAGCTGCTTCGCATGAGATATCCCCCAAAAACACAAGTTTCTCAAAGTTGAATTCTGAATCGCTAAGGGCTCCAGAACAATTAGAGGGCAGTAATTTCCATGGTTGTGGCCTCTGGAATAATTCCATCTCCTTCCCTCCAGATTAAAAGCTTTCTGATGCGATTGCAGTGTGAGCCTGCAGCCGAGAGTTAAGAAGCAGCAGTCACCAAACTACTGCTTCTTAAACCACTACGCCAACTATAAAGTGGCATTTATCAGTCCCCTTTACTTCTCCGACTGGGGAGATTGACAGTCGCATGCAAACAGTGGGTGGCATTGCACATGCGTCAAATAGTGCAATACAAGGAAGGAAACTAGAAAAAAAGAAAGACAAGTGGGGCAAATGAAATTCCATTGTAAACTGTATACAAAGAAGGGCAGGGCCCATCTACTCTCACCATCATAAAATAAATTAATTCATCAGGTGAGCATAAATGATGTTTTCTTTCATTAGACGGTTAAAGTATAGAAGATCATCACAAATGGAATCTAATACCCAAGCAGTGAAGTCAACAATACCACCATGTTCAGGACAGACAATAGTTAGGGCAGGAAGTTCTATCAGAAGACGCATACACATTAAATTGAAAAATTTGCTAAAGGTTTGAAAACAGGACCAAGTAGCCGCCTTGTAAATTTGGTCTATAGTAGCTTCATGACAAAAAAACCAGGGAAGTAGCTACTGCCCTAGTGGAATGAGCATTAATGTGTTATGGGGTAGTTTTCCAGAGACCAAATATGAAGCCAAATAAATACTGGAGTGCCTAATAAGAAACACATTTGTTCATAGTCTTGAAAAAGAGCCTACACTCTGGGGCGAAATGCATCAACATTTCCTAAGGACATATGCTGCTTAAGTCAGCTCACTGCTGCTTATTCTATAGGCTATCTGTTAAGCCTGTTTTCTATTTGTCGGGTACCTATTTTGAAACACTACTTTTTAAACAGGGGAACTTCCTTTGCAGATATTGGATCATAGAGCACTGAATATATTTTTATTTTTAATGTACCACAACATATATCAAATTTGGATATTCCTTTTTTTTTGTTTTTGTTTATAACTTCCACACCATTTTTAGGGTCCTTGGGTCTTCAATTTTTTGGATTGTTTTGGGACAAATCCATATAGACATACACTTTTTTAGCATTACTGTATGTTGGACTTTCTTTTGGACTTTTATATTAGCCAGTATTTCCAGTTTTATATGCGCATATATCTTTTATTTTATCTGAATAGATTTGTCTTTTTTATATAAAAATAAATTGTTATAATGGTTTAATGTACCTGAATGTATCAATTTGTCACACCACACTTGTCCACATTTAAACCTCTTTTGAGGTGCTCCCTCTTGTAAGCCTATACCAGTAACTAAATATGTCTTGTGAATTAAAGGTTTGAGCCAAGCAGCTAAGGTAACAGTTGTACCTTTTTGCCCCTTGTGAGATCTGCAAAAATGTATGAACAGAAAAGAGGAAAGTCTAAACTTATGGCTTCCACATAAAATTGTAGTGCCCTCATGACATCATGGTTGTGAAAAGGGCACCCCTTATCATTTTTAGAAGCTGTGCATAGAGAGGGAACCACAATTTCATAATTGACAGTATCTAAAGATTCAAACTTTGAAAGAAAGCAAAACAAGTTAAAAGGACTAACTTGTCCTGATCTGATGAAAAATCAGGAAAAGAGGGTTTACAGGATAAAGCACAAAGTTGAAAACCCTGCTAGCTGAAAAGATGGTCAAGAGAAAAGAACATTCCAACATAAAAGTTGCAGCTCCATACCATGTATAGGTTCAAATGGAGTGACTTGAAGGAATCTAAAGTCCAAACTCTGTATACCCCTTTAAGCTATAGTTTTTAACTATACAACGTAAAAAGCATATAAGGCATATTAAATATAATTTTGACCCACTTGCCTACTAAATAGATAAATGATTTTGCCTGTCTTATGTCTCTTGCTGGACATATGAATATGTTAACTGGTCTTTCTAATTATTATAGAGTCAGATTGTTACATATAGCATGATTTAGATATATGTTCCAACAGTTAGGCTCCTCCCGGAGGTTATTACTGCTTGATAGATAGTTTCCTTTTTCTCTTTTATACCAACTATATAGCAATTTAACAGATCTTAGATATACAACATTAAAATTAAAACCTGAGGTTCATGTAATGAAATCCATAAGTGGTCTCCTTTATTCAAGGTAGTCTTCTGTTGATATAATTCCCCTACATCGTGTGAGGTCCAAGAGTGCCCCCCTAAATGGTTGAGAAGGCTTCCCCACAGTAATGTATTACACTGCAGTAATGTTGTCTGACTGGAAAAGAAGGAATAATTCCTGCCTGAGGCTGGGCCATTTCTGAAGAGCCTTGAAGATGGCACAGAGCTTTTAGGATGTTCATTGGTAACCTCGCTTCCTGAGGAGACTAAACTCCCTGCACTCAATCCTTCATGCTGGCATCTATGGTAATCACAGTCCAAATTGGACAAATGAAGGATGCTCCTGTAAATAGGGAATGATGAGTCTTCCACCATGACCCTGGTATCTAAGGAGATCATTTGAGACAGACGCTCATAGTTTCCAGTTCATTCTAGAAGCATTGTAAGCTGCCGAGGTTGCAGATGAAACTGTACTGCATCTGAGGCAGCTACCATTAGACCCACTTCTTCCATGCATTGAAGCGCAGAATGAAGTGGATTCAGTTGAAGAAGAGAGCATGTAGTTTGAGTCTGCATTGCTCTGTTAGAGATAGACATATAAACACTGAATCGATTATGGATCCCAGAAAGGCATCATGAGTTTTGGGCTTTAGGGAACCCTTTGTTGTCTCGATATGGAGCTACAGATATTCCCCAAGCTTGCACCACTGACAAAAGGGTTCCCAGTACTATGGTAAACACTCTAGTTGCCAAATAAAGTGCAACAAATTAATAACACTTGTTGAGGAAGGTATATCTGAGGAAGTTTACATGATTTATGTGCATATATATATATATCTAAATAGGCATCCTTAAAGGGACAGTCAACACTAAAATTGCTATTGTTTAAAAAGTTAGATAATGCCTTTACTACCTAATCCCCAGCTTTGCACAACCAACATTGTTATATTAATATATTTTATAACATTTAAACCTCTAAATTTCTGCCTGTTTTTAGGCCACTATAGTCAGCCTCTTAATCACATGCTTTTTATTTGCTTTTCACAACAGGAGACTGCTAGTTCATGGGGGCCAAATAGATAACATTGTGCTCACGCCCATGGGTTCTGCACAACACAGCTAAACTGCAAGTCAATATATAATAAATAAAAAGTCATGTGATCAAGGGGCTGTCAAAAAAGACTTAGATACAAGGTAATCACAGAGGTTAAAAGTATATTAATATAACGATGTTGGCTGCGCAAAACTGGGGAATGGGTAATAAAGGGATTATCTCTCTTTTTAAACAATAAAAAATTTTGAGTTGATGTCCCTTTAAAGACTATCGTAGACATAAATTGACCCTCCTGCACTAAAGGACATAGTTTCCATCTTGAAGTTGAGAACTTTTAGAAATTTGTTCAAGGTCTTAGGAACCTAGAATAGGTCGAAAGTTGTCCTCTTTCTTTACAAAAATAAACAGAGTGGAGTAAAAACCCTGATTTAGCTGGGAACTGGGAAATGACTCCTATCAATTCTCGATGTTGAACACACAGTAGAAAAGCTTTGGCCTTAACTGGGTTTTGAGGAAGATGAGTAAAAAATAATCTCTTTGAACAAAAGCCTATTCGATACCCATGAGAAATGATGTCCAACACTCAAGGATCCTTAACCAATCTTTTCCAGTCCTCCAGAAAAATATTAAATCTGCCCCCTACAAGAATCTGATCTGGGCTGAGGCAGCACCTCCATGCTGATTTGGAGGCAAGGGATGTCTTCTTGGATTGTTTGCTTTTAGAACAGAAAGTATTGGACTTCCAAGAGTCTTTGGGAGACATGAACATTTTTATTTTTTAAAAATTTTCTCTGTCCTGGGACAAAGATAATTTTTCTTTGGAAAGGAAGAGATAACAGTCTAGTCTAGTCTTTGCTACACGTTATGCTGACTGCTGGTTTAAACATAAAAAGAAAATTACAAGTGGTGCGCTAACATTAGCGGGCAATATTGAAATATTGTGCCTGCACTAGCTTGCGCTCATATTACAAGTTGAAACTAAATGCGGCCGCACAAACGCAAACTAAATTTGTGCATGTCGGGTTAGTGCTACTCAAGTCTTCGCGTAAAAGGTTAGGGCTAAATTAAAAGCTGCACCAAACACAACAAATAAATTAAAATAAAGTGTCACACTCATATATACACTATCTAATAAAAACAATTTACATAAATATTTTAAAAAAAGAATTATAAGGGTTCAATGGCATATTTGAATGGAAAGGGCTATAATTAATATATACATACATATATATGTCTAAATATGTGTATGTATGTATGTACAAATACATATGTATATACATGGGTATGTATATTTATATGTGTATATAAGTATATACATACATACAGTATATATACACATACTGTATAAACACATGTATGGACATATATACATATCTATATATACTTTGGAGCCCTTTCCACTCAAATACCTGAAAACAAGAAAAATAATTTTAATACATTTTAATATTTATATGTGTTTCACTGTGTTGCTGCCCCCTGTCTTGTGTAAACGGCCAATCGTGTGCAAGAGGGGGTTGTCAATCATCTTAATCCAATTTGGTCAAGATGATTGCAATCCGCCACCTAAAGTGTCACGGATAGGTTAAGTAGCAGCGGTCTTACGATCACTGCTACTTAACTAGCTGTCAGGGCATCTGTAAATGTCAGTGGAAAATACATACATATATATATATATATAAATATATAAATATATATATATATATATACATATGTATATATATATAATTTAAGATAAAATAAGTATGAAATCTCTCAAATAGTAAGTTTGAGCATGCTCATTCATCACACTCTATGTATTCCACATCTGAGAACAAAGGATTGCTTCCAAAGATATCCTGCTCAGGTGTGAAGCTAAAATCCCTATCAGATTGTCACTGACCCCTGTTTCTACTCTAAAACCATCTATATTTTTGTGTGTTGTAAATTTTGGATCAAGCGTAAGGATTCCCTTTCCTGATAACATAGCATTTGAAACAAAAGGTTTAGCTTTTTGAAGCCCACAGCCCTGCAGGGGGTAACCAAGCCAGCATACATCGTGGAATGTTTGGAGACAACATTCTGTACATAAGGTCAGATAAGCAAATACAATTCTGACTGTATAGTGATTAGCATAGACTTGTTAATTACCCCTAGAGTTAAGATTTTAACATATCTTAACCAATGTATATTTTTTTAAAGCATAAAATGTCCTAACCCCTGTATTTTAGAAGCATAGAAATGAATATATGTACAGTATATATATGTACATATATTTAGACAACATATTAAATATATGCCTCAGACTGTATTAAATATATATATATATATATATATATATATATATATATATATATATATATATATATATATATATAAGATACAATTCAGATTTGTAATAGATTAAATAACAATTATAATGATCCCATTTTTGAAATATAACATATTGTTGTTTTTCTATCTTCCAGATGGAGCTAAAAGATGTTAATACAGAATTCCAACATGGGTTGACCTAAGTCATATCATATGGTTATGCACTAAATGTTTATGAAACTTTAAATGCATCTCTTAAAATATAATAGGATGAATATATAGGAATTACTTTGATGTGATATGACTATAAAATATTGATGTTTGATATCAGGTTGTAGGTTTTCTGTTATGCTAGGTGATATATGGATGCTGACAGGAAAGATTTATTAATGCAAGGAGTTATGGTGGTTTAAATGGTCATTTTGTAAAGATATCTTAAATTGTAACAAAAATGGATGGTGGGACTATATTGCTGGTTGTCTGCTGCCCCCTAGGGGATTGAAATGGTATGACAGCCAAATTAATTTTCAATTAGGACATATGCAGAGCCAGTGAGGGGGGCATCCCCCAAAATGAACCAATGAGAAGGGACAAGCATCCGAAGGGCCTCCCATATTGTTTCATCAATGATTAAGTTATATAAGCTGAATGCAACAGAAGAGGGGGCTGACTTTTGCTGGAGGACTGGTAAAAATTGGCTGCGTTGAAATACAGTTACTACAAGCAAGATTGGGCTACCTTTTTATGACCCATATTTGCAAATACACTTATTTTCATATGAGATGAAACAAAGAATATTGGAAGCTAAATATCGATTTGGTTATTTTTTATAAAGTATAAGAGGTTGCTAAATATAGGGTATTTAGCAATTATAATCAAATAGCAGGTCTAAAATAACAAATTGTATTTTAACCTTGTGTTTCATAGTCCTGTAAAGTATTAAGCTTGTCTTTTGTATGCTAAGTAATTTATCTTTGCAAATATATAAATATATTTTAGAATTTGTCTTAACTGTAGGTAAATAAGAACTTATTTCAAAATAGATAAAGTGGCATTTAAACTGACTGTTTACAGTAAGAATATATATATAACTCTTGGTGTTTTAATGAGAGTGTATATTGTTCTATTGTTTAATTAGGCACTGTTAAAGTATAATTCTGAATGTTAGTGGCTTATATCTTGGTTTCATTGTGGTATTTTAATACAATTCAATTGTGAATAAATAAGGTAAACTTTTATGATCTTTGCATAGCATATTTTAATAATTTAAACGTGTATAGTATTGATACATATCTGGTTTTCTACATATAAATTTCAATGTGTCTATAAATTTTAACTAATAAAAAGAATTCAGGAATTTAAATTAATTTTATTGTCTTGGTATATATAATTATTAAATATATTGTATTATAACCCGGCTATATACTGACATAGCATATCAGGCAAAGCTACTTTTTAAATAGAGTCCTTAGTGTGCATCAGTATTCACGCTACTTGTAATCTGGTCAAAAAATCTGCTAAATGGAAGGACCTTCTATGAAATCCTTCCAAAGGATCTTTGAAAGAGGTGCTGTTCTTAGAAGGAAAAGTAGTCTGTCTGGCATGAGTAGAATTTGTCAATTAGCAACTGTTCACAAAATCTCAACTTTAGCAGAAGGGATAGGAAACATATGCTTTAATTTTGCAGACGAAACAAAAGAAACACCTGGTTTGTGCCATTCCTAAGAAACCCACCTCAAAAGCAATTAAAACTTCCCGCAAAGCAGCGTGAATATGTTTCAGTTTCAAATTGAGAGTTTCTGATAATCCATCCTCAGAATCAGAATTATTGGATTCAAATGTATACCTTATGTCAGAGGAGAATTGAAGAGGGTTGCATCTGTATTTGGCAGCTGGAGGCATATGAGTTTTTTAACTCAGAAATAGCTGTGTGAATGTACGCCTTAAATTTAAGATAAGCTTTAGGGGGATATGTATCAAGCTTTCAACTATATTGCATTCGCGGGTTTCAATACGCTCGCCTAATATCGCAAAACATTGCGGCCGTGGATCTCAATACGATCTCCATATTTATAAAAAAGCCATAAAAAACACGTGCACCAAGTACGGGGCGATGAGCATCGATCAGACTGTTGTTAACTAACAGTCATCGATGACACTGCTATTCGTGTTTTTCCCAACCTTATTTATAACATGTCACTAAACACTGGCACTATACTAAAATGTTTAACCCCTATCCTGTCGCTCCCCAACATCGCCACAACCTAAATAAAGTTATTAACCCCTATCCCGCCTCTCTCCAACAACCTAAATAAAGTTATTAACCCCTATCCTGCCACTCCCCGACATCGCTGCAACCTAAATAAACCTATTAACCCCTAAACCTCTGGTCTCCCACATCACCACCACTAACTAAACCTATTAACCCCTAAACCGTAAGCCCACCCACATCGCAAAAACCTAAATTAAGCTAGTAACCCCTAAACCTAACAACCCCCTAACTTTAAATTAAAATGCTAACATCCCTATCTTAATATAAATTAAAACTTACCTGTAGAATTAAAAGAAATTAATTTAAACTATTAATTAACCTAACCTAACTATTATACTACAATTAAATTAAACTACCAATTAAATAAACTAAATTACATATTTAAAAACCTAACCCTACTAAAATTATTTAAATATACTATTAAACATTATTAAAAGTACTACATTACAAAAACCAACAAACACTAAATTACAAACAAAAACAACAAATAATAAAAAATATTTTTTTACACCTAATCTAATAGCCCTATCAAAATAAAAAAGCCTCCCCAAAATAAAAAAAAACCCTAGCCTACAATAAATTACCAATGGCCCTTAAAAGGGCCTTTTGTGGGGCATTGCCCCAAAGATATCAGCTCTTTTACCTACCTCTTTTACCTGTAAAAAAAAAATACAAACAACCCCCCCAACAGTAAAACCCACCACCCAACCAACCCCCCAAATAAAAACCCTAACTCTAACAAAAACCTAAACCTGAAAAGGGCATTGTATGGCCATTGCCCTTAAAAGGGCATTTAGCTCTTTTACATTGCCCAGACCCTAATCTAAAAATAAAACCCACCCAAAAAGATGGTGTCCCTTGCATTCCTATTGGCTGAAAGATTTCAATCAGCCAATAGGAATTAGAGCTGCTAAAATCCTATTGGCTGTTCAAATCAGCCAATAGGATTTGAACAGTTCCAATCAGCCAATAGAATGAGAGCTCAAATCCTATTAGCTGATTGGAACAGCCAATAGAATGAGAGCTGCACAAATCCTATTGGCTGATTTGAACAGCCAATAGGATTTTAGCATCTCTAATTCCTATTGGCTGATTGAAATCTTTCAGCCAATAGGAATTAGAGCTGCTAAAACCCTATTGGCTGTTCAAATCAGCCAATAGGATTTGAGCAGTTCCAATCATCCAATAGAATGAGAGCTCAAATCCTATTAGCTGATTGGAACAGCTAATAGAATGAGAGCTGCTCAAATCCTATTGGCTGATTTGAACAGCCAATAGGATTTTAGCAGCTCTAATTCCTATTGGCTGATTGAAATCTTTCAGCCAATAGGAATGCAAGGGACGCCATCTTTGATGACGCCACTTGCATTGAAGTTACAGTATACGGCGACGACCATATGAAGAGGCTCCATGCCGGATGTCTTCAGGATGGATCTTGCCGCCTGGATGAGGATTTTGCTGGCTGGATGAAGATCGAAGAGGCAGCCTGGATGAAGACTTCTTGCCGCATGGATGATGACTTCACCAGCTGGATTTATCCTTCAAGCGGGACTTCAAGAACTGTAAGTGGATCGTCAGGGGTTAGTGTAAGGTTTTTTTTAAGGGTTTTTTGGGTGAGTTTTATTTTTAGATTAGGGTCTGGGCAAATGCCCTTTTAAGGGCAATGCCCATACAAATGCCCTTTTCAGGGCAATGGGTAGCTTATTTTTTTTTTTAGAGTTAGAGTTTTTATTTGGGGGGTTGGTTGGGTGGTGGGTTTTACTGTTGGGGTGGTGTTTGTATTTTTTACAGGTAAAAAAGCTGATATTTTTGGGGCAATGCCATTGGTAGTTTATTGTAGGATAGGTTTTTTATTTTGGGGGGGGGGCTTTTTTATTTTGATAGGGCTATTAGATTAGGTGTTAAAAAAAATATTTTTGATAATTTGGTTTGTTTTTTCCATAATTTATTGTATGTTTTTTGTAACGTAGTACTTTTAATAATGTTTAATAGTATATTTAAATAATTTTAGTAGGGTTAGGTTTTTTTAATATTTAATTTAGTTTATTTAATTGGTAGTTTAATTTAATTGTAGTATAATAGTTAGGGTAGGTTAATTAATAGTTTAAATTAGTTTCTTTTAATTCTACAGCTAAGTTTTAATTTATTTGAAGATATGGATGTTGTAATTTTAATTTAAAGTTAAGGGGTTGTTAGGTTTGGGGTTAATATCTTAATTTAGTTTTTGGCGATGTGGGGGGCTGATGGTTTAGGGGTTAATAGGTTTAGTTAGTGGTGGTGATGTGGGAGGCCAGAGGTTTAGGGGTTAATAAGTTTATTTATGTTGCGGGGGGTCGAGGAGCGGCGGAATAGGGGTTAATAACATTATGTAGGTGGCAGCGATGTCGGGGGCAGCAGATTAGGGGTGTTTAGACTTGGGGTATATGTTAGGGTGTTAGGTTTAAACATAACTTTTTTTCTACCATAGAAATCAAAGCGGTATGCTTCATTCTCTTGCAGCATCGAACATAAGCTTTCGGTGCTTTCATACTCCCATTAATTTCAATGGCATCTGCGGCCTAAAGGATGGTGGATTGAAAACCAGGTACGATGCATCCGAATAGCCGCAAGCGTACCTGTTAAAAGTTTGATGAATAGGAAAAAGTGTCAAATAGAGCCGAAGGTGTATTTCGGAACATCTGTAATGACGTAAGCAATCTGCGTTGTATTGAGACTGGCGGATCGTATGTTATGTCACAAATTTCAACATTTGCCGGTCTTGAGGCTTTGATAACTAGGTCGGATCAATCTCGCAACAATTACGATGCAGAATTCTGGCGTATTTGCGGTTGACACTTTGATAGATAGGCCCCTTTGATAGATAGGCCCCCTTAGTGGCAATACCTAGGACCCCTGGAAAGACAAAGCTGGACTACATTGTAAGCCTGATGTCAGTTGTGGGGAAGATACTGGAAGGGATTATAAGAGATTATACTCAAGATTATATTCGGGAAAACAAAGTTATGAGTTCAAATTAGCATAGTATTATGAGTAATAGATCATGTCTAATTAGATTCTATGAGAAGGTAAGCAAAAATATAAATAAGGTGAATCAGTTGATGTGGTTTACTTAGATGTTGCAAAGATTTTTGAAATTGCTCAGCAAAACGTACGTCGGAGTGAAGAATTAAATACGGACCTTTCACAAGGAGGGGTGAATACTTTAAATGGCGACGGCTACAAATTCACTGTGTTTTAAGTGGTCCCTTTTGTAAGAACTAATATACACAAAGGGGCCGATTTATGAAAGTGCGAGCAGACATGATACGATGCTAGCAGGGGGTGTTAATCAGCCCGATCGTATACAATTGGGCCGATTGATGTCCGCAGACTCAGAGCAGACAGACAAGTTATGGAGAAAAGGTCTTTAGCCCGCTGCTTCATAACTGCTGTTTCCGGTGAGCCTGAAGGCTCGCACCGAAACAGGGGTTTTTAGGGGTAATTTGGATAATTCGGCCCCAAAGTGTGTGTTTTTACTGCCTATGCTGTAAACCCTTAGTGACCAATGTCTGTTTTTGCTTTTAAAGTAATTGTATGCTGTTAACCGGGAGGACTTATACTAGAGCTGGTTTAAGCTCTTTGACATGTGAGGATTGACTCAGGTGTGGGCTTTGTGCACATATTTGTATGCAGATTTACGCTATGGCTATTTTCTCTTTACTTTGAGGATTGCTGTTGAAGATCTTTGAAACTAAAAACTGTCTCAATTTTTATCAAAGGACTGTTGGTATTTGGTATCTGATTTATGGTCGGTAACAAATGATTCTAATTTTATTTATTAACACATTTTATATTCAGTTGATCACTTTATAAATGATTTGGTGGAAGGATTAAATAGCAACATCTCATTTTTGCAGATAATACAAAGTTGTGTAAGGTGTTTAGGTCAGTGCAGGGTCTAATTCCTTTGCAAGGGGATTTACAAAAATTGAAGGAATGAGTGGGTATATGGCAAAATAAATGTATTATTGTTAAATGTAAGGTTCTACATTTTGGAAGTAAAAATAAGCAGGCTACCTAATATTTAAATGGGAGTTAACTTGCCAAAGCAGTGGAGGAAAATTATTTAGGTGTTCTTATAGATAACGAGCTAAAAATGGCAGCGGATTCTAAGGCTAGCATACTAACATGTATTAAAAGAGGCAAAGATGCAAAGCAAGAAAAGATAAATCTATCACTATATAAATCCCTGGTAATATGTCACCATGAGTATGGAGTGCAGTTCTGGGGACCAATTTTAAAAAGGGACATTGCAGAAATAGAAAAAGCTGAGAGAAAGAAAAGGGCACAAAACTAATAAGGGGAATGGAGGGTTTAAATTATTAAGAGATGTTAGCCAAATTGGATCTGTTTATTCTATACTTTAAGTAGATATTCAAGGCCCATATACAGAGTTTGTAGAAGTGCAGTTGTTTGTGTCACAATTTAAGGCTAGTGGAAAGGAGAATTAAAGGGACACAATACTCATATGCTAAATCACTTGAAACTGATGCAGTATTACTGTAAAAAGCTGACAGGAAAATATCCCCTGAGCATCTCTATGTAAAAAAGGAAGATATTTTACCTCACAATCTCCTCAGCTCAGCAGAGTAAGTTCTGTGTAAAAAGTTATACTTCACCTTCTCCCAGCTGCAGGTAAAAAAAAATAAAAAAAAATGAAGAAATGAACAGCAGCCAATCAGCATCAGCAGTGCTGAGGTCATGAACTCTTACTGTGATCTCATGAGATTTGACTTAACTCTCATGAGATTTCATAGTAAGCTTCCTTTACCTGATTGATGAAATAATATGAGAGTTCACGAGGCTCATCCTTTCAGCTGTCCCAGGACAGACACACTAAAATGCTGCTTAGAAATCCTTTACAATGGGAGGTGGCTACTGAGGAACTTTTGAGGTAAAATATCTTTCTTTTTTACATAGAGATGTTCAGGAGATATTTTCTAGTCAGCTTTTTACAGCTATGCTGCATCACTTTCAAGTGTTTAAACATTTGGGTATTATGGCCCTTTAATCTCCAGGAACATAAACTTGTGAAACACCTTGCCTAAAGAGGTAGTGACTGCCAATACTTTAGATAAATGTAAAAATGACAGATACATTTCTGGCTTAATAACAGAATTCAGGGATATAATTGCCTGTGTTAAATGGGTAGGCATTTTAATTGTTTAATGTAAGATCAATTGGCAGCTTTTTAAAATAAGGTAGAATCTATATAGGTTGAACTCGATGGACTTCTGTCATCTTTCAACCTCATCTACTATGTTACTTTGTTACCCTGACTAAAATTACAAGAAGTGCATAGCTGAGCAGGGGGCGCACACCCTTTATCCTTACAGAGTAAACATGGGTTGAAAGAGGTTAAATGGTCAGTAGTTCGCCTTCCAAAGGATCAGCTCCATATTAGAATCTAAAGATCTACAGTACGGAAAACTGCTAGCATATCAGAAGATCGCAAAAAATGTTAACAGTAAATGGGCACACATTTAACCCCCAAAGGTGATGATAGGTCAGCAATAAGGCACAATGGTTCCTGAATATTTAATACAGTTAGGAAAACTGTACAGAAAATACCTTAGTGTCGCGCAAACATGATCACATATTCTCATTTGCACTAAATTAACATGAAAATATGAATATTTCATATTCCAACGTTCCGCACATAACACATTTATTCATAAATACATATTTCTACATATATCTGATGGTATTTTGGTACAATATCTATTTACACCTTTATATATATATATATATATATATATATATATATATATATATATATATATATATATATATATATATATATATAGTTGATTATATATAGGTATAGATATATACAGATATATATAGGAATATATATTTATAACTACTTAAAACATATGTATTTATGTGTTTATATATGTATAAATATTTGAAAATACATATATACACATAAAAATAGATAAATACATATGTACACACACACACACACATATATATATATATATATATATATATATATATATATATATATATATATATATATATATATTATATATAATGTCAGGTAGCCGGTGGCCCAGCACTCCAACCTCTGTGGTATAATAAGAACCTGGGTGCAATCCTCAAAGTTCAAGTATAAACAATAGTGGAGAAGAAGGGTACTCACAGGATTTGAAATTTGAACAATAAATAATGTTTAATTTGAAAACATCCAATGTTATACACGAAAAGTCATAGTCAAATATATATAAAATTTTATTTTATATATTAAATTACATATAAGATAGCATAAACAAAAATAAAATAAAAAAAGAGAGCGTAAAAAAAGAGAAAAAGAATATTCATACCATAAATACAGAAAATAATTGCTTACATATAAATATTTAGATCTTAACAAGACTTTAAATCATACAGCCTATGAAAAAAAGAAACAGAAAGTTAATACAATCAAAATTTGTAACCCATTTCCCCTTCTTATTCATCTATCTGAAATTATCCCCTGAATCCTCCCCTCTGTTCTCTCCCCTGATGGAGGGGAAGAAAAAAAACCCAAGCTATGCATCATTTAGCCAACCAATCTCTCCAATTAGGATGGCATCTTGCACATATAATGAATTATAAAAGGGCATATAGATTTGTTTTTGAGCAATTTGAGGTAATGTGGTAATAAAGTCTCCCATTTTTTTTTAAAGAATACAGTCACCTCTGCTTCTGAGTTAATCACATAATCAAACTGTTCAACTATCATCTTACCCTCTAATTTACTTAAGAACTGGGCAAAGCTATGACCCCTTCTGGATTTCCAAGAACTAAATATTAAATTTCTAGCCCATAATACCACAAAGTTAATAAATCTACTGTTATGTAACCTTTTCCATCTTTTAAAAATATAGTGTCTTCTATTTAAAGTTCAATATTTTGTTGTATAATCTTAGAAAGCCAGAAGGAAACCTTATGCCAAAATTGTTTCATTTTCGGGCAGTCTCAAATGCAATGTAGTAAAATGGCGAGGTGAGAACTACATCTTGAACAACTTGTAAATTTATCTTCACCCCAGGAGGCTATCCTGCTAGGTGTTATATAGGACCTGTTTATGATGTGAGACTCACGCCATGACATAAGGATGGTGGCTTTCAATATTCCATGTTAAACTCTTTTTGATCATTTTATTATTAAACCATCTCATATCCTGAGGCCATTTCAGCGTTAAATTATTCATATTGTCCTCACCTTCCTTTTGCATAAGCAATCTATACCACAGGGATATAAAGTATACCCTTGCTTTAAAGAGACATAGGAATAGATCATATGTATCCCAAATATAATCACCAAGGGTAACCTTTACCATATTAACAAAGTGTCTTAGCTGTAAATAGGCAAAATATTCTTTATTGCCAATATTGAATTCCTGCTGGATTGTCCTAAACGTTTTAACACAGTTAAGAGTCTGGTCACAAAGCTGATAGGCATGCTTCAGACCTTTGATTTTCCATTCTGCAAATACTTTAGAATTAATAGCTTCAGGAAATTCTGGATTGCCTACTATAGGTAAGTATTTGGAAGATTTGAAATTGATTCCTAAAAATTTGCAAATTTTTTGCCAATTCTTAAAAGTAATCATTCCCTTTACAGAGAGTGGTAGATTTTTAATTTCTAAATGGGGGATTACTTTCAACCCCACTGGCTTGAGCAGACTCTGCTCAATTTCTTTTTGCTTTGCCTTTACCCAAAAAAATCTCTCGTAATGATTTATGAAAATGAATTATATGTTTAGATTTTATAAATAGGGGCAGATTTTGCAAGAGGTAAAGCAATCTTGGGAAAATAATCATCTTTACAATATTAATTTTCCCAGCGATGGATTGCGGTAAATTAGACCCTTTCTTTAGGTCTTCCTTAATATTCCTGAATAATGGATCATAATTAATTTCATACCATTTTTCTGGGGAAAGTCTGATGTTAATACCAAAGTATTTCATGTGATTTTTAACCTCTTTAAAGGGAGTAGAGACAGTGTGGCCCTTGCTCTTTGTGATCCAAATAATTTCAGACTTTTGCTTATTGATCTTATACCCTGAGAAAGAACTGAAGATTTGAAACAGTTCAAGCAATCTGGGGATATTTTTTTTAAGATCACTAACAAAAATCATCAAATCATCTGCGTACAGAGCTATCTGAAGTTCTTTAGAACCTAGATCTATTCCTTGAATATTATTCTGTAGTAAAACAGCTTATGGTTCCATAACTAGATTGAACAGTAATGGTGAAAGCGGACATCCTTGTCTTGTTCCTTTATGAAGAGGAAAATTAGTAGTAACATCTCCATTGATTATAAGAGCTGCTAGAGGGTTATTGTATAAGTTATGTACATAAGAAAAAAACGGACTACTAAGACCAAATCTATCTAAGACTTCAAACAGATGATTCCAGTGCACTGAATCAAATGCTTTTTCAGAGCATAGTTGCTTTGTCTATATCTGCTTCTTTCGAACTTTTAGCAACCTTCCAATAGTTACCTAATGTAAGCAAAACCTTTCTAATATTGATAAAGGAGGTCCTTCCATTCAAAAAACCTGTCTGGTCAACCTGAACAAGCCCAGATAAGATAGTTTTTAGTATACCAGCCAGCATCTTATAGTCTGAATTTAGTAGAGCTATTGGTCTATATGAATTCATGTACTCTGGATCCTTATCTTTCTTCAGGATTAAAGTAATAAGTGAGCAAGTGAAACTTTTCAATATCTCTATACCATTAATATAAAAATCATTGAATACTTTTTGGATATGGGGTGTAATCTCATCTACCAAAATCTTATAATATAAGTTACACATTTTCCAAACATTTTCTTTATACCCTTCATGTATTTCCCTTGATTTATATATGTCTTTAAAATAATTGTAAAATACTTCCTTAATGTGCATGCTAGATGTTAACCTTCCCTCTTAACTCTTGATGGCCTCTATAATATTGACTCCACACACTTGCTTTACTGTATTAGTTAATATCTTACCAGTTTTGCCCCCATATCTATACAGCTTGACCTCTTGTCTAAGAACACCTCACAGTTTTCTGATGCAGAAAGACATACCTTTCTTTTTGGCATTAGTTTATTTATTTCAGTTTGCCTGATTAGAGAGTTTTAAATATTGATTATATGAATTAAGAAGCTGATTAGACAACTGAATTTCCCTAGCAGTTTTTCTTTTTTAATTTGCAGATGTATGCTTTGATTTCCCCTTTAATCACCGCTTTAGATGCCTCCCAGAATATCTGGTTATTTTCTACTGAGCCTCTATTGAGTGATTCATATTCTTTCCTATTATTCTTTAACCAATTTTTTAAATTAATGTTGGGGAAGAGATATTTAGGAAAAAAGAAAGTAGCTCCTTTATATGGGAAACCATTAAGTGGAATACTGAGTCTAATTGGTGCATGATCCGAGATGGTTATAGGGGAAATCTCAGACTCTAAACCTTGACCAAGTAATAACTTGTTTACTAAAAAGAAATCAATACGAGAGAGCATCTTATGAGTTTTAGACTCACAGGTAAACCCTTTTACATCAGGGTTTTGAATTCTCCATATATCCTTTAAATTGAAAGCATTTCTGAAATTCTTTACAATTAATATATCACGTTTAGGGGTTAATAACTGTTTACTCCCTTGCTGAAATCTATCAAGGGGGAACGGAGAAATTAAATTGAAATCCCCTGCTATAATCAGATTATGGTGCGTATAATCGAGCAATTTCCTCTGTAGCCTGTTCCAAAACTTCCTATCGCCATTATTTGGGCCATATAAATTGCATAATTAAGTGTTTCCCATTTTCTTCTGTCTGTACTATAACAACTCTCTCCTCAGAATCTAATTCTTGATTTATGATCTTATATTTAAGTTTTTTATTAAATAAAAGTGCAACACCCTTTTTCCTTTTAGTGCAAGGGGTAACTATTACCTCACCAACCCAGCCACATCTTAATTTGTTCAATTCTTTCTGCTGTAAATATGTTTCTTGTAAGAAAGCTATATCTGTTTTCATTTTCTTTAAATGGTTTAAAACAATTTTTACTTTTTATCGGGGAGGTTATGCCCCTTATATTCCAAGATATTGTGTTACAAAACGCCATCCCAATTAAAAAAATTATAAAAAGGCACTGTATGAATGGCACAATTTGCACCACCTACAGCACATTTTATCATAACCATGAATGGATAGAAACATCCTCTCGACATCTCCAAAAATGCTCTCATGGGTTTAACCTTAAAAAAATTAATTGGCTTCTGCAGGGTTATTAAGGAACTGCCAGCCATCATCTCTCTGTAATTACATTTTTGCAGGATACACTAAATAAGCACTGAGGCCTTTCTTATTTAGACTTGAACAAATAGGGACCATATCTCTCCTTCGATTTGATGTTTCTAAGGAAAAATCCTGAAAAATAAGTATTTGTTCATCACCTATCTTTACCAATTTTTTCCCCTATAATAATGTAGGACCTCTCTTTTATACTGAAAAATTAAGAAATTTCACAATGACTGGTCTTTTAATTATAGATGCATCTGCTCTAGTTTACTATTGGGCCAATTCTATGTGCTCATTCTTAGGACTATCCCAGGGCATATCAAGAAGTGCAGGGAGTTTTTCTGAGACAAATCTCACTAGGTCACCAAACTCAAATGTTTCAGGGAGGACTATAATCCTAATATTGTTCCTGCGTGCTCTGTCTTCTATATCATTCAATCTCTCCTGTAATCTCTTAACTATTTGATCGGTTTGTTTCTTATCTTTGTCAAGTGTATACAATCTATCCTCAACTTCTGAAATGTGTGTCTCTGCTTCTTCCAGACGATTATTGAATTGCTTAAAGGGACATTATACACTAATTTTTTCTTTGCATAAATGTTTTGTAGATGATCTATTTATAAAGCCCATAAAGTTTTATTTTTTTTAAATGTATAGTTTTGCTTATTTTTAAATAACATTGCTCTGATTTTCCGACTCCTAACCAAGCCCCAAAGTTTTATGAGAATACCGTCAGCTACCTACTCCAGCTTGCTCCTGTTTGTGTAAAAGGTCTTTTCATATGCAAAAGAAGGGGGATGGGGGAGTGTCTTATTTCCCACTTGCAGTGGGCTTTCCAGCTACCTTTTCAACAGAGCTAAACTGAGAGCTTCTAAGTAAGTTTTTAAACAGTTTTATACTGGATTTTTATGTCAGTATCTGTGCATCTTATTCTTTATAGTAGTGTCTATTTCATGCAAAATGAGTGTCCCTTTAACTTAGGCAGACAACACTGAAAAGTCTTGTCTTAATTGTTCAAATTGCGGAGTCATCATTTCAGAAAGCTGAATCTTGAACATCTATTAAATTACTTATTGGGCTAAATGTTTCTGGTATGTTGTCCTGGAGTGAGGACATATTCAATTTAGATTTGCGCTCTTTATTCTTAGGAGGCATTATAGGTGATTTTGACTTGGCTGAAGTAATACATTTCTTCATGTAAAGAGTGATTCTAAAAAGAAGTGAGTGAATTTGACCATTAGTGTGACATTAAAGGTGTATTAAGGAGAAGAGGGGAGTCTCTTACACAAATGTAATGGGGGAGGTAAGGTAGCAATTTGCTACTAGAAGAAAAAGGAGATCCTGTAGAAACAGAAAAGGAGGTGCCACATGGAACAGTATCGTCAGGTGAAAGAGACAAGAATATCAGACAATTGCCAACTCACATGAGAAGCGGCGCTTGTAGTGCCATAAACAGCAAGCCGGGACCTCTTAGTCACCGGACAGACTCAACCGCAATGTGTGAAGTCCGATCACGTGGGTACATCTCACCAATCAGCAGCAGTATACTCCCAACGCCTTCAGATGGTGATACCAATCAGCAGGGTCGGAAGATGGTGTGTGTGTGAGAAGCTCTGCAACCACTCGTAATAATAAAAGTGCTCAAACAGCTCAACACCAACAGTAGCGACCAAACACACAGAGCAAGGGCATAAAAGCTTAAAACAAGTTTATTTTAAAACAAGTTAAAACACAGCAACACATTTCTCGGCTACACAGAGCCGTTTCATCAGGCTGTTGAAACAGCTCTGTGTAGCCGAGAAACTAGATTCTCATGCTGTGTCTCACGGTATGAGAATGAGGCTCCCATTGGAACCTATGGAAGGGCAACCTATTGAGCGCAAAGCTTCCATGCAATGTGAACGTGAGCTTGCTTTCGAATTGCAGGTCACTTCAAATACCAGCACACAATTGCATGCGCTGGTATTACAAGTGGGGCGCAAATATCGCAGTTGTGAAAGCGGAATTTTACGCTCCACTCGTAATCTGGCCCATATTTTTTTTTTACGCCAAAGATTAATTTTTTAAATGTTTTATTTTATTTTTGTCTCGTCAAATTTAACAAAAACTTCAAATGACAATACAGGAATTAGCAAGGTAATATTCCAAAAAGAAAAAGGAATAATATTAGTGCAAAAGTATAACACAGTGCAACATTTTGTAATAGTTGACAACAAGCAGTTCTGGAAGAGATTTTTTGCATTAAGTTGGTGCATTCTCAGAGTGTTCTATGGAACTGTGAGTGTACTCTAGTGGATACATGTGGCATAAGAGGAAGCTGTATATTGTGTAGAAGGTTCCCTAAGAGTGTATATTTCTAGGGGGGAGTAGGCAAAGATTACTTATATGGCATTTGATTAGCTAATGTTTACCATCACTTTAAGTTATGTGAAATGAAAAAAATGTGTTATGCACAGGTGTATTTTGTAACGCTGCAGTGGCCTCAATTAAAATAGAGCAAGCTCATATTTTTATGCTAACCACACACATAAATAGATAACAGACAAACTACACAAAAACAAAACCCATCTCACAAAGGATCTGATATTCAAAGATTCACCAGCTTGGAGAAAAAATGTAGTTCAGACTTAACAAAGGCTGAGCTCACTGAATTTTCAAAAGAAAAAGGGCGGAACTCTCCAGCACGGTGAGATCTCAATCTCTCATTCATGAATGTGAAGCAGAGACAAGCCCAGTGCAATAAAGCATTGCATGATATGAGTTTTGTTACAAACACTTTGTTCATTGTATTTTATAGAACTATACATTTGAGATTGGGTCCTTACAGTATTATTGCATTTAAGCTTTGTATTTTCTCATTTGTATTTTAATACATTTAAATTTTGATCTAGCAGTGATTTTACACATTCTGACTATGCTTTGAACGTTTCTGTGTTACTTTAATTACTTAGGATCATACTTTGTATATTTCTGTGTATCTTTTACAAACTTTCAGTTTAAGAAAGTGGGAGGGACAGGGACGTTTCCTGGTCTGAAGCTTTTTCATAAGTCTTGTGAAATTTTCTAAGCATTTTAAACAAGCTGGTCTCACTGATTTGTCTTGCTGGCAGTATGGAGGTGAAGTTTGCTAAAAATTCACAATACTCATTTTGACTAACAGAAAAGTAATAGATACTAAAATAAAGACAAGAACAAGTTAAATTGTAGTTAAAACATTTCAGTTTATTTTGGAATTGATGCAAACTGAGCCTGTATATCAGCTCCAGGGGTTCTCCAGTTATCTTCTCTCTTCCATGTGACATTTGGTATCACAGAGCACGTCTTTGCTTTCTATAGAAGGCATCTCTCATCTTTCCAGGGTTTCCAGGTTCTTCCCTTGTTCTTCGAAAATTTAGTGAGTTCTGCCCCTGTGAAGTCAACACTATATTCTCTCTCCAAACTAAAGAACATTTGATTATCTGGCCCATATAAAGTAAAAGACATGCAAAGTTCAATCTAATTTGTAAAAGATACACATATATACAAAGTATGAGCCTAATTTGTTAAAGTTACTCATAATCATAATTTGTGAAATCACAATCCTAAATACAATGCTGTTTAGAAAATAAAATACAAAATAGAAAGTGCAAAGTTTAAATGTAATAAAATTTAATCTGAAGTGTTAAGTGATATAAAATAGAAAGCACAAAATGTAAATGCAGCAGAACTGCCAGGTCATGCCGTTTTATATTGCACTGGGCTTGTTTCTCCTTCACATACAGAAATGCAAGGAACACCTCTTGGAAAGTAAAGCAAAATTTGCCTTTTGAAAACTCACTAGGGATCTTGCAGTGCAGGAGGATCATTTTCAAATATTTCACCTGATCAGAGAGGTTTTGAATATCAGGGCCAAAAGCATGGGTACCCCTATCTTAGATTATAGCAGTATACATTAGCATTAGCTAAACTTAGAAAAAAGCATTTAGAGAAAAACTAAGGACTGCATTTAGGATATGGATGCAAAATATATGCAGATGATAAAGAAGATTTAACAGGAAGCCAACCATAAAATTAAAAAGAAAAAAAAAAGGTTGAGGTTTGAATAAGGTTGTTTTTAAATATAATACTATCAAATTCACATGCATTTTGTTAAAATGTTCTAATGGAATTACATTCCTCTGTGTACAGAAATCTTTGCTTTGACTCATTGACTGTGCAAATTCTAATAATAGGAATCGTTTGCAAGAGGAACACTGACATATGAATGCTTTAGGGAGTGGCATTAAGAGAATATTGAAGCATACAGCTGGTCTCTCTGACCTCAGAGTCTGTAAGTTAAAGGCTGACAACAAACAACCATACTGACAATATCCCTTTAGCATGTTTTGCTCTGACAAAAATCTAATGGTGCATGGAAACTCTGGGCCTTTTATTCCCAAATACTAGTGTCTATTTGAGGCACTAAGCATTCACATGTTACAGACCTGCTAACTGTTGCAGTCTGTTGATATTAACGTCTCTTTAACAACTAATGTTATACATTTTGTTGTAAAAAATATCAGTAAATTTGTCTTAAAATGATTCTTATGCAATAAATACAGAGTTTCTAATTCATTATTACAAAATATATTTTTGTAGACAATCACCATGTAAAGAAAAAACTACTGATAAAAATATGCACAAAATGTAATAGGACAGCAGTCCAAGGTATTCCTAGGTGCACGTGACAACCAGGGATACTGCCAGTTCCCTTGCAATCAAGTCCACAGCACCTTGGTTATAATAAATCTCTTATTCAAGATAGATAAAACACAGTACGAGACATTTTGGGGTGTCCCCCTTAATCGTGCATACATGATTAAGGGTGACACCCCAAAACATTGCATACTGTGTTTTATCTGTCTTGATTAAAAGAGATTTATTATAACCAAGGTGCTGTGGACCGCTGATTGTGAAGAAAAATATGCATGAAGATAAGGGAAATGTAGTAAAAAGGATTAATAATATGGGGTTAATTTACCCAAAAATGGAAAGATGAATGAAAATGATAATTTACTGAAAACTGAGGACATACTAAAATACTTTTTTGTGTCTAAAGTCTAGATTATAAGTGGCACACTGTTGCGTGAGGGCGAAAATAGGTTTATTGGGAGTATTACAAGTTAAAAGTAAACAATTTCGCTAAAGCACAATTTAATTTAACGCACAACGGGATACCATGACTTCAGAGCTCTGGTTAACTGTTATGCTCAACTAAAAAGCTGCACAAAAACCATCAAAAAATATATTTTTTAAATTGCATAATAAAGTTAAAAGGGCTCAAAGATATGAGGTATCACGTGTTAGAGAAAAAAAAGGCATGCAAGGGGCTTTAACCTAGAGATATATACATATACATGTCTAAATATGGATATATACACACTCACCGGCCACTTTATGTGGTACACCTGTTCAATTGCTTGGTAACACAAATTACTAATCAGCCAATCACATGGCAGCAACTCAATGCATTTAGGCATCTAGACGTGGTGAAGACGACTTGCTGAAGTTTAAACCGAGCATCAGAATGGGGAAGAAAGGGTCATGGTTGTTGGTGCCAGACGGGCTGGTCTGAGTATTTTAAAAACTGCTGATCTACTGGGATTTTCCACGCATAAACATCTCTAGGGTTTACAATGAATGGTCCGAAAAAGAGAAAATATCCAGTGTGCAGCAGTTGTGTGGATGACAATCCCTTGTTGATGTCAGAGGAGAATGGACAGACTGGTTCGAGATTATAGAAAGGCAACAGTAACTTAAATAACCACTTGTTACAACCAAGGTATGCAGAATACGTTGAATGCACAACGCGTCAAACCTTGAAGCAGATGGGCTACAGAAGCAGAAGACCACACCGGGTGCCACTCCCGTCAGCTAAGAACAGGAAACTGAGGCTGCAATTCGCACAGTCTCACCAAAATTGGACAATAGAAGATTGGAAAAAAACGATGCCTGGTCTGATGAGTCTCGATTTCAGCTGTGACATTCAGATGATAGGGTCAGAATTTGGCATAAACAACATGAAAGCATGGATCCATCCTGCCTTGTATCAACAGTTCAGGCTGGTGGTGTAATGGTGTGGGGGATATTTTTTGGCACACTTTGGGCCCCTTAGTACCAATTGAGCAACGTTTAAATGCCATGGCCTACCTGAGTATTGTTGCTGACCATGTCCATCCCTATATGAATACAGTGTACCCATCTTCTGATGGCTACTTCCAGCAGGATAATGCACCATGTCACTAAGTCACAAAGCTCAAATCTTCTCAAACTGGTTTCTTGAACATGACAATGAGTTCACTGTACTCCAATGGCCTCCACAGTCGCCAGATCTTAATCCAATAGAGCACCTTTGGGATGTGGTGGAATGGGAGATTCACATCATGGATGTGCAGCCAACAGATCTGTGTGATGCTATCATGTCAATATAGACCAAAATCTCTGAGGTATGTTTCCAACACCTTGTTGAATTTATGCCACAAAGAATTAAGGCAGTTATAAAGGCAAAAGGGGGTCCAACCCGGTATTAGCAAGGTGTACCTAATAAAGTGGCCGGTGGTAAATCACCATAGAACAGGCTAACAATGGTATTGAGCTGGTTGTTCGTTTCTGTCAGTGCACTTCTCTGTGTGTGTGTACATACAGTATATATATATATATATATATATATATATATATATATATATATATATATATATATATATATATATATATATATATATATATATACAGGGAGTGCAAAATTATTAGGCAAATTAGTATTTTGACCACATCATCCTCTTTATGCATGTTGTCTTACTCCAAGCTGTATAGGCTCGAAAGCCTACTACCAATTAAGCATATTAGGTGATGTGCATCTCTGTAATGAGAAGGGGTGTGGTCTAATGACATCAACACCCTATATCAGGTGTGCATAATTATTAGGCAACTTCCTTTCCTTTGGCAAAATGGGTCAAAAGAAGGACTTGACAGGCTCAGAAAAGTCAAAAATAGTGAGATATCTTGCAGAGGGATGCAGCACTCTTAAAATTGCAAAGCTTCTGAAGTGTGATCATCGAACAATCAAGCGTTTCATTCAAAATAGTCAACAGGGTCGCAAGAAGCGTGTGGAAAAACCAAGGCGCAAAATAACTGCCCATGAACTGAGAAAAGTCAAGTGTGCAGATGCCAAGATGCCACTTGCCATAAGTTTGGCCATATTTCAGAGCTGCAACATCACTGGAGTGCCCAAAAGCACAAGGTGTGCAATACTCAGAGACATGGCCAAGGTAAGAAAGGCTGAAAGACGACCACCACTGCACAAGACACACAAGCTGAAACGTCAAGACTGGGCCAAGAAATATCTCAAGACTGATTTTTCTAAGGTTTTATGGACTGATGAAATGAGAGTGAGTCTTGATGGGCCAGATGGATGGGCCTGTGGCTGGATTGGTAAAGGGCAGAGAGCTCCAGTCCGACTCAGACGCCAGCAAGGTGGAGTACTGGTTTGGGCTGGTGTCATCAAAGATGAGCTTGTGGGGCCTTTTCGGGTTGAGGATGGAGTCAAGCTCAACTCCCAGTCCTACTGCCAGTTTCTGGAAGACACCTTCTTCAAGCAGTGGTACAGGAAGAAGTCTGCATCCTTCAAGAAAAACATGATTTTCATGCTGGACACTGCTCCATCACACGCGTCCAAGTACTCCACAGCGTGGCTGGCAAGAAAGGGTATAAAAGAAGAAAATCTAATGACATGGCCTCCTTGTTCACCTGATCTGAACCCCATTGAGAACCTGTGGTCCATCATCAAATGTGAGATTTACAAGGAGGGAAAACAGTACACCTCTCTGAACAGTGTCTGGGAGGCTGTGGTTGCTGCTGCATGCAATGTTGATGGTGAACAGATCAAAACACTGACAGAATCCATGGATGGCAGGCTTTTGAGTGTCCTTGCAAAGAAAGGTGGCTATATTGGTCACTGATTTGTTTTTGTTTTGTTTTTGAATGTCAGAAAACATAATTTATGTAAGAACTTACCTGATAAATTCATTTCTTTTATATTAGCAAGAGTCCATGAGCTAGTGACGTATGGGATATACATTCCTACCAGGAGGGGCAAAGTTTCCCAAACCTCAAAATGCCTATAAATACACCCCTCACCACACCCACAATTCAGTTTAACGAATAGCCAAGAAGTGGGGTGATAAGAAAAAAGTGCGAAAGCATATAAAATAAGGAATTGGAATAATTGTGCTTTATACAAAAAAATCATAACCACCACAAAAAAAGGGCGGGCCTCATGGACTCGTGCTAATATGAAAGAAATGAATTTATCAGGTAAGTTCTTACGTAAATTATGTTTTCTTTCATGTAATTAGCAAGAGTCCATGAGCTAGTGACGTATGGGATAATGATTACCCAAGATGTGGATCTTTCCACGCAAGAGTCACTAGAGAGGGAGGGATAAAATAAAGACAGCCAATTCCTGCTGAAAATAATCCACACCCAAAATAAAGTTTAATGAAAAACATAAGCAGAAGATTCAAACTGAAACCGCTGCCTGAAGTACTTTTCTACCAAAAACTGCTTCAGAAGAAGAAAATACATCAAAATGGTAGAATTTAGTAAAAGTATGCAAAGAGGACCAAGTTGCTGCTTTGCAAATCTGATCAACCGAAGCCTCATTCCTAAACGCCCAGGAAGTAGAAAATGACCTAGTAGAATGAGCTGTAATCCTTTGAGGCGGAGTTTTACCCGACTCAACATAGGCAAGATGAATTAAAGATTTCAACCAAGATGCCAAAGAAATGGCAGAAGCTTTCTGGCCTTTTCTAGAACCGGAAAAGATAACAAATAAACTAGAAGTCTTTCGGAAAGACTTAGTAGCTTCAACATAATATTTTAAAGCTCTAACAACATCCAAAGAATGCAACGATTTCTCCTTAGAATTCTTAGGATTAGGACATAATGAAGGAACCACAATTTCTCTACTAATGTTGTTGGAATTCACAACTTTAGGTAAAAATTCAAAAGAAGTTCGCAACACCGCCTTATCCTGATGAAAAATCAGAAAAGGAGACTCACAAGAAAGAGCAGATAGTTCAGAGACTCTTCTGGCAGAAGAGATCGCCAAAAGGAACAAAACTTTCCAAGAAAGTAATTTAATGTCCAAAGAATGCATAGGTTCAAACGGAGGAGCTTGAAGAGCCCCCAGAACCAAATTCAAACTCCAAGGAGGAGAAATTGACTTAATGACAGGTTTTATACGAACCAAAGCTTGTACAAAACAATGAATATCAGGAAGATTAGCAATCTTTCTGTGAAAAAGAACAGAAAGAGCAGAGATTTGTCCTTTCAAAGAACTTGCGGATAAACCTTTATCTAAACCATCCTGAAGAAACTGTAAAATTCTCGGAATTCTAAAAGGATGCCAAGAAAAATGATGAGAAAGACACCAAGAAATATAAGTCTTCCAGACTCTATAATATATCTCTCTGGATACAGATTTACGAGCCTGTAACATAGTATTAATCACAGAGTCAGAGAAACCTTTTTGACCAAGAATCAAGCGTTCAATCTCCATACCTTTAAATTTAAGGATTTGAGATCCTGATGGAAAAAAGGACCTTGCGACAGAAGGTCTGGTCGTAGCGGAAGAGTCCACGGATGGCAAGAGGCCATCCGGACAAGATCCGCATACCAAAACCTGTGAGGCCATGCCGGAGCTACCAGCAGAACAAACGAGCATTCCTTCAGAATCTTGGAGATTACTCTTGGAAGAAGAACTAGAGGCGGAAAGATATAGGCAGGATGATACTTCCAAGGAAGTGATAATGCATCCACTGCTTCCGCCTGAGGATCCCGGGATCTGGACAGATACCTGGGAAGTTTCTTGTTTAGATGAGACGCCATCAGATATATCTCTGGAAGCTCCCACATTTGAACAATCTGAAGAAATACCTCTGGGTGAAGAGACCATTCACCCGGATGCAACGTTTGGCGACTGAGATAATCCGCTTCCCAATTGTCTATACCTGGGATATGAACCGCAGAGATTAGACAGGAGCTGGATTCCGCCCAAACCAAAATTCGAGATACTTCTTTCATAGCCAGAGGACTGTGAGTCCCTCCTTGATGATTGATGTATGCCACAGTTGTGATATTGTCTGTCTGAAAACAAATGAACGATTCTCTCTTTAGAAGAGGCCAAGACTGAAGAGCTCTGAAAATTGCACGGAGTTCCAAAATATTGATCGTAATCTCACCTCCTGAGATTCCCAAACTACTTGTGCCGTCAGAGATCCCCACACAGCTCCCCAACCTGTGAGACTTGCATCTGTTGAAATTACAGTCCAGGTCGGAAGCACAAAAGAAGCCCCCTGAATTAAACGATGGTGATCTGTCCACCACGTTAGAGAGTGTCGTACAATCGGTTTTAAAGATATTAATTGAGATATCTTTGTGTAATCCTTGCACCATTGATTCAGCATACAGAGCTGAAGAGGTCGCATGTGAAAACGAGCAAAGGGGATCGCGTCCGATGCAGCAGTCATAAGACCTAGAATTTCCATGCATAAGGCTACCGAAGGGAATGATTGTGACTGAAGGTTTCGACAAGCTGAAATCAATTTTAGACTTCTCTTGTCTGTTAAAGACAGAGTCATGGACACTGAATCTATCTGGAAACCCAGAAAGGTTACCCTTGTCTGAGGAATTAATGAACTTTTTGGTGAATTGATCCTCCAACCATGATCTTGAAGAAACAACACAAGTCGATTCGTATGAGATTCTGCTAAATGTGAAGACTGAGCAAGTACCAAGATATCGTCCAAATAAGGAAATACCACAATACCCTGTTCTCTGATTACAGACAGAAGGGCACCGAGAACCTTTGTAAAAATTCTTGGAGCTGTAGCTAGGCCAAACGGCAGAGCCACAAACTGGTAATGCTTGTCCAGAAAAGAGAATCTCAGGAACTGATAATGATCTGGATGAATCGGAATATGCAGATATGCATCCTGTAAATCTATTGTGGACATATAATGCCCTTGCTGAACAAAAGGCAAGATAGTCCTTACAGTTACCATTTTGAACGTTGGTATCCTTACATAACGATTCAATATTTTTAGATCCAGAACTGGTCTGAAGGAATTCTCCTTCTTTGGTACAATGAAGAGATTTGAATAAAACCCCATCCCCTGTTCCAGAACTGGAACTGGCATAATTACTCCAGCTAACTCTAGATCTGAAACACAATTCAGAAATGCTTGAACTTTCACTGGATTTACTGGGACACGGGAAAGAAAAAATCTCTTTGCAGGAGGTCTCATCTTGAAACCAATTCTGTACCCTTCTGAAACAATGTTCTGAATCCAAAGATTGTGAACAGAATTGATCCAAATTTCTTTGAAAAAACGTAACCTGCCCCCTACCAGCTGAGCTGGAATGAGGGCCGTACCTTCATGTGGACTTAGAAGCTGGCTTTGCCTTTCTAGAAGGCTTGGATTTATTCCAGACTGGAGATGGTTTCCAAACTGAAACTGCTCCTGAGGATGAAGGATCAGGCTTTTGTTCTTTGTTGAAACGAAAGGAACGAAAACGATTATTAGCCCTGTTTTTACCCTTAGATTTTCTATCCTGTGGTAAAAAAGTTCCTTTCCCACCAGTAACAGTTGAGATAATAGAATCCAACTGAGAACCAAATAATTTGTTACCCTGGAAAGAAATGGAAAGTAGAGTTGATTTAGAAGCCATATCAGCATTCCAAGTTTTAAGCCATAAAGCTCTTCTAGCTAAAATAGCTAGAGACATAAACCTGACATCAACTCTGATAATATCAAAAATGACATCACAGATAAAATTATTAGCATGTTGAAGAAGAATAATAATATTATGAGAATCATGATCTGTTACTTGTTGCGCTAAAGTTTCCAACCAAAAAGTTGAAGCTGCAGCAACATCAGCCAATGATATAGCAGGTCTAAGAAGATTACCTGAACACAGATAAGCTTTTCTTAGAAAGGATTCAATTTTCCTATCTAAAGGATCCTTAAACGAAGTACCATCTGACGTAGGAATAGTAGTACGTTTAGCAAGGGTAGAAATAGCCCCATCAACCTTAGGGATCTTGTCCCAAAATTCTAATCTATCAGACGGCACAGGATATAATTGCTTAAAACGTTTAGAAGGAGTAAATGAATTACCCAATTTATCCCATTCTCTGGAAATTACTTCAGAAATAGCATTAGGAACAGGAAAAACTTCTGGAATAACCACAGGAGATTTAAAGACCTTATCTAAACGTTTAGAATTAGTATCAAGAGGACCAGAATCCTCTATTTCTAAAGCAATTAGTACTTCTTTAAGTAAAGAACGAATAAATTCCATTTTAAATAAATATGAAGATTTATCAGCATCAATCTCTGAGACAGAATCCTCTGAACCAGAAGAGTCATCAGAATCAGAATGATGATGTTCATTTAAAAATTCATCTGTAGAGAGAGAAGTTTTAAAAGTTTTTTTATGTTTACTAGAAGGAGAAATAACAGACATAGCCTTCTTGATGGATTCAGAAGGAACTGCAACAGGCAATGGTACATTACTAAAGGAAATATTATCTGCATTAACAAGTTTGTCATGACAATTAATACAAACAACAGCCGGAGGAATAGCTACCAAAAGTTTACAGCAGATACACTTAGCTTTGGTAGTTCCAGCACTAGACAGCGATTTTCCTGAAGTATCTTCTGACTCGGATGCAACGTGAGACATCTTGCAATATGTAAGAGAAAAAACAACATATAAAGCAAAATTTATCAAATTCCTTAAATGACAGTTTCAGGAATGGGAAAAAATGCCAATAAACAAGCTTCTAGCAACCAGAAGCAAAGAAAAAATGAGACTAAAATAATGTGGAGACAAAAGCGACGCCCACATTATTTGGCGCCTAAATGCTTTTTGGCGCCAAAAATGACGCCACATCCGGAACGCCGACATTTTTGGCGCAAAAAGACGTCAAAAAATGACGCAACTTCCGGCGACACGTATGACGCCGGAAACAGAAAGATTTTTTGCGCCAAAAAAGTCCGCGCCAAGAATGACGCAATAAAATTAAGCATTTTCAGCCCCCGCGAGCCTAACAGCCCACAGGGAAAAAAGAGTCAAATTTTTTAAGGTAAGAAAAAATGATTGATTCAAATGCATTATCCCAAATATGAAACTGAATGTCTGAAAATAAGGAATGTTGAACATCCTGAGTCAAGGCAAATAAATGTTTGAATACATATATTTAGAACTTTAAAAACAAAGTGCCCAACCATAGCTTAGAGTGTCACAGAAAATAAGATTTACTTACCCCAGGACACTCATCTACATGTTTGTAGAAAGCCAAACCAGTACTGAAACGAAAATCAGCAGAGGTAATGGTATATAAATAAGAGTATATCGTCGATCTGAAAAGGGAGGTAAGAGATGAATCTCTACGACCGATAACAGAGAACCTATGAAATAGACCCCGTAGAAGGAGATCACTGTATTCAAAATAGGCAATACTCTCCTCACATCCCTCTGACATTCACTGCACGCTGAGAGGAAAACCGGGCTCCAACTTGCTGCGGAGCGCATATCAACGTAGAATCTAGCACAAACTTACTTCACCACCTCCATAGGAGGCAAAGTTTGTAAAACTGAATTGTGGGTGTGGTGAGGGGTGTATTTATAGGCATTTTGAGGTTTGGGAAACTTTGCCCCTCCTGGTAGGAATGTATATCCCATACGTCACAAGCTCATGGACTCTTGCTAATTACATGAAAGAAATGTATATTTGTGAATGTTGAGATGTTATATTGGTTTCACTGGTAAAAATAAATAATTGAAATGGGTATATATTTGTTTTTTTGTTAAGTTGCCTAATAATTATGCACAGTAATAGTCACCTGCACACACAGATATCCCCCTAAAATAGCTATAACTAAAAACAAACTAAAAACTACTTCCAAAACTATTCAGCTTTGATATTAATGAGTTTTTTGGGTTCATTGAGAACATGGTTGTTGTTCAATAATAAAATTAATCCTCAAAAATACAACTTGCCTAATAATTCTGCACTCCCTGTATGTGTGTATTTATGAATAAATAGAACATATTCTGTTATGTGAAGATCATTGGAATTTGAAATATTTCATGTTGGGTTAGCATACTTGAGAAAATGCGATCGGGTTTGTGCATGAGTACTTTTTTTCCCACTTTTCACACTCCATTGAAGTGTATGGGGGAATACGTTAAAGCGGTTGCAATATTCTAACTTCTGCTTTTTGTGCACGTCGGGTTAGAGCCTGAGCGAAAACTTTTTACTTTCAATTTGTAATATGCGTGCTTAATACCTAAATAGTGTATTTTAAAATACTCCTGAGGATGGTGTGGAGGTATATCTCCTTCAATTTGAATTCAGGAAACTCTAGCCATAATGGGGAGGAATAATTACTCCTTTCTTATTTGGTAAGCCCTGAAATACATATTATTAAGGATATCTACATATGATATAAACCCTATGCTCAAATGAGATGATATAAAATGACCCTCCAACACTGTGAGATCCATCACAAGATTCTATAATAATTTTGCTATACTTCTCCAAGGTGCATTCTCTGCATTTCTGGATGTGAAGGAGAGAGAACCACAGTTCAACATAGTATTGCATGACATGATAGTTTTGCTTTAGTGCTGAAGGAATAGATTGGAGAAAGAAACATAATGATTGGTGATTGTAGAAAGAAATCGCTTATACAAGTTGTTAGCATAACACATAACACCTCTAAAAAACCTTAGTGTTGGGCAAACATAAAACATATAACAAAATACATTTAAAACATATTACAATAGAGTATTTCATTCATATTTACAATATGTAAATCCAGTAGCCAAGTTCAGCACATCAGCCAAACGGACCGTGCAAGCTGCCAGGAGACACTCCAGACAATCCAAATAATGCACAAAAGTAGCAGCACTAGTCCCAATGAAGCATACAAGTTTATTGAGGTACAAAGAAACTGATGCACGACATTTTGGGACTCAACCCTTAATCATGTGAACACTTTGGGTATTTCATGCACCACTATTTATACCCAACAGGTGTATAATTACCAGGTGCATACATCCAATTTACACATACATCAATAGAACCCCCTCTGTTGGTCAAGGTAATACATTACATCTTTAACCCCAACAGATTACATGTCATATACCCAAACAAACACAAAATATAAACCAGTCACAAAAATGACTAAAACTACCCCCCACCAATATATACACTGATATCCCCTTATTGCAACATTTTTTACAAAAATAAGAACCAATCCAATTCACGGTTCAGCCCTCTAGGATGCATGGTATATAATTTTAAAATCCAAAAGGCTTCATGCCTCTTGAGGATCATCTCTCTATCGCCCCCTCTTCTATGTCTCTTAACTTGCTCAATCACCTGAAACTTAAGATGAGAAATGTGGTGTCCTGCTCTCACAAAATAATTTGAAACTGGAGCCTCCAAGTCTCCTTTCCTAATATTTGATTTGTGTTGGTTTAAATGTTCCCTGGTTTTTCTTGTTTACTCCCCTAGGTAAACAAGACCACACCGGCATTTAATGAAATAAATAATATATTCAGAATTACATGTGAGGTAATCAGTTATCTTAAACTCCCTACCTGAATGTGGGTGGTAGAATTGTTTTCCTTTTATCATGAGGCAAGGGTAACATCCCTTATTATTCATAGTGATATATTCTATTTTATCACCTTTAGTGGTACCTATGTCAGTTTTAGTAAGTTGATCCCTAAGAGAGAAAGCTTTCCTATAGGCAGGCATTGGCACATCCTGGAATTCCAGTACTGATGGATTACATCCTTTGATTATAGGCCAATGTTTTCTAATAATACTCATGATCCTCCCACTTTGTTTATTAAATCTGGTGACTAACACAAGTCTATCCTTATTCTTCATGCCTTCCTTTTTTATAGAGCATTTTTAATACCTGTTGTCTAGACATAGCCTGAACCTTAATAATACTCTCTTTTATCAGGTCCTGTGGGTATCCCCTGTCGATGAATAATTCACCAATTTTCATAAGTCTGTCGTCTACCAAAGTCTCATCAGACACAATTCTCCTAACCCTTGGTAACTGACTAAAAGGAAGAGATTTAATCAAAGAAGGAGGATGGGCACTATTGTATTGCTACAAATTGTTGCGATCAATGTCTTTCCTGTATAAATCAATAGAGAGTCTATAATCTTTCTTAAATACCATAGTTTCCAAAAACTCCATCTTGCTTTCACTGAAATTTAGTTTAAATTTAATCAATCTAGATGAATTGTTAAGTTCTGCCACAAATTGCAATAGGGTCCCAATGTCGCCAACCCAAATACCAAAAATATTGTCAATATAGGGCCACCAAATTGAAGAAACAATGTTGTGTATCAGTTTCTCTGTACCTCAATAAACTTGTATGCTTCATTGGGACAAGTGTTGCTGCTTTTTTGCATTATTTGGATTGTCTGGAGTTTCTCCCTCCTGGCAGCTTGCATGGTCCGTTTGGCTGATGTGCTGAACTTGGCTACTGGTTTTACATATTGTCTTTTGGTGACTTCTTGCTGAGTTGTTTGCAGCAGCTACAATATGGATGGGGCTATACAGAAAATTGAAGATGAGGATACCACCTTTACCTACAGTGAAGCATTTGCAGCACGCATAACTACACTACTTAAAAGGTTAAGGGATTTCTTGAGGATTTCACCTGTTGAGATTTCTAGTAAGAAATATGAGAAAATCTCTAGAAAGCATCTGGCTTATGAATTGCACTCCACCACTCTTGCAGAGTACCATAGGTTTAAGAGGATCCATTGGGGGTTAAGGATGAATACACGTCCTACCCTAATGCTGTATAATAAGGGTTATTATCACTTTAACAGTAGAGTTCCTGTAGCTAAAGATGGAGTCACAAGAAAAAGATCTTTAATGTATGGAGGCGGAGCTGAAAAGTGAAGCAGTGGATAAGTTACTTACCGAGACGAAGACCTCCCTTGATGAGCTCAGGAAATCCATGGAGGCCAGAAAGCGGGCGAAGTTCATCCGTGATGAACAAGAGTGTCAGTCGAGCCATGTATACCGCTGGACACGTGATCCAATAATGGCGGATCGGAGCTCAGGTCGAGGCTCATGGTGGCGTAGGATGGGTCCCGCAACGAGGAATACGTCATCATCCGGCTCCACTTCTGAATTATCTTAGGCGGAATAGGACAGCAATGCCGGCATGGCGGGTGACGGCACTACTGCAAAAGGAAGTGTACATGGCCAGAAGAAATGGCAGGGTCGCCAGGATTGGAAACAGCATCAGACCCGCTTCAAGACAGGACAAGGTCCTCACTAGTGGTAAATTCCTCTAATGTTACACTGAAATCCTCTGAACTGTCTGTTATCGAAAAAGGCTTATCATTCTGTCAAGAGACTAATTGTAATTTTATTTAATTACATCAAGATCTGTTTCGCTTGACCTGTTAATTATACACCTGTTGGGTATAAATAGTGGTGCATGAAATACCCATAGTGTTCTTATGATTAAGGGTTGAGTCCCGAAACGTTGTGTATCAGTTTCTCTGTACCTCAATAAACTTTTATGCTTAATTGGGACAAGTGCTGCTGCTTTTTTGCATTATTTCCCTTATATTTACACATATTAAATGTAAAATATATGTTTGTAATCGAAATAATAGTATAAAAAAAGTGTTTTAAAGCACTAATATTTTTGAGCTCCATTTGTAATCTAGCCCTATATTGGTCTTTAGGTACCTTAATATATTTGGGCTTTTAAAACAGACAGTACAGTACAAACATATTTTAGGGTTGCATTAATAACCTGTAAATATTAAATACAAATAAAATAAGCGTGATTTGCATATTTTAAATCTTCTATAGCTTAGTACAAGAATACACAAATATTCATCCTACAAATCCTATCATATCATGGTATAATGCCACAGTTATTCTTTTTCAAAATTTCCAACACCTTTGTGACCGTAACCATGGGACAAGCAAGGGTAAAGAGTTCACAGCTTTTTCTTTATTCTGACATGCATCTGTATGAACTCCAGGGAGATTTTAACAAACAATGACTAGTCATGAAATATGAAACATTAGCTAGGGGACACGTGCACAGAATAAAGCATATTAACAGATTGCAAAAAGTCCGACTACAGGGAAAATCAAGAGAGAAGACTTCAAGGACATTCCAGAGCTTTGTAGGCAAACAGCAAGCTAAGAGGAACAGGAATCCCCCTAAGGGGCTTCTGTACTATGCTGTCCTTATGAATATTCAGCCTATTCTCTGATTAGATTAATACCCTGGCGTAAGGATACAGGAAAATGAATAAATAGCAGATGACAAATACCAGATACTGTCTCTTAGAAAACACAAAACAGGGATTAATAAATCAGAATGCTTACACACCACTTGTAATAAAAACTCAATGATTTAAGATATTACATTGTAGAGAATGTTTGCCATTATTATGTTGCAGACAATATAAAACAGGATATTTTATAGTATTATTATACTACTACAGTGACTACCTGCCAAATGTTCTTGCTTTGCAATTACATGTACATTTGTATTCAGACCAAAAATATACTCATTCATCTTGTTTTTACATTTACATAAATGTAAGACCTTGGCAATGTACGTACAGACAGCAAGTGAGCTGTGTTTATAAAAGTCTTGAGTTAAGAAGGGGCACCCAACGTAAGCTTATTATGGGGAACAAAGCAAGGCACACAATCTGTGGCAATCAGTGACACAACATTCAAAACCTGGTGGTTGAAGTATATGTTTTGAAAGAAGATACTCTATAACATTCTGTTTTAACATTTTAAAATGAGTACAGTGGAGTTCTATATATATATGTGTGTGTGCTTATTATTAATAACTTTGTTAACAGTGATTTAAAGGAATATGGGATGAGGTGTTGGACTGGGAAAGCTAAAGGTGTACATATATATATCTATATATATCTATATATGGTGTGGATTTGTATGTGTATGTGTATATATATATATATATATACAGTATATATACAGCTCTTAAAGGGACACTGAACCCAATTTTTTTTTTTGTGATTCAGATAGAGCATGCAATTTTAAGCAACTTTCTAATTTACTCCTATTATTAATTTTTCTTTGTTCTCTTGCTATCTTTAAAAAAAAAGAATGCATCTGAGCTTTTTTTGGGTTCACAACTCTGGATAGCACTTTTTTATTGGTGGATGAATTTATCCACCAATCAGCAAGGACAACCCAGGTTGTTCACCAAAAATGGGCCGGCATCTAAACTTACATTCTTCCATTTCAAATAAAGATACCATGAGAATGAAGAAAATTTGATAATAGGAGTAAATTAGAAAGTTGCTTAAAAACTTTTTCCAAATTCCAAATAGAAATATAAGAGCATTTATTTGCAGAAAATGACAACTGGTCAAAATAAAAACCAAAAAAGATGCAGTGTTTTCAGACCTCAAATAATGCAAACAACACAATACGAATGTCAAAACAATTGTGTAAAATAATGTAAAAGGATATAGTCCTTCAATCCCACAAGTTGAGATTTCTTCTAGATTCAGGAGTTTGCTGTTTTTAAGGACATTGTAAGCACTTTTTTACTGCTGGGTTCTTGGCTATTCCGTTTTTCAGTTCATTGTGGTATGTTCATGATAAATGTTTCTGAGCAGTAGATTTTAGCTGTAATGCCTGTACACAGTATTGTCCTGCAAATTGTATGTAGTTGTAATAAATATTTTATTCTTATGAGCTACTGTTGGTGTTTTATCTGGAGGAAGCTGAGGAGCTAAATACTTACCTTCTTAACCACTTAGGGCTCCATGTACTAACCGGCGGGCAGACAGCTTCTCAACTCGCAAAGCTGTCTGCCCGCCTACACTACACATGGGCAGCGAATCTGTTGATCTGCTGGCCCGTATGTATCATTACACACTCATTGGAGTGTGTAATGCCCGCCCCTTCATTTGCGCGACCAATCGCACGACTGAAGGGGCTGTCAATCACTGAGACCAATCAAGCTCTCTGTGATTTTCCCTCGCCACCTCAGAGGTGGCGTAGGGTAAGAAGCAGCGGTCTAATGTACGCTGCTTGTTATATTGCGTGAAGCAGGCTCGCATATGCAAACCTGCCCCGCAAGGGCTCCGGAGCAGATTTAGCTGCTTCATACATGGAGCCCTTAGAGCTAAGTTATAGCTAATTGCTGTGTGAGTACCAGTCAATTAGATTATATTCCAATTTGAAAAAATGGTCTTCACTATTGTCTGTTTTCTGTGTTATTTCTCTGCATAATTGGAAGGCACACAACAAGAGGGGGTGCCGAGGGGCCTGATACCTACCTGCCTAACCACTAAGAGCTGAGTTATAGCTCTAAAGTGTGTGAGTACCTGACACTCATAAAAACATTGGTTTGTTAAAACGGACTTCACTATTATCTGTTTCCCTTTTTTCCCCTAAGTTCTATTTCCAGAATTAACCCAGCACTCAAAAGAATCTGGAGGAAATCTCAATCTGTGAGATTGAAAGATTATATCATTTTACTTTATTTTACACAATTGTTTTGACATTTTCACTATTTATTTTTGTATAAGTTTATATTTGAGTAAACATATATATATTGAACACAAAACTATTGGCATGCTCTCTACCAGTCTTTCTTTGCAGTTGGGTGACTTTATGCCACTCCTGGTACAACAAAGCAGCTCGGCTTTGTTTGATGGCTTGTGACCATCTTACTCTTGATTACATTCTAGAGGTTTTCAATGGGGTTCAGGTATTGAGGTTGGGTTGGCCATGACAGGATCCTGATCTGGTGGTCCTCCATCCACACCTTGATTGACCTGACTGTGTGTCATGGAGAATTGTCCTGCTGGAAAAAAAAAATCCTCAGAGTTGTCAGAGCTTGATTCACGCATCCTTCACAAAGATAAATCTTCAAAATCTATAGTAATATCTTTTAAACTTTAGTCTTGTAACAATGACCAGTATGCGCCTTTTTGAGTGCAAGTAATATTGTAAACAAATCATAATGTTGTTTAGCAGCAATAGGTATTACAATTGCGCTGATTGGAGCGCAAATATGACTTATGAAGGTGCCCTAGAGTGCGTTCGAAAGTGCTCACAATGTGTCTAAATGTAACATAGTGCTTTTAATGTACAACAGAGCATGGTGCATTTGCTTATAATGCTGGACTGGTAAAGGAATTTTCTTTTACCAAAGTAGTTGGTACAGGAAACTGTGTTTTATATGATTAGCTCACATATGCCCCTAATATTTGAATATGGTTCTGTGATGTTTTGTTAGAGTTGGAATACGTACACATTGAATTATAAAATGTAGGAAAGTGATTTTTACTTAAAGTTAAATGGGATAAAGGTGTAAATATATGATTGTTAAGTGGATATCCTTTTTACTGTGTGTTATTTATTTTTTCTATAGTTGTTGGTTTTGAAAAAGGTCCAAAATAGGACTGAAATGTTAAACTTATATAAAAGTTGTATCTCTGCTTTATAATAAAGATTGGATTTTTATATACCAATTAAGACATGTGAGTACCTCCTTTGAGAAGACTTGCTTTTATATACAGTAATACAGTATATATATATATAAAACACACAGAGAAAGTCCAGCACTCACAAGCTCTCAGCTAAGATTTAAAAGCAAAAATGGAAAGGTTAGTTACCGCATTTGGCCAAATGGGACAAGCCCACCACATCAAGGTCCTTTCCAATACCTGGGACCCTAAAACAGCCACACAATGCAAGCTCTCAAATCCAAACAAACTGGGAACAAGGGAAGGGTGCACAGGCTTATGTAATCACCCTAGACATATACAAAACACGGAAGGGGACTGCACTCTCATACCGGACCGGGTACACATCCTATGACCCTGCAACATGCTCAGCCCTGGGTGCTCACCAGCACTCACAGGAAGTTGTGCTGTCCCCAGAGTCATAGGCAGTTAACCCCAGAGAGGTCTGGGTGCAAGAACCATAGGGAAAATTACAAAACAAATTAATACAACACACAGAGAAAGTCCAGCAATCACTTACAGGCTGTTTTAGGGTCCCAGGTATTGGAAAGGACCTTGATGTGGTACCTGGGCTTGTCCCATTTGGCCAAATGCGGTAACTAAACTTTCCATTTTTGCTTTTAAATCTTAGCTGAGAGCTTGTAAGTGAGTGCTGGACTTTCTCTGTGTGTTGTATTAATGTGTTTTGTAATTTTCCCTATGGTTCTTGTACCCAGACCTGTCTGGGGTTAACTGCCTATGACTCTGGGGACAGCACAGCTTCCTGTGAGTGCCCGTGAGCACCCAGGGCTGAGCATGTTGCAGGGTCATGGGATGAGTACCCGGTCCGGTATGAGAGTGCAGTCCCCTTCCGTGTTTTGTATATGTCTAGGGTGATTATATAAGCCTGTGCACAATTTCCTTGTTCCCAATTTGTTTGGATTTGAGAGCTTGCATTGTGTGACTGTTTAAGGGTACCAGGTATTGGAAAGGACCTTGATGTGGTACCTGGGCTTGTCCCATTTGGCCAAATGTGGTAACTGACCTTTCCATTTTTGCTTTTAAATCTTAGCTGAGAGCTTGTAAGTGAGTGCTGGACTTTCTCTGTGTGTTGTATTAATTTGTTTTGTAATTTTCCCTATGGTTCTTGCACCCAGACCTGTCTGGGGTTAACTGCCTATGACTATGGGGACAGCACAGCTTCCTCTGAGTGCATGTGAGCACCCAGGGCTGAGCATGTTGCAGGGTCATGGGATGTGTACCCAGTCCGGTATGAGAGTGCAGTCCCCTTCCGTGTTTTGTATATGTCTAGGGTGATTACATAAGCCTGTGCACCCTTCCCTTGTTCCCAGTTTGTTTGGATTTGAGAGCTTGCATTGTGTGGCTGTTTTAGGGTCCCAGGTATTGGAAAGGACCTTGATGTGGTATCTGGGCTTGTCCCATTTGGCCAAATGCGGTAACTAACTTTTCCATTTTTGCTTTTAAATCTTAGCTGAGAGCTTGTAAGTGAGTGCTGGGCTTTCTCTGTGTGTTGTATTAATTTGTTTTGTAATTTTCCCTATGGTTCTTGCACCCAGACCTGTCTGGGGTTAACTGCCTATGACTCTGGGGACAGCACAGCTTCACAGTACCCTCCGCTTCTTTAGCAAGGCAGTGGTCGCCTTGGAGGTGTGTTTGACACCATCTGAACCAAATAAGTTTATCTTGGTCTCATCGGACGACAAGACATGGTTTCAGTAATCCATGTCCTTAGTCTGTTGTCTTTAGCAAACTGTTTGCAGGCTTTCTTGTGCCTCATCTTTAGAAGAGGCTTCCTTCTGAGACGACAGCCATGCAGACCAATTTGATGCAGGGTGCGGCGTATGGTCTGAGCACTGACAGTCTGATCCCCCACTCCTTTAACCTCTGCAGCAATGCTGGCAGCACTCATACGTCTATTTCCCAAACACAACCTCTGGATATGACACTGAGCACATGCACTCAACTTCTTTGGATGACCATGGCAAGGCCTGTTCTGAGTGGAACCTGTCCTGTGAAACTGTCCGCTGTCTGGTCTTGCCCACTGTGCTGCAGCTCAGTTTCACGGTCTTGGCAATCTTCTTATAGCCTAGGCCATCTTTATGTAGAGCGACAATTCTTTTTTTCAGATCCTCAGAGTTCTTTGCCATGAGGTGCCATGTTGAACTTCCAGTGACCGGTATGAGAGAGTGTGAGAGCAATAACACCGAATGCAACACACCTGCTCCCCATTCACACCTGAGACCTTTTAGCACTGAGTCACATGACACCGGGGGAGGAGAAAATAGCTAATTGGGCCCGATTTGGACATTTCCACTTAGGGGTGTACTCACTTTTGTTGCCAACGGTTCAGACATTAATGGCTGTGTGTTGAGTTATTTTGAGGGGACAGCAAATTTACACTGTTATACGGGCGATACACTCACTACTTTACATTGTAGCAAAGTGTAATTTCTTCAGTGTTGTCACATGAAAAGATATAATAAAATATTTACAAAAATGTGAGGGGTGTACTTACTTTGAAGAGATACTGTATATGCAGTATATATATATATATATATATATATATATATATATATATATATATATATATATATATATATATACCATATTATGTGAAAACTCTTTTTTAAAAACAAATTCAATTCCAAAGATTAAACTTTCAAACTTTTAAATTCATATTTTTCAAAATAAATGTATCAACCCAGGAAACTGGGTTAATGAGCAGATTGATAATGCTGTAATATAATCTTCTATTTTGGAGACAACTGAGCTAGAGTAAGGATAGAGATTCCCCATTCATCCTCTCCCTGACTAGGACTGGAAGATATAGTACTGTCTGTCCATGAATTTTGTCAGATTCTGGACTGTTTACTTGCCGTGCAATGCTTGGTGTTGGCATCTGACAGGGTGAACAGTTCTGGAGTTGTTGAGTGCTCAAGGGCTGCTGAGTTTAATGGATGCCCTATGCTGGTTTGCTGCAGTGGAGAGATAATAGAAGCAAATTGGAAAGTTGTTTAAAATTGTATGCTCTATCTGAATCATGAAAGAAAAAAATGGGTTTCCTGTCCCTTTAAGTCTTTTTGCAGAGCTAATTGAGTATTCTGGTTTAGTTTATTATGCTTATGTAAATGTAACTTTTTTGAGAAATTATGTTCTTGTCAATTTTATTGTAAGTATCTATAATGACAGCACTATGTGAATATTGCTCTGCTTTTTATGTGTAAGATTTGCATTTCATATCTCAATAAAAAAAACAAAAAAACTAGCTTTAGGTTGCATTTTTAAGATGGATTATTACATGTAAATATTACCTACATGACATAAGATATTGCTGTTTACACTTAATTCCATCCCCTCTCCAAACTGTTCCATTTTACAGATGAAAATATACAAATATACAAATATTCCAAAATCTAAGGAAAGTGGAGGGCTGACTAAGCACGTAGCAACTTAAGGGTTAATTTTGTCTGAACTGCTAGGTGTTTCTGTTTAAGTGTATTAGCTGATGTGGCAGCTAGAGGGAGATGTTGCGGAGCCTATATTAGTGTCTGCATGCAGGAAGTAGGGTCACTAACCTGTTTCTTGTCTTCCAGGTTGGAACAATGGAGAGATCTTGTCGCTCTTCTAAGGCTCCAAAGCGGTTTGTCGAAGAACAGGAGGCACCTGCAAAGAAGAAGAAAACAGCAGTTAGTTCTTTGAGTGATGTTGTCCCTCCTTCTTCCTCTGTTCCTTTGGTTACCCCTTTTCCTGTGGCCACTTATTCCCTTTTGGCCTCTTCTGTCTCTGGTTCCCTTTTTCCCCCTTCCTATCCTATTTCCCTTCACTCTTCCTCCCTTTCTCCCCCCCCTGTTTTTTCCTCTTCTCCATTTCATTTTCATCTTCCCTCCCTGTCCCCGTTTTTTTCTTCCAGTTTAGGGATCTTATCACAACCCAGGATTTTTCCTTCCCTCCTTCCATCCTGTGGGGCCCACAGGATTTCTCCCTCTTTGGTTCCCCCCATCATGAGTCTACTGGGGAGGGTCTGTCTGGGACCTGTATGTCCCCACTGTTGCTCTCTGACACAGCTGTGTCGGATGGATCCACCTCTCCTCCTCTTACTCCTGGTCAAAGGGGGGTTGCCGGTGGAGAGGCAAATCATGGAACCTTCTCCGGATCTGATCCGGAGGCCCAGGGAGGATACTCGCTTGCCGCCATTGCAGGGAAGTCCTCGTGCGCTGCCGTGTTGGCTCCGCCCCTGCCTCACGAGGTCTTCCTCCTGACCTGGCGCTATCTTGCAGTTGGCGGCGGGGAGCAGAGGTTGCAAGCGGCAGCTACAGAGGGCAGCAGTCGACATTCCAGAACACCTCCCTAGTAAGTGGGGTGTGCGGAGTTGGCGGTGACCGCCGAGGGGGCACCATGTTAAAGGGGCAGTGTGGCTGTGAAAAAGGTAAAAAAGGCCCAAAGACTACTATTAAGAAAAAAAAGGGTAGAGGCGTGACACAAAAAAAAAGTGAAACAGTGGTAGCATTAACCCCTTCAGGCAGGGGCATAAGTGGTAGGGGTGGATACATGAACATTTTAGCAAGCTTAAAAAAGCGGTTATTAGCAAGGGGGGCAAATATGAATCAGAGCGTTAGGTGTTTGGAGAGACAGGATCAGGGCATTGGGGGCCTCACCATCGATTCCAGTGATACCCCCACATGCACTTTTGTTCCACAGGTAACAATGGCGTCAGAAGCAGCAGCGTCCATGGGGGATACTTCTACTTCAAGTTAAGATAAGAATATAAAATGGTGCACAAGTAGACCCCTGCATATATACTAATCTGCTCCCAAAAAACAGATAGGATAGATACAAAGAATATATAGAAAAGATATGTATATGTGCACTAGACAGCTAAGAGGTTACTTCTACTTCAACCCAGGTGCAGGCTGGGATGGCGGCGGCTTCGGTGGACCCTCAACAAGACAGGCCCTCAGGTCAACCTTGTTAGTGGCGATTCCTACGTCATCTGAATTCGGAGCGGCAGCTGGAGCTGTTGAGTCACTATCTGCATCACACATTAGGCATAACGATAGTTATTCCACGGGGGACTCTGACAGTTCCACTGGGTTCAAAGATAAAGGACAGCGCAAGCTATTTAAATACATCAGAAAAATAGTGGATGTGAAAGGGGCTAGTGTAGTTGGCTCAGTAAATTTAGGGACACCAGTAGGGGGCAAGGGTGTGGCTGGGTCAAGCTCACAGTCAGGTAGTCAAGCTAGTTCCGCTAGGTCCCTCGTTGCCAGCACATCAGACACAGACACTCACTGCATTCTCATCTTAAGCCTCGTATAGCCAGATGGATTAAAGAAGGGAGGTATGTTAAAAATCTTGAGCTCTCTAGGATGGCCCAGCACTTGAAGGAAATGGTTGACGATGGGAAAGGGGATAAAAAGGTTAAAAGGCCCGAGACATATGAGGAGTGGATGCGTTGTTTTCCTGTACTAGCGTCCTGCTACTTAGACCTTAACCCTCAGCATAATCTTAATATCTTAAATATATGGAAGTCATAGATGACATTCATACTAAAGGAAAAGGGGAATTCAGGTATAGATTAGAGTCTAATCCTATACTTAACTTTGGGATGAAGGAGATGGATCTGTTTTCAGGCCTAGAGTTGTCAGATAGTGTAGCTCTAGTTCTGTTAAGGCCCGCAGCGTCAGGAATGAAAAACAAACAGGCAGTTTAGGAGGCGAGGAGGGAGAGAGTGTTGGCGGTTCCAGGAAAAGCAATGTGACAAGGGTTTACATTGTCTTTTTCGGCACATCTATATCTATTGCGGTGGGCCCCATGTGGGGGTGGACTGTCCCAGGCTTTGTGAGTCAGGTGGGGGAAGGCTGCATTTAGACCGGCTCCTGCGGGAAAGGGCCCATACACCCCTGAATCTAGGGGAAATTTGTAGCTTGCTTAGGGCCTATCCCGACGAGACAGCAGCGGACTTCCTTAGGTCTGGGTTATCATTTGGTTTCCACATTCCAGTTAGGCGTCCCGTTCACCCCTTTCTTGCAGTTTGTAACCTTAAATCAGCTCTTCAACACCCCCAGGCGGTTGCTGAGATATTAGCGAAGGAAGTAGAGTTAGGGTGTATGGCAGGTCCTTACTATTGCGTCCCCTTAGAGAATCTAGTTATCTCCCCACTTGGAATAGTACCCAAGAAGGAGCCAGGGAAGTTTAGGCTGATTCAACATTTGTCTCACCTGGAGGGAGCATCAGTAAATGACGCTCTCGACGAATGGGACACGTCAGTATCGTATCAGACCTTTGAATCTGCCCTGGTGGTCATTCAAAGCCTAGGTCCAGAAGCGGACCGCTGCTTACCAATGGGTTGCGCAATATCGTGCACGTATTTTGAAGTGTTTAGGTCTTTCCTGCATTGGGCTGTGGTTCACGGGTCCGGGCTGGCACATATAGCTCATTATTTAGATGATTTCCTTTTCTTGGGGAGGGCGGGATCCAGAGATTGCGCTAGGCTTCTGGATAGCATACAGCAATTGTCCTCACGCTTAGGTGTTCTGCTTGCAGCAGAAAAGACGGAAGGTCCGTGCACGTGCATTGTATTCTTAGGCATAGAAATTGATACCATAGCCGGGGAATGCAGATTACCGGCGCAAAAGGTTGAATCTGCCTTGTCAGCTATCCAGGCCATCAGGGAGGCTGGTAGGTCCACGCTTCGGGACTTTCAATCTTTGCTAGGCCTATTAAACTTTGTGTCCAAGGTGATCCCTATGGGTAGGATATTTAATAGGAGGATGGAGGCTGCAAAAGGGGGCTTAGGTTACCAAGGAATCCAGTGAGGATCTCCCTAGATATTCAGAAGGACCTGACAGTTTGGTTTTTGGTCTTGCAGGAATTCAATTGCGTGAGGATCTGGTTGCCCAAACCGGTCAGCAGCCAACAACTGCACTTGTACACCGATGCGGCAGGGAGTCAGGGGTTAGGAGCTTATTTTGAGGGATCTTGGTGCGCAGCCACCTGGTCGGCTGAATGGAGCGGTACAGGTTGGTTGAAAAATGTGTCTTTACGCGAGCTCTTCCCCATTTTAGTAACTGTAGAATTATGGTGCATGCGTTTGCAGAACCGGGCGGTCAATTTTTGGTGTGACAATTTAAGTGTGGTTCACTCCATCAATAGGCTGTCTGCTTCTTCCCCCCGATAGTCAATGTATTACGCCAATTAGTGTTGCTCTGTTTGAGGCATAATATATCATCCAAATCATTCTTAGCTAGGGCCACTATTAAGGGGGAACATAGATTGAGGGGCTCCACTAGGGACATTAGAGAACCGGTTACTAGGCGAAGGTTAGGTATTATGATCTAGGTTATGATCCAGGTCCTCCCGACAATTTGTAGCTCAGCGTACGAGTTCGCCCTCTTTGCTGCTGCTTTTTCCTTAGCATATTTTGCGGCGCTGCGCATTAGTGAGTTGGTAGCTCCATCTAAGAGGTCGGGAAGGGCCAACGCTGCTCATAGATCATGTTAGACTCGAAAGGGAAGCTGTTTTAGTATCGCGTTCAAAGACCGATCAGACGGGTAAGATGGCTCAATTTGCTTTCGCAGGTGGAGCCATCTATTTGTCCAGTTAGGTTGTGCAGGAGGTTCTTAGAAATCAGACCAGGGGTGGAAGGGGTGTTCCTCGTTCATCAAGATGGTTCATTCTTATCTAGGTTTCAATTTGAAAGGGTGCTGAACAAAGTGGTTACGAACTTAAAGTGGGATCCATCTGTGGTGGCTCCGCATTCCTTCAGGATTGGTGCCGCCACAGATGCGGCATTGGCAGGGTCTTCCAAAGGCAAAATTAAGGCTTTAGGTAGGTGGGCATCTGTCAAGTTTAACAAATACATACATCTGTTGAAACAGCGGGATATTTAAGTGGTTTGTCTTGTGATTATGGTTTGATTTATTGTTGTTTTGGGGAAGCCAGGTGTTGAGTTCTTATGTGATTACAGGTACGGGGCTCCCATGCAAGAAAGTGTGAATTTTGGGAAATTTGTATGTCCATTGGGCTGCATTGTGAGCGGCATCAAGTTCAGGAGGTTTATAGTTGGGTTTGCCGTCACAGAGGGTGTGCATTCGTTGGCTTGGAAGGCGTGGAATGCTGTGGTCGTACTTGCCGACTCAAGTGGCAGAGGCCAGAAAGAGATGGGACCGCCCCCATGTGATTGTGCTTCACCTAGGGAGCAATGATGTCGGGACTATGCCCATGGGTGACTTAGCTAGCGTCATGCTAGCAGACATTAGATGGTTGGCTGCACAGTTTCCAGGGGTTAGGATTATTTGGTCAAACATTATTTCAAGAAACGTGTGGAGACACATGAGTTCCTGAAAAGCAGGATTTAGGGTAAAAATTAAACTTATAAGGGATGTAAGCAAGGCAGTGTTAGCTGCAGGAGGAGAGGCTATCACCCATGACAACATTAGGATTGATTGCCCTGGACTTTTCCGTAGGGTTGAGGTTCACCTGTTAGATAGGGGGACTAATTTGTTTTTGCAAAACATTCTTGGTTCCCTGGCTTCCCTTTGTGTTTAGTCGGCAAGAGTCACTTGTCCTCTTTGGGTGGCAGCAGCGGGGTGCGACATAACTACGGTAGGCTCAGCCTGGCGGGGTGAAAGAGGAGGACACGTGAGCACATTTAACGTCAGCCGCAAGGGCTGTCGCTTGGTGGCTCCCTGCATGATCCCTCCCAAAAAACCCTCCAGGCTGACGGAACGGGGGCGTCCACATTCCTTTAGGGTGGTCGCACCCCTTTCTTAGGAGTTGTAGGACAGGGATGATCTTGCCGGCCAATGTTAAGTTGTTTAAGCTAAGTTATTGTTTTAAATAAATACAACCCTTGTTCCCGGATGGGGAAATGTTTTTTCTCCCATAACTGGTGTCTGTGTGTTTATTTAAGTTATTATGTTGTTAAGGGTATTGTCATCACCTAGTGGGTAAGGTACAGAGCGTTTTACCCTTAGGAAAGTGGAGGGCTGACTAAGCACGCAGCAACTTAAGGGTTAACTTTTGTCTGAACTGCTAGGTGTTTCTGTTTAAGTGTATTAGCTGATGTTGCAGCTAGAGGGAGATGTTGTAGAGACTATATTAGTGTATGCAGGCAGGAAGTAGGGTCACTAACCTGTTTCTTGTCTTCCCTCCCAAGTAACAGGTGTTCCGGTTTCCAGATATGGATGCAGGGTTGGACCGTTCCAGTCAACAGCACTGGGGCTGGGGACTGAATAGTCATTCGGACCTTGGTAAGACCAAAGTGCTGTAGTGGTGCTCTTAGGGACCCTCCTTCGGAACTAACAGTCTTTTGGCTGAGGAACCATTGTCTTAGCAGTTTGGGGGTCCCTCAACTCCAATTTTAATGGTAGGAGCATGGTGTCATGCATCCTGTTGTGGCGGCAGCGGGGTACGACATATCTGCAGTATACTCAGACTGGCAGGGTGAAAGAGGAGGGGGACACGTGAGCACATTCAACGTCAGCCTCAAAGGCTGATGCTCGGTGGCTCCCTGCACAATCCCTCCTAAAAAGCCCTCCAGGCTGACGGAATGGGGGCATACCCATTCCTTTAGGGCGGTCACACCCCTTTCTTAGGGGTTGTTAAGTTATTTAAGTTAAGTTTAAGTTATTGTTTTAAATAAATACAACCCTTGTTCCCGGATAGGGAAAGGGTTTTTCTCCCATAACTGGCGTCTGTGTGTTTATTTGGGATATTATGTGGATAAGGGTATTGTCATCACCTAGTGGGTAAGGTATAGAAAGTTTTACCCTTAACTATTCTGAAATACAAACCTTTTTCTTCCCCAAGCAATTTGGATAAAGGGTTTTCTACCTGTATTTATATATATATGAGTGTAATACTATATTTAAAAATATTTTATATGTGTTTTGTATAAACCATGCTAAAGAGATGTCAGTCTTACTAAAGATTCTTTGGTAATTGTGTTTTTTTTTTTACCATTCACCTGTAATGCCACATTGTGCTCATTTCTGAGCTCAGGCCCGTGATATTAATAGTGCACTCTGAGCTCCTAAAGCTTAGGAGCCGGCCCATTTTAAGTTCAACACCTGGGTGCCACTTGCTGATTGGTAGTTAATTGTAGCCACCAATCAACAAGCGCTATCCAGGTTTCTGAACCAAAAATGGGCCAGTTCCTAAGCTTTCATTCCTGCTTTTTCAAATAAAGATACCAAGACAATGAAGAAAAATTAATAGGAGTTAGGAAGTTGCTTAGAAATTGCATGCTCTATCCTATACATAAAAAAAAAAATACGTGGGTTTAATATCCCTTTAATAGCGCTCCATTTGTAATCTATGCCTTAATTATTGAAAAAATGCAATCATTCAAATGGATATTAAAATGTTTTGGCAAAATATTAACATTTGTTTTATATGTTAGTTTGAATTTATTTTTACTACCTTTAATTGGATTATTTTCTATGCTGTAATTGTTATTTTACTGTCTCTTCGGCCTGCTTTTACACCTGCTGAAGATCTCACTGATATTGAAATTAAAACGTTTCACCAACAATGGGCTTGTTTCCATTGAGGTGGTACATTGTTTAAACCAGCGATAAAATAATTTATCTCCATTAACGTCTATAGAGATTTTTTAAGTTACCACCAGTTTCCACACTTTACCACCTCAATGGAAACTAGCCCAATAACTTGGTAAGAAGCTGTTAGGGATGGTTGTTAGTTTAATACACTTGAATGTTATATCCATATCTAAACCTGTATATGGTAAATAATTATTGTTATGGCTCCTACAGGAATTAAAAAACACAAAACCTGCCTCTTTGGTTCTATTTTAATAATATGTGAAGGGTTTTTACATAAGGTCTTAACCCCCTATTCCATCTTACGACTTGCTTTATAACCTTATACTTTATAAGAAATAAACAGACTAGACACATAGTTGGGAGAAAAACAAAGACCAGTCACGGTCACGTTTATTTAACATAAACGGTTAACTTGCGCCTGCGATGATATTTAATACCATTGCAGGCACTCAAATAAATTAACTTCCAAACTTGGCAACAAGTTCGTTAAACAATCCGATGGCGGCATCTCACCCTAACCTAACCCCTATCAGCAGCTGGTCAAGGCCCCTTTCGGTGTTTGCAGCATGACACCCGGCTGTTCACGCCCAATGGCACAAAAAGAGAGCTGTGGAAATAAGAGATTTTCAGCCTGTACTCGCAAGGGAGGGGACCCCCCAAGCCGGCGCCTAGGCGGGCGTAACCCCTCCCCTTTCTTGACCGTCACTCTTCTCCTTCTGTGCCTGCTCCCCAGGGCCTTGACCACCCGCCAGCTAGGGCATCTCCACCCAACCCAGTAAGGCACCCCCCATCAAGCGAATCGTACAACTCTCCTGATGTGGGTGGGTGGCTATCTTAACAACCCGGGCTTACAAAAGGCTAGCTCAATTAAACCTACCCCGGCCGGGTTCACTCACCCTCATGCTGCCGCATCGTTGCCGCCACTCACTTCTTCATCCCAGGGGCTGGGTGGGCGGGGAAAACTTTCTCCTTGAAGTCTGGAACCAGAAAGAGGCTGCTGCAGGACCCTATAAAGGTAAGCACAAAACACCGCCTCCTCTCCTGCAACATTGTAACAAAAACACCCTAGCATTCTCCAGACTTCAAGTTGGTAATCCCTTAATGTTGTTACAGGCCCACTAGAGGGCCCTCCACTCTCATAAGGTCTTAACCCCCTATTCCATCTTACAACTTGCTTTATAACCTTATACTTTATAAGAAATAAACAGACTAGACACATAGTTGGGAGAAAAACAAAGACCAGTCACGGTCACGTTTATTTAACATAAACGGTTAACTTGCGCCTGCGATGATATTTAATACCATTGCAGGCACTCAAATAAATTAACTTCCAAACTTGGCATCAAGTTTGTTAAACAATCCGTTGGCAGCATCTCACCCTAACCTAACCCCTATCAGCAGCTGGTCAAGGCCCCTTTCGGTGTTTGCAGCATGACACCCGGCTGTTCACGCCCAATGGCACAAAAAGAGAGCTGTGGAAATAAGAGATTTTCAGCCTGTACTCGCAAGGGAGGGGACCCCCCAAGCCGGCGCCTAGGCGGGCGTAACCCCTCCCCTTTCTTGACCGTCACTCTTCTCCTTCTGTGCCCGCTCCCCAGGGCCTTGACCACCCGCCACAAGAGCCAGGCGTACTCTTGCCACCAAACCAATAAGCCAACAAGCAACTATAATAAATAGCACTAGTAACCAATTATAACACTTTTTTTTAAATTTTTTTTTTTAAATAACTAACAATAGAGCGCTCCTGATGTCTTTTAAGAAGATATCCAAACCAACATCTGTCAGGTGGACACCATCAGGGCGGAACAGATCCTTCGTGTCTGACCACAAAGCCCCCTAAGGCCGTGACCGTCCTTCCCATCTCCCGGTTAACCTTTTTGCGTACATTGTACGCGGCCTTCTGGGTCACAATATACCTCCAATGTAGTCGTGCGACCACATTAGACCAGCCCAACTTAACATTTGTAAGCCATGTGTGCACCCACTTCAAGTCTGCAATCATGCGTTTTATCAAATCCAATGCGTGGAGAGACCCCAAGTCATTTCCCCTGAGGTGCAGCACTATCACATTAGGCTGCCCCCACCTCTTGTGCGCCTCCTGCAATAAGGCCGGCAGATCTGCCCACGTAAGGCCCTTGCGCCCTAACCATCGGAAGTTCGCCCTGGACGTTGCGAATCCAAGTTGCTGCCCTTCCGCTGACCGCAGCGCCCTGATGGACGCCCAATGGATGTAGGAATGTCCAACAATCCATACCCGAACCGGAGGGGGATTGCCACCTCTTACACCTGGCAAAACAGATCAAACCACATTACCCGTCATGCCCCTTTCAATCAAGTCCCACAGACCCCCTTACCCACACTAGTAATGCCCTGGCACCCAACCCCTAACGGATGTGTGCCCCAGCCCCCCTTTACTAAGTGGGTCTAATATATCTTTTGTATTGGGTTGACTTCCATCTACCCAACCTTTTAATTTCTGAAGCCGATGTCCCAGCCGCCGCCGCGCTGGTAGCTGCCCCAATCCGGAAAGAGTGTGGGGCAATCTTTTTTGGATCCAGCCCCGCCATCTCTGCCGTTTTCGCGAGTATCCTGCGAAACTGGAAAAGTGACAAGGCGCTACCGTCCTCATGCACTAAAAACTGCCTGCTACTTTGAGGTCTCACTCTTTGAAATTCCTCTACACATCGCACCGGGCAGCACTCTTCAAATGCATGCCTCGCCAGCGGTAGCCATGCTCCCTTTCCTTCCTGATCCGTATTGGATCGAGGCACAAACAGGAGCAGCCCCTCGCCCGAGCAACGCACATGCTCGGCAAGGATGCCCCCCGTTCCCTTACGTTTGGAGGAGGACACCAACTCCCCTACCCGTAGTGCCCCCGCAAACGCCAGCGCAAACGCTGCGCTAAACAGGAGCTTTTCATAGTCCGACTTACAAACCGATTGCAATTGTCTCGCGATTTCCCGTAACCGCCCCGACATTATAGGCTCCCTCCGATCCTTCAGATGAGGGGAAACCCTGCCCCAACCTTTCAGCACCTGTCGAACCAAAATGACCTGGAATGGTCAACATAGCCCAACGCCTTATTAAAGAACGCTAATGCTGCTAGTTTGCTTGCTGCACCCATTTTGCTAGCCCCTCCTATCCTCATCTGAGCCAACCATTCCAGTACCTGCACCCTGGACGCGTCTTCCACCCGTACTCCCATCTGTTGGCAGAACACCACCCATTTGCTCCAGTGACTGACGTATGTAGACCAAGTCTTTGGTGCCAACGACGCTCTGATTAGGGGGAGGATCCCCTCCCAACCTGGAACAGCTGCCAAAGAAAAGACGGGCATGTTAGACCCTCCTTCGCGGCCCTGGGCGCTGCCTTCCTAAACTGCTCCCAGTTGAATCGAGAGAGTGCATCAGCGATGACGTTATGCACCCCCGGGACGTGTTTGGCCATGAACGTGATGTTGAGCTCCAAGCAGCGCAACACCAGGTGTCTCAAGTAGCACACTACCCCTGGGGAGGATGCGGACAATCTATTAATGGCGTACACCACACTCAGATTGTCCGACCAAAACACCACTGATCTATTAGCCAGTCTCCTTCTCCAAATTTCCACCGCAGCCACAATGGGGAAGAGCTCCAGCAAAGTCAAGTTCTTGACCCAGCCCGTCTCCACCCATTCGTGAGGCCATGGCCCCGCACTCCATTCACCATCCAGGTATGCTCCATACGCGAAACCGCCTGCCGCATCAGTGAACAGGTGTAACACCTGATTAGAAACCGTCGGGTGCCTCCACAGGCAAACCCCGTTGAAGTGTGCCAGAAATGTGTCCCACACACCCAGATCCTCCCGCACCTCCTGCGAGATTCTGACCCATTTGCCACTGCCAATTGGCCCTTTCAGTTGCCCTTCAAGGCGCCTGTTAAAGACCCTTCCCATTGGAATTGCCCTTCCTGCAAAATTCAGCAAACCCAACAGGGATTGCACATCCCTTCTCGCCACTCTCTCCTGCCCCTGCACTAGCCGCACCATGTGCCGCATACGCTCCACCTTATCGTCCGGCAATCTGCATAGAGCCCTGACCGTATCAATCTCTATCCCCAAGAAAGTAAGGCACGTGCACGGGCCCTCCGTCTTGTCAGCAGCCAGGGGGACTCCAAACCTGTCTGTTATGTCCCTCATTACACACATGAGCTGCGCACACTCCGTGCTTCGTGCTTTCCCTACCAACAGAAAATCATCCAGGTAGTGGGCCACAAACCCACCCCCAGACGCCACCTGCACCACCCAATGCAGGAATGAGCTGAAACACTCAAACAGCGAGCATGACAGCGAACACCCCATGGGCAAGCACCTGTCCAAGTAGAATGCCCCCTCGAACTTCATCCCCATAAGCCTAAAGGCTGAGGGGTGTAGTGACAATAATCTGAAAGCTGACTCAATGTCCAGCTTCGCCATCAAAGCTCCGGGGCCCTTCATCCGCACCAACGCCAGCGCCTCATCAAACGATTGATAGTGCACTGTGCCAAGTTCCGGATCAATCGCGTCGTTCACCGATGAACCCTTAGGGAAGGACAGGTGATGAATCAATCTGAACTTTCCTGCCTCCTTCTTAGGGACGACCCCCAGGGGGGAGACCACAAGGTCCGCTATAGGCATAACTGCGAAGGGACCGGACACCCGGCCCATCGCAACCTCCTTAGCCAATTTGTCCCTAACCACCTGTGGGAACTCGTAGGCCGTCTTCAGGTTCCTATGAACCCCAGACCCCAGCACCATACCCCGTACTGGTATCAGAAAGCCCCCACCCAACCCGTCCCGGAGCAGCTCCGCTGACTCCTGATCCGGGTAATCCGCCAGCCATGGCATCATGGCTGACAGGTTAAGCGGTGTTGGGGCCCTTAACTCCAGTTCCCGGCTTAATGGCTGGCCTGGCTTGTCCCTGGTCCTTTTTTCGCATTCCGCTCCTGGGTGGGGCCCTCCGCAGTATTTGCAGATGTGCCGAAAGGAACAGTTGCTCCCTCTGTCACACAATTTGCCCTGGAATTTCAAGCACTCTCTGCCCCTTCTCCCCTGCTTCTGCCAAACCCGCCCCTGCACCTGTCGCGCAGGGGAGGGGGGATGCCCCCTCCAAGCCCAATTTGGACCACAGATGCATGTCCTGTGTCCCAAAATGTAGCAGGGGGTTGCCGACCATTTTTCTACGGAAGGCCATGTCGTACTCACGCCATGCACCTTCTTTAAACCTGACATGTATGTCCTCAATTGTGTCCTGGTATTTAAACAAGTTGTGCCCCTGTAAGGGCCACCTATCCACATAGCAGGACGCCAGGACCCTGAAGCATTTCAACCATTCTTCATAGGTCTCTGGCCTACGCACCCGTATAGGACCAGATCCGTCCATCGACCGCTCCTTGGCCCTGAACGCATCCAGCGAGAGCTCAAAAATATTTACGTAACGGCCCTCCTGAATCTTTTTAATAACTTTTGCCTTAAGATGACCGTAAAGGGAGTGCACCAGGCAGGGATATGTGTCTCCCTGCGCCGCAACTTTGCGTGGAACTGGTGTCTCCAAGGGCATATTTGGGCCTGTGCCTGTCGGCCCTGCTATCCCCTCTGCCTGCCCTGGACCCCCAGACCTCCCCTTTGCCTGATTCGCTGCCATCTTTTTGATCCATCTAAACATCCTACGCTGCCCTTTTCCCACTAGTCCTAGGTCCTCCCCGCTGTCTGAACCTGACCCGCTAGAGGAAGTGTACGTGTCAGCGTGTGTAGTGTTTAGAACAAAAGACTCACCCCCAGCCGGTCTGCCAGCGTCCGCCGTAGTCATCTGGACTGGATCAGCCTCCCTCTGCTGTTCCCTGCTGGGCCCTGCCACCACCAGCTCATTGGATGATCTCACAGCCACCACTGTCTCTGCTGCCGCTGTAACCTGGGGAGACAAACCAACTTGGGGAGACATCTGGTTCACAGGAGGGACCCCGACTGAAGCCCCCGCCCGAGCCCCACTCTGCAAACCCCTGCATTCATGCCCAGCGCGTTCGCCACTGCCCTAGAAATGATTGCCTCCTGACCAGGACCCCCCTGGGCGTTCTCACTGAACCCAGGTGAAGCCATCATACCAGCATCCCGCATTGCCGCATGCACTGCCCTTTTAATAATTTCCTCCATACACACTCCCTGATTATCATGCATTCCAGCCCTATTTCCCAAGTTCTGGGCGGTCATAGGAGCCCCATACACAGCTCCATGCATACTTCCCGCAATTTGGTCTGTGTTCCTAGCACGTGTCATCCCCACATGCTCCCCAGCTAAACTCCCCTGCTGCTGCATTCCCCCATTCACAGCCTGCAGTACATTCCTTAGCTCCCTCTGCGCAAGAGCGCTGGTTCCGGGCCTACCCGCTCCATCCTCTGCCTCAGCCCTCTCCACATGTGCCCCTGCTGCCCTCAGCGCATGCGCGCTTGTTCCGGGCCTACCTGCACCATCCTCTGCCTCAGCCCTCACAACATGCGCACCTACTGCCCTCTGCGCATGCGCGCTTGCTCCGGGCCTACCCGCATCATCCTCCGCTTGCGCTGCACCTGACACCCCAGGTAAGAGCCCTGAAGCCTCCCGGACCCTCCCTGTGGCCTTCGGAGCCCTCCTCACGAACCGGAGCCTCCCCAAGTTACCTGGGCTGCTCCGGTCACGAGGTCCGTCCCTGGCTCCTTCATCCCTCCCTCCAAGATGGCGGCCGCGATCCTCACTGGAAGCACGTGAGGTGGAACTATCGCGAGAGCCGCCATCTATGGAGGGAGGGCCTGCTGCGCACTCCGCAATCGCCTCACCGCAGGCCTCACCACTCCCCCCGACAGCCACAGAAACAGCTCCGGCCCGGCCCTGGCCAGATGGTACCACCACCGACGCCAAGGATTGGGCCAGGGCCAGAATTGGGCCATGGCAGCCGGCGGGAGAGCCGGCAACATCGTAGGCGCTAGGCCTAGCGCCCCATCTGACCCCCGGGCCCATAATCAGAAGCACGCCCTGCCTCAGACTTCAGGCCCCTCTCCCTATCCGGCCCCACTACCACTACCGGGCCTGTAGGCCTCCCTTCTAGGCCCCCATGATCCCCCCTGGCCAAATGCCTCCCCCTGGGGGATGAACAAACCCGGGGCAAGTGTGCTACACCTTGTACTGGGGCCTACATCCACATTTTGACCCCCACTGGATTGGGCCTGTTTATAAGGGCTAGGCCCACCACCCCCACCTCTCTTGGGGCCCTTCCCTTTATTAAAGCTCCTGCTAGGTGGTGTTTTTTGGGGTGTAGGGGGTACCGCATCATCTGACATGTCATCCTCTCTCTGCATTGCAAGTCCCTTCTTCCTAGCTGCAACCTCCACCACCTCTCTAAATCGCTTAGGGGGCACCGACTTCCTTCTAGATCTCTCCATCACTCAAGCACAGATCACAAGAAAACTTTCTCCTCGAAGTCTGGAACCAGAAAGAGGCCGGATACACTGCTGCAGGACCCTATAAAGGTAAGCACAAAACACTGCCTCCTCTCCTGCAACATTGTAACAAAAACACCCTAGCATTCTCCAGACTTCAACTTGGTAATCCCTTAATGTTGTTACAGGCCCACTAGAGGGCCCTCCACTCTCAAAAAAATTGGCTTTGTGCATAGATAAAACTCACTAATGCCATTGTTAGATTTACTGAAAGGGATGGTGTACTGTGCAATGTACAATAACTTGTTATAACAGCTGCAGAGTTTAAAATCTATAGGAAATTGGTTTATGAAATGTTCTATATGAAAAAGACACATCTGCTAATTGAAACCACAACCTAATCAGCTGAGCTGAGCTTTGAGGGAGAGTTTATCTATATAAACTGTATATCCCCCCACTGTGAGCTTGATTTATTTTAACTAGGGTTGCACCGATACCATTTTTTTATGACTGAGTACAAGTACCGATACTTGTTTTCAAATACTTGCCGATACCAATTACCGATACTTTTTTTTAATGTCATGTGACAGTTTACCAAGCACAATACAGACTAATTATTTAAGATTCCTTATTTATAATTATAAAGGACTGTAATTCAAAAGACATTATGAAATAATAAAATAGTTTTATTTGTCAAAAGTTTACTGAACATATTTATAAATAAAAAATATTACAATAAAATATTAAATTTAAAGGGGTGATGCAATTGGGTTGTAGGGCTGTTATATAACATCAATCTGACATTTGTATGGAGGTTCGACTCTAAGTTGAACAGTCTTTCACTTTCCACACTACTGCATGGGACAGAAAGATACTTTTGGGCCAGTTTAGCCAGAGCTGGAAATCTGTTTATTAACTGCCCAGTACTTCAGGGGTTTGTCTGAACGAGGTACAGTGATCTCTACTACAATAATAGAAATAACAGCAATTTGTATTGGCAGAACAGTAGTAAACAATTTTTAGTTTAGTCTCCACTCCAGTTTAAAATGAAATGGGAACATGCAGTTTGAAAAAACGCCACAAGGTAGCATATGGGTAGGAAGTGGAGGTATCGGTTTAAGTATCGGTGCAATTGCACGAGTACAAGTACTCATGCAAATACTTGGTATCGGTACCGATACCCTAATTTTACCCTTTCTGTAACCCGTATTTAAAGGGCCACTAAACCCAAAATCTTTCTTTCATGATTCAGATAGAGAATAGAAAATTAAACAACATTACAATTTTCTTCCATTATTTATTTTGCTTCATTTTTTAAATATCCTTAGTTGAATAAAAAGCAATGCACATGGTGAGCCAATCACACGAGGCTTCTATGTGCAGCAACCAATCAGCAGCTAGTGAGCATATCTAGATATGCTTTTCATCAAAGAATATTGAGAGAATAAAACAAATTAGATAATATAAGTAAATTAGAAAGATGTTTAAAATTGCATTCTCTTTCTAAATCATAAAAGAAAAAATGTGGGTGGCATGTCCCTTTAAGTATTAAAAAGTACAGTATAGGTGGGGATATAACAGGCAAACAAATAAAAACAAGTTAACACATTCATTTAGGTAAAATATATCATTGTGAACACATTAATGGTGAAGAAAATAATTACAATACACTGTCTGTTCAATGGTTTAGATTCAATAAGGCTATGGTATTTGCTTCTTAAAGTAAAATAAAATATTATTGTTAAAAGGGACAATCAAGTCAAAATCAAGTCATATACTGAATCTAAACCTGCATATGGTAAATAATTATTGTAGATCTCATTCTGCTCTTTCTCTTTGCATCAAATAAAAATGCTAGAAGCAGATAAGGATGCCAAGATCGCTGATAAGGTATATAATGCAAGAGCATATATATGTAACCTAGTCTTCTGATCTGAATGAAAATATTTAAATGACTAGAATAGTAGTGTATATTTCAGGACTTGTATTAAAAGCTGAGTCAGAAGATAAACCTCAAATATTTTTTATTTCAATTGAAAATGAAATAGTATATGTTATAGCATATTTTACCAAGTGATTTGTTTAAAACAATGTTAAAGTGATGGTAAACTAAGACCCAGTCAAACATGCGATTGTATAGAAAATAAAAAAATAAAGTGACTTTCATTCATGAAACCACCGCAATCTGTCGGTATTTGTAAATATTTAATATTTAAATGCCTCATATTCACCTTCGTTCCCCCACCCGTAAAACCGCCGCCATTGATTTTTTGATGTCACGTTTTTTTAAATACCAATAGAAATCCAGGCCAGTCGGCGACACGTGTTTAAGCAAACACGCCCTAGATTATGTAAGCGCATGCGCAATTTTTAATTCATTTTATTTGCAATACTATTTGTATACAGTACTATGTATTGCATAAGGAATGACTCGCATGCGCAGAGTGAACAGTGAAGTCCAAGATGCCCTACTAATGACATAGGGAGTGGGTGGTTCCGCTCTCTACGTTGGTAATGGAACAGTTCAGGAAGTAATGCCGGGGGTGGAGTAAGGAGCGATAACGCTCAGTAATTCCCATCTAAATTTAATATCAAATGTTTGAGATTTTTTTTAAATAAAGATAGCGATTTAGGTTGTACAGACTGGAGAAGTAATACTTTACTTTTAAAATGCACTAAATTTACCATCACTTTAAGGGCTATGTAGGTATCTTACTAGGCATATTTATGAAGCTGTGTGCATTCATAACTTGGAATGCAACCCATGCATAACATCAGGATCTCTGTATGAAGCTGTGAGCAGCTGCTAAATTATACCTGCATATCTGAGTTAGAAGGCATAATAAAGCACTGTAGTATATTATTTCTTAAGCTGTATTCATTTTAAAAACACATTTATTATGGAGAGTTTAAATTTTTCACAGGTCATTTATGATATAGGCAAATTATAGTTTCAAAGACAAGCACAAAACCGAAACCCACTCATATTACAAGTTCATGGTTACTCCTTGCACTGTAGCGATAATCTCATTAACACTGGAATTTTTACCCAAATGAAACGCTCTGATATAGTCATTGTGATGGTATAGTCATAGCTCTGGTATAGTCATTGTGATGGCTCATACAGGAATTCAAAAAACACAAAACCTGCCTCTTAGGTTCTATGTCAAGGCTTTTTACAAATAAAATTGCTTTTCTGCATAGACAAAACCAACTATTAGTATTATTATACTTTATTTATGAAGCGCCAACATATTCCGCAGCGCTGTCCATCGATACAATCCATATAAATAAAACAGTACAAGACTTGTAATTTACAAAAAAGGTTTTTTTTGGTTACGCACACCACAAAAGGACTGTTTAATCTTAACACACATATTGTGGGACTGCTACCAAAGTGACCAAAACAATTACAAAACAACAAAAAATATTGGTGCACATCCAACCACTTAAGTCCACTCTTTCATGGCATATTTATATATGCTTCTGTCTGCCAAATATACTTACATAGCTTCTAATAAGATTGGGATAAACATCTCGCAATAATATGAGCTTATATTTGTGCTGCAAAAACAAATATACTTATATCTGCTAAATATACTTACATAGTTCAAATATAATTGGGATTAACATCTCGCAATAATATTGACTTATATTTATGCTGCAAACATTTTTTTGCTTTAAAAAAAAAAAGCCTTTAAATGAAATGGGATCTTAGTCACACAATATGATCATATTCTGCTAAGCCAGTCACCACTTACAAGGTGTCCCATATAGACTGGTCCTAACACTAACCAGTTTGCACACTGCAGCAAGTCATGTCTACACAGTGTGAAGCTTTCTAGCTTATTGAGTATATTTATCAGGAACACACCTGGGCTGGGTGGCGTGCAGTAACCAAAGGGGAGGGATTTGGTCAGCTCCCTATTTAAGAAATACAACAAAGGGTTTTTTTGGTTACGCACACCACAAAAGGACTGTTTAATCTTAACACACATATTGTGGGAGTGCTACCAAAGTGACCAAAACAATTACAAAACAACAAAAAATATTGGTGCACATCCAACCACTTAAATCCACTCTTTCATGGCATATTTGTATATGCTTCTGTCTGCCAAATATACTTACATAGCTTCTAATAAGATTGGGATAAACATCTCGCAATATGAGCTTATATTTGTGCTGCAAAAACAAATATACTTCTATCTGCTAAATATACTTACATAGTTCAAATAAAATTGGGATTAACATCTCGCAATAATATTGACTTATATTTATGCTGCAAAAATGTTTTTGCTTTAAAAAAAAAGCCTTTAAATGTTTTTTGTTGTTTTGTAATTTACAAACACATACAGGAGGGATTGAGGGCCCTATTCCCGTGGGAACTTACAATCTAGAAAACTAATGTTATTGTTAGATGTACTGAAAGGGACAATATACTGTGCAATGTACAATGACTTGTAATACCAGATGCGGAGTTTAAAATCTATCGGCTAGATTTAGAGTTTTGTCGGTAACGACCCGCGTAGCTAACGCTGGCTTTTTTCTGGCCGCACCTTTAAAATAACTCTGGTATTGAGAGTCCACAGAATGGCTGCATTAGGCTCCAAAAAAGGAGCGTACAGCATATTTAACGCCACTGCAACTCTCGATACCAGAGTTGCTTACGGACGCGGCCAGCCTCAAAAACGTGCTTGTGCACGATTCCCCCATAGAAAACAATGGGGCTGTTTGAGCTGAAAAAAAAACTAACACCTGCAAAAAAGCCGCGTTCAGCTCCTAACGCAGCCCCATTGTTTGCTATGGGGAAACACTTCCTACGTCTGCACCTAACACCCTAACATGTACCCCGAGTCTAAACACCCCTAACCTTACACTTATTAACCCCTATTCTGCCGCCCCCGCTATCGCTGACCCCTGTATATTATTTTTAACCCCCAATCTGCCGCTCCGTAAACCGCCGCTACTTACATTATCCCTATGTACCCCTAATCTGCTGCCCCTAACACCGCCGACCCCTATATTATATTTATTAACCCCTAATCTGCCCCCCACAACGTCGCCTCCACCTGCCTACACTTATTAACCCCTAATCTGCCTAGCGGACCGCACCGCTATTATTATAAAGTTATTAACCCCTAATCCGCCTCACTAACCCTATAATAAATAGTATTAACCCCTAATCTGCCCTCCCTAACATCGCCGACACCTAACTTCAAACATTAACCCCTAATCTGCCGACTGGAGCTCACCGCTATTCTAATAAATGTATTAACCCCTAAAGCTAAGTCTAACCCTAACACCCCCCTAACTTAAATATAATTTAAATCTAACGAAATTAAATAACTCTTATTAAATAAATTATTCCTATTTAAAGCTAAATACTTACCTGTAAAATAAATCCTAATATAGCTACAATATAAATTATAATTATATTATAGCTATTTTAGGATTTATATTTATTTTACAGGTAACTTTGTATTTATTTTAACCAGGTACAATAGCTATTAAATAGTTAAGAACTATTTAATAGCTAAAATAGTTAAAATAATTACAAAATTACCTGTAAAATAAATCCTAACCTAAGTTACAATTAAACCTAACACTACACTATCAATAAATTAATTAAATACAATACCTACAAATAACTACAATTAAATAAACTAACTAAAGTACAAAAAATAAAAAAGAACTAAGTTACAAAAAATAAAAAAATATTTACAAACATAAGAAAAATATTACAACAATTTTAAACTAATTACACCTACTCTAAGCCCCCTAATAAAATAACAAAGCCCCCCAAAATAAAAAATGCCCTACCCTATTCTAAATTACTAAAGTTCAAAGCTCTTTTACCTTACCAGCCCTGAACAGGGCCCTTTGCGGGGCATGCCCCAAAGAATTCAGCTCTTTTGCCTGTAAAAAAAAACATACAATACCCCCCCCCCCCCAACATTACAACCCACCACCCACATACCCCTAATCTAACCCAAACCCCCCTTAAATAAACCTAACACTAAGCCCCTGAAGATCTTCCTACCTTGTCTTCACCATGCCAGGTATGACCGTCCGTTCCAGGCTCCGATATCTTCATCTAAGCCCAAGCGGGGGCTAGACATCCATCATCCGACGGCTGAAGAAGTCCAGAAGAGGCTCCAAAGTCTTCATCCTATCCGGGAAGAAGAGTAGATCCGGACCGGCAACCATCTTCTTCCAAGCGGCATCTTCTATCTTCATCCGATGAGGACCGGCTCCATCTTGAAGACCTCCACCGCGGACCCATCTTCTTCCGACGACGACTTCCCGACGAATGACGGTTCCTTTAAGGGACGTCATCCAAGATGGCGTCCCTCGAATTCCGATTGGCTGATAGGATTCTAACAGCCAATCGGAATTAAGGTAGGAAAATTCTGATTGGCTGATGGAATCAGCCAATCAGAATTAAGTTCAATCCGATTGGCTGATTCAATCAGCCAATCAGATTGAGCTCGCATTCTATTGGCTGTTCCGATCAGCCAATAGAATGCGAGCTCAATCTGATTGGCTGATCGGATCAGCCAATCGGATTGAACTTGATTCTGATTGGCTGATTCCATCACTCTCTGCATTTATCATTGCACCAGCAGTTCTTGTGAACTGCTGGTGCAACGCCGGCCCCTGCAGATTCGCGGCCAATCAACCTCCAGCAGGGAGTGTCAATCAACCCGAAATTATTGGATCCAGTTGATTTTTTGCAAGTTCTGTCCGCCTCCTCAGAGCAGGTGGACAGGTTATGGAGCAGCGGTCTTTAGACAACTGCTTTATAACTTGTGTTTCTGGTGAGCCTGAAGGCTCTAACAATATAAGTAAAGAATAAAGGTTTAGGGTTTAATGAACACTCTTTCCTAGTCTAAGTAGTAAGGAATTAAAAATAACTTTTAATAATTAAATGTAAAAATGAGAAAACAACCTCTATATAATAAATGAAACCCACCAACCAAAGTAATAATTAAGTGAGAAAAAAAGTGCATGCATTCACCCCCTGTTTCCTGGCCGATAGCTGCAGTGTTCGGCATCAGGTGCCAGGGGTGAAAAAACATGCAATATCACTAATAGAATACACAACTAGTTTTGGCCCAAGTAGTGGCCTTTTTTTATGTGAATAGTAACAAAAACTCTGAAGGCTCACCAGAAACACGGGGCTTCAAACTCCATACGGAGCTTGATAAATATGCCCATAATGTCATTTGAAAACATGAATGTTGTTACATAAGAAAGAGTTGTTTGCTGAGGTAAATAAATACTGAAGAACAAGAAAAGCTCAAGTATTTACTCTTGGTGCTATCTGGTTGAATCTTCCTTGACCTTTTTACTGTACTTAAAGGGACAGTGTACTGCATAATTGGTTTCCCCTTAATGAGCTAGATTACAAGTGGTGTGCTAGTGTTAGTGCGGGACACAATACGCAATATTGGGACCGCGCTAACTAGCACAGCTATTACAAGTTGTAAGTAAATGGTTGCGCTCGAAGAATTAGCATGACTAGAGACCTAGCAAAAATGGTTACAAAAATTCTCAGAACACATGCATGTATACATATCTATATATGTATACATATGTATATATGTGTTAATATGTGTAAATATGTATATAAATACATTTTTACACACATAAATACATATGCACATATGTATATATATATATATATATATATATATATATATATATATATATATATATATATATATATATACACACACACACACACACTCACCGGCCACTTTATTAGGTACACCTTGCTAGTACCGGGTTGGACCCCCTTTTGCCTTCAGAACTGCCTTAATACTTCGTGGCATAGATTCAACAAGGTGTTGCAAACATTCTTTAGATATTTTGGTCCATATTAACATGCTAGCATCAAGCAGTTGCTGCAGACTTGTCGGCTGCACGTCCATGATGCGACTCTCCTGTTCCACCACATCCCAAAGGTGCTCTATTGGATTGAAATCTGGTGAATGTGGAGGCTATTGGAGTACAGTGAACTCATTGTCATGTTCAAGAAACCAGTTTGAGATGATTTGAGCTTCTTGACATGGTGCATTATCCTGCTGGAAGTAGCCATCAGAAGATGGGTACACTGTACCCATAAAGGGATGGACATGGTCAGCAACAATACTCAGGTAGGCTGTGGCGTTTAAACGATGCTCAATTGGTACTAAGGGGCCCAAAGTGTGCTAAGAAAATATCCCCACACCATTACACCACCACCACCAGCCTGAAACATTGATATAAGGCAGGATAGATCCATGCTTTCATTTTGTTTACGTCAAATTCTGACCCTACCACCTGAATGTCGCAGCTGAAATCGAGACTCATCAGACCAGTCAACGTTTTTCCAATCTTCTATTGTCCAATTTTGGTGAGCCTTGGCGAATTGTAGCCTCAGTTTCCTGTTCTTAGCTGATAGGAGTGGCACCCAGTGTGGTCTTCTGCTGCTGTAGCCCATCTGCTTCAAGGTTCAATGTGTTGTGCATTCAGAGATGGTATTCTGCATACCTTGGTTGTAACGAGTGGTTATTTGAGTTACTGTTGCCGTTCTATCATCTCAAACCAGTCTGCCCATTCTCCTCTGACCTCTGACATCAACAAGGCATTGTCGTCCACACAACTGCTGCTCACTGGATATTTTCTCTTTTTTGGACCATTCTCTGTAAACCCTAGAGATGGTTGTGCGTGAAAATCCCCGTAGATCAGCAGTTTTTGAAATACTCAGACCAGCTCGTCTGGCACCAACAACCATGCCACGCTCAAAGTCACTTAAATCCCCTTTCTTCCCCATTCTGATACTCGGTTTGAACTTCACCAAGTCGTCTTCACCTCGTCTAGATGCTTAAATGCATTGAGTTGCTGCCATGTGATTGGCTGATTAGCAATTTGTGTTACCAAGCAATTGAACAGGTGTACCTTATAAAGTGGCTGGTGTGTATATACAAAAAAATATATATATATATATATATATATATATATATATATATATATATACAGTATATGGTTAATAGGGATGATTGGCACTAGAATTAATAAGACACCGGTTATTACACACTTACCCATATAAATTGATATGTAAGTGTATAGTATACCAGCTGTAGGTGTGTAACATTATGTTCCTTTAAGGGGCGGTTGTTGCTCTTCTCTCTCTCCCTATATAAGTTCCCTCCTACTTCAATATTATGCTTGGTATTGAAGTTCTAACTTCACAACCCTGAGCCGTATCCTAGTCCTTGTTCTATTGAATTTGTACCTCTGCAGCACCTTCCTTATTCTCTGGGACTTCACTTCACTTGCTGTTGCCTTCATAAACTTTACCCGGTTTCACGCTCCACTCTTACCTTATTACTTTTGGAAGAATGGTTCCGGCTTCGCCTCGCTGCTCCACTGACGTAATCAATGTCTTCTCTGCATCCTGTCAGCGCAGACACCCGCTCCTGCAGATGCTCCGGCGGATCCTTTCGCTACCAGAGCCGTACAACCTCTCCTCTCCCAGGAACCTGTAAAGGAATAATTAGAGGTACAAGTTTGAACTTTGCCTTCCCTCTCATTTATAATATATCTTTGCTAGAAATACTTAAAGCTAAACTGCAGTATTAAGCAGGATAAATTATTTGTTTCATGTATAATTTATTTCTATGAATGCAGTCACGATCTATAAACACACTACATGAGTAAGCTCTCCTGTAAAATGAATCTAAACACCAATATGTGTAATTTGTATGTTTTTAAGTATAAAACTTACAAATTACCACTTGTGGGACAATACCCAAGATCCATAAATATAAAAGTTAACTCTTTATCTAAAAGACTATGCTACTTATATGTGATTGATTGCTAAACTGGATAGGAAATTTTAACCAACTACTCCTATTCAGGATTTTGTTGCAGAGTTATTACAGAATACCAAGCCTTAAAAATATCATGATGAATCCTGCTGATCTCGCTACTCATGTATTGGAACTTTCTCATAAAGTTGATCAGATGTCACAGGGTCTTAGAGACCTCCAGGTAGTGAATTTAACCCTCAGAAATATTCTTAAAGAGGGGCTCAGTGCCTGCTAAACCACCACAGGAAGTTAGTCCTGATCCCCCTGTATGCCCACCGCAGTTTTTTAATTCCTGTAAACTATAACTAGACCTAAAGCCCAAAACTTTCCCCAATGAACGTATTAAAGTCCTAACTATAATCTCCTTCCTAAGAGGGGAGCCCTGTGTCTGGGCAGATATTTTCTTTGAGAATAATGACCCTATTCTGAACTCAGTGGATTACTTTTTTAAGGCTAAGGCAAATCTATATGAAGATCCACATAGACAGCTCACAGCTGATACAAAATTATGAGAGTTAAAACAAAATAAAAGGCCTGTAGAAGACTACATCTCAGAGTTCAAAATCTGGAAAAAAAGACTCCCAGTGGAATGACATCTCACTAAAAAGAACAGTTCAGAATTGGTCTATCTGACCATATTAAAGATGAAATGGCCAGATTAGATATCCCTGATACACTTGAGTCATTTATGTCACTTTTAATTAAATTAGATAGAAGAATTAGGGAAAGGAAACAAGAAAAAAATACTTTTGACCCTCATGTAAAACTCCCCATACAAAGAACCCTAACTCATAACATAAAGACATCAGATGAGGCTATGGAGATCGGATTTATCAAAGGACCCCTAACACCTGAAGAAAAACTCTGTAGGAAAGAAAAGGGGTTATGCATGTATTGCGCTTCAAGGGACCATGCAGTTTCGGACTGTCCATCACTTAAAAGACAAAAATTCAGTAAGCCTGACCACTCTGAACATTGTAACACTTTAACTTGCCAAAAGCCCACTTACATTCTTCTTAATGTCTCTTTACAGTGGGGACATCATCGTCTCAATCTTAATGCCATACCCGACTCTGGTGCTTTCACAAGCTATATTGACATTTCTGTAGTTAAAGAAAATAAAATTCTGTTTGTTGAAAAGAGAACACCTGTCTCAGTGCATCTTATTGATGGCAAACATTTGGAAACTGGTCCCATCTCTCATCACACATTACTTACATACTTGTAACAAATTATAACAACCATCACGAATACTTTTCTTTTGATATTATTAATTCCCCCATTTTTCCAATGCTCCTCGGCTTGCATTGGTTACGCCAACACCAACCTCAGATACAATAGGCTAATAACAACATTCATTTTCAGTCACCATATTGTCTGACAACATGTATACCATCCATTCCCTTACTATATATCACAGATATAACAATAGCTTCTCGCTATGTAGATTTTTCTCAGGTATTTGATAAGAAAGAAGCAAAAACACTACCGTCACACAGGGAATATGATTGCCCTATAGAGTTAATACCTGGGTCAGATATCCCTTATGGATATATTTTTCTGTTGTCAAAACCAGAACTTGAAAAACTCAATGAATATATTAATGACAACCTTAGAAAAGGTTTCATTAGGCCCTCAACTTCGCCTGCAGGAGCAGGGATATCCTTTGTAACCAACAAAAGATCAAACTATACGTCCAATTGTGGACTATCGGGAGCTCAACAAAAGGACAATCAAAGATAGATGCCCTCTGCCCCTTATTCCCGAATTGATTGAAAGATTGCAAGGATCCACGATTTTTACAAAGTTAGATCTAAGAGCAGCCTATAACTTAATCCGTGTCCGTGCAGGTGACGAATGACTCACAGCCTTCGGCACCCGATATGTATTATTTGAATATACTGTGATGCCTTTCGGGCTGTGTAATGCCCCAGCAACCATTCAAAGGTTCATTAATGATATTTTTAGTGACCTTCTTGACACATATGTAGTAATATACTTAGACGATATTTAAATATTCACATCCAATTTGGATGACCATATTAAACATGTAAGAACAGTTTTGTCAAGGTTATTGGCCCATCAATGCTATGTAAAACCTGAAAAAAAGTATTTTCCATAGTTCTGATATCACATTCCTTGGTTATCACATTACACCTACCGGGATTTACATGGAAGACACAAAAGTTAAATCAATAGTAGATTGGCCAATCCCAAAAAATAAAAAAGATGTACACAAATTCCTTGGCTTCGCAAATTTTTGTAGAAAATTTATAAAAAAACTTCTCCAACAATAATAAACCTCTTACTAACCCTACTAAACTCAATTCACCTTTCAATTGGAACCAGACTGCTAACGACGCTTTCACATTCTTGAAAAAATCTTTTACTACAGCTCCTATACTCACATTTCCTAATCCCCTTTTACAATATACATTGGAAGTATAGGCTTCAGATTATGCTCTAGGAGCTGTCCTATCCCAAAAGTCACCCACTACAGGCTTACTGCATCCTGTCGCTTTCTAATCTCGTGTCTTATCTCCATCTGAATTAAACTACCATGTTGGAGAAAAGGAGCTGTTAGCTATGAAATGCGCCCTGGAGAATTGGAGACACCTACTGGAAGGTACTACAGAACCAATAAACATCTATACAGATCACCGTAACTTACAATTTCTAAAAAACAATCAAACCTTAACATCAAGACAAGTGAGGTGGAGTCTCTTCTTCTCTAGGTTCCATTACAAGATAACCTATCGCCCAGCATCTAAGAATGCTAAAGCTATCTTATTAAGATTACCACAAAAAACATTCAATACACCTCCACTGGAACCTTGATACCCTCCAATCACATACTTGGAACCATAGTCTCTTCAAGTAATCTTTTGAAACAAGAACATAATTCAGATTTTACCAAAAGTAATTATAACCTACAAAAACATCATGTTGGATTATATTATCATTTCACTAAACTTTACATAACCCCCAGTTTAAGGGAATCAATACTAACAGCAATTCATGAGTCACATTTAGCTGGACACCCTGGAATTAATAGGACATTAGAATTAACTAAGAGATCTTACTGCTGGCCTACCATGATATGGGATGTCACCAATCATGTGGAAACATGTGAAATATGTACCACTTGTAAAACTGATAGGAAAAAGCCAGCAGGATTTCGATTATCCCTACCAATCCCTGACAGACCCTGGAAAGAGATTGCAATTGATTTCATTGTTCATCTTCCTCTTTCAAACAAAAATAATACTATTATGGTCATCGTCGACCTCTTCTCAAAAATGTCCCACTTTGTTTCGTACAACAAATTACCAACAAGTTATTAAACCGTAAATTTATTTATAGAAAAATGTAATCAAACTACATGGAGTTCCTTCCTCCATAACTACCGACAGAGGAACTCAATTTACTTCTAAAGTATGGAAATAGCTTTTCCTAACTCTGAGAATTGAACAAAGACTATCCACAGCATTCCATCCCAAAACTAACGGGCAAACACAACGTACAAACCATTGGCTGGAGGAGTATATCAGATGCTATACTACACAACTTCATGATAATTGGACTTCACTCCTACCCCTGGCAGAATTTGCCCATAATAATACCTATCACTCCTCCATCAAATCAACACCGTTTTTTGCAAATTATGGTTATCATCCCACCTTCCACTTATACCCAGATATCCAAAGTGATTGTCCAGTTATTAATGACCTAACTGATACAATGACAGAGACCTTCAAACATCTCTCAGAAAATATCAAAGGTGCTCAATAGAGACAAAAAAAGTATTACGATCTAAGACATCGACCATCACCGCAATACGCTATAGGAGATTTGGTATGGCTTTCAATTAAAAATGTGAGACCCCAGGTTCCTTGTAAAAAGTTCAACAAACTTTATATTGGTCCCTTTCCCATAAAGAAAATAGTCAATATGAATGCAGTTACACTAGATCTTCCTTCAGACTACAGGATACATCCAACCTTCCATGTTGCCTTGTTAAAACCATACAAATCACTGCAAGATAATCAGATGTCATCTTCGTCTCCGTTACCCATCACCCCTGATGTGGAATATGAGGTTGAACTTAAATATCTTGTTCACTGGAAGGGGTATCCAAGTGATGAAGACTCATGGGAACCCTCTGCAAATCTCTCGGCCCCAAGATTGGTTTCTATATTTCATCGACGGCATCCCGAGAGACCCCGACCTTGAACCTCGGAGTGGTTCTTTAAGGGGGGAGCTCTGTAACATTATGTTCCTTTAAGGGGCAGTTTAAGTTCCCTCCTACTTCAATACTATGCTTGGTATTGAAGTTCTAACTTCACAACCCTGAGCCGTATCCTAGTCCTTGTTCTTTTGAATTTGTACCTCTGCAGCACCTTCCTTATTCTCTGGGACTTCACTTCACTTGCTGCTGCCTCCATAAACTTTACCCGGTTTCACGCTCCACTTTTACCTTATTACTTTTGAAAGAATTGTTTTGGCTTCGCCTTGCTGCTCCGCTGACGTCATTAACATCTTCTCTGCATCCTGTCAGCCCGGACACCCGCTCCTGCAGACGCTCCAGCGGATCCACTCGCTACCAGAGCCGTACAACCTCTCCTCTCCCAGGAACCTGTAAAGAACTTTGCCTTCCCTCTCATTTATAATATATCTTTGCTAGCAATACTTAAAGCTAAACTGCAGTATTAAGCAGGATAACTTATTTTTTCATGTATAATTTATTTCTATGAATGCAGTCACGATCTAATAGCACAATACATGAGTAAGCTCTTTTGTAAAGTAAATCTAAACACCCATATGTGTAATTGGTATGTTTTTAAGTATAAAACTTACAAATTAACACTTGTGGGACAATACCCAAGATTCATAAATATAAAAGTAAACTCTTTATCTAAAAGACTATGCTACTTATATCTGATTGATTACTAAACTGGATAGGATTACTAAACTGGGTAGGGAATTTTAACCAACTACTCCTATTCAGGATTTTGTTGCAGAGTTATTACAGGGTGATACCAATATATATATCTCCCACAGATGGCTTAAATATAGCCTTATCTGGCACTCAACCTAATAACAGTCCTAGTTATAAAAGATCAGAGGTCACAGCCTGTAAATGCATTAAAACAAATATTTAATTACACAATTGTTTACACAAAAATTATTGAAAAAAAGCCACAAAAACGGTAACTCATACTATTGTCCAGATAGGTCAGAATAAGGGTACCCTTGGATTAAGGATTCAGGGAACTCCCTGTTGTGATATAGCACCAGTTATGGGTTATCTCCACCCAGTAGGCAATCCCTTTGTTAATAAGGATCACACAAGCATCCAGGCAAATTGCTTCTTACGGTGCAGAACCCCATTAGTAGGTATGGTTAGTATTAAGCAGTCTCCCCCACAAGCGGTCTGTCGGCAGTATAAGCATAGGACTGGTCAGCCGACCATACTCACTTCCTTGTGCTCGTATTGAGCGTTATTGCTCCGTGAGTGGGGCCTGTGTCCCTGACTTAACTTACCCTCCTGTTTCGCTCAGCTCAGCTGTCCATGTTGGTTGCGGGGGGGGGTCAAAAACGGTTCGAAACTGTCTGCTTATCAAACCGATGGCAGGCGTTCTGTTAAATCTAAAGCTTTCTATATAAGGTTTTGTAGTTTGTAGTAGCTTAAACAGGTCCTGGTGCGTCCTGCTGGAATATAGTGTAGCTGCCTTGCTACTCATGTTTCACCTTGAAAGGCACGGGGCCTCTTCCGGCTTAGTTTGATGGCGTCACTCTTTATTGACGCCCTTTAAAGATGAATAACTCCGCCTTGATTTCCGGGTGAAGTTTTGACATAAAAGTTAATTCTTTCAAAAACATGAAACACCGCTAGTGGCTTTACAGTGGCTTATTAATATTTACATTTTTGAAGATATTCAAACTTATATTTAACAAAATTAAATGCACATGAATTGATTCTGGTACATTGTTATAAATCACAGTGTACTGTCTAATATGTCAAACTCTCATTACTTAGATTTACATTTTATAAAGGGGGGGGGGCTTATTTTGCACTGTTAAATGTTAGAGGAATATAATCTGGCTAAATGCAATATGCAGAAATTAACTGCCAAGGAAGGGGGCGAAATTAAGTTCCTCATGCATACCCTTGGGTTTAAGGGAATCTATATTAAAGATCCAATTACATTCTTTTTGGAGTAATAACTAATCCAGATTGCCACCACTTTAATTCAGTATTACTAATTCCGAACCTCTAAATTGTGCAGCTTCCTCATCGCTATTGTGATTATTATAGAAGTGCCTCGCTACACTACTGGTTTTGATACATTTATTTTTTATGTCTCTTTTATGTTCCTTGATTCTTTCTTTCAATTCACGATAGGTTTTTCCTAAGTAGTACCTGGGACAACTATACTGTAACATGTACACTACCCCTTCGGTTTTACATGTGATATGACCTTTTACTCTATGTATTTTTCCTATATTGTCACAGAAGGTATTTCCTCTCATCATATTTTTGCAAACTGAACACTTTGTACATCTGAAATTGCCATCTCTAACTTTGTGTTTATTTATCCACATTTTGCTTTCTGACCTGTAAACAAGCTACTTATTAATTTGTCCTTTAGGTTAGGGGCCCTTTTAGCTGTTGAACTAGGTTTTTGCCCCACCATTCTTTCTATTGATTTATGTAGGGTCAAGACATGCCAGTGTTTTCTCAAGATTGATACCAAGTTATAACACTGTTCATTGTATGTACTAACAAATGAATATAGTTAGTATCATCAGCAGTTTTGGCTTTGTACAGTAGGTTATCCCTGTTACTGTCTTGTGCTCTGCAGTATGCTTCTTTAAGTGTTTTCTGCGGATAGCCTCTTTCCTTGAACCTCATTTGAAGGGCTTTTGCTTCATTTTTAAAAATATCTATATCAGTACAGTTTCTGCAATGCATCAGGTATTGGCCCTGTGATATATTTGTAGATGTGGTAGATGATGGCTGTCTGCATGAAGCAGAGTATTCCCAGCTGTACTTTTCCTAAATGTTTCCGTAGAGATTTCAGTGTTAACTTTTTTGTTTTTTAAGTCTAGAAAGGCCACTTCAGTAAGACTATAAGAATAGGTGAATTTTAAATTATAGTTATTGATATTTAATCTTTCCATTAAATCAGCTAGTTGTTCTTTACTTCCCTCCCAGAACATTACAATGTCCTCAATAAATCTGATCCATAAACTAATATGGCTTAGATCAATATTAGAGGCATCAAGCACTGTTTCTCTTTCCCATCCCCCTAGATACAGGTAGGTAAAGGTCGGGGCACAGCATGTGCCCATCGCTGAACCCAAAATCTGTTCATAAAAAAAATCAGGAACACAAAGTAATTATGGTTTAAAATAAAACTTAAGAGTTCTATTACAAAATATGTGTATTTATTGTATTTAGCACCTATTTCACTGAGAAATGTTCTTATCAGGTTGATGCCTTTCTCATGAGGGATTCAGGAGTAACGTTGTTCCACATCTATAGTCACCAAGATTGTTTTTTATTTACATGTGTCCCATTAAATTTTTTAAGGACATTTAGTGTATCTTGTATATATGAGGGCAATGAGCTCAAAAAGGGTCTTAGACAATAATCAACATATTCAGAGATTTTTTTCTGTCAAAGAATTAATCCCATAAATTGTGGGTCTTCCAGGTGGTGGTAGTACACTTTTTTGTATTTTCGGGATTGTATAGAATGTAGCTATTATCGGAAATTTTGTATTTAAATAACCAACCTTCCATTTGGTGACTAGCCCTTCATTTAGACCATGTTTTAGAATATTTTCAAGTTCAATATAATATACCAGTCCTAAAGCCCGTGTACACGGGCCATTTTTTGCAGTACAGCGGTCCCACCCCTTGCTCTCTCTCTATCCCCACTCTCTTTTGCTCTCTCTTTCTCCCCTCTCTTTTGCTTTCTATTTCTTCCCTCTCTTTTACTCTCTCTCCCCTCTCTTTTGCTCTCTCTCTCCCCCTCTCTTTTGATCTATCTCTCTCCCCCCTCTCGTTTGCTCTCTCTCCCCCCTTCTTTTTTGCTCTCTCTCTCCCCCTCTCTTTTGCTCTCTCTCTTCCCCCTCTCTTTTGCTCTCTCTCTCTCTCCCCCTTCTCTTTTGCTCTCTCTCTCTCCCCCCTCTCTTTTGCTCTCTCTCTCCCCCCTCTCTTTTGCTCTCTCTCCCCCTCTTTTGCTGTCTCTCTCCCTCCCTTTTGCTCTCTCTCTCTCTCCCCCTCTTTTGCTGTCTCTCTCCCCCTCTTTTGCTGTCTCTCTCCCTCTCTTTTGCTCTCTCTCTTCCCCCCTCTTGTTTGCTCTCTCTCTTCCCCCCTCTCGTTTGCTCTCTCTCTCTCCTCTCGTTTGCTCTCTCTCTCCTCTCGTTTGTTTTCTCTCTACTCTCTTTTGCTGTCTCTCTCCCTCTCTTTTGCTCTCTCCCCCCTCTCTTTTGCACTCTCTCCCCCTCTTTTGCGCTCTCTCCCCTTTCTTTTGTGCTCTCCCCCCTCTTTTTTGCACTCTCCCCCCTCTTTTTTGCGCTCTCTCCTCTCTCTCTTTTGTGCTCTCTCCCCCTCTCTTTTGTGCTCTCTCCCCCCTCTCTTTTGTGCTCTCTCCCCCCTCTTTTGTGCTCTTTCCCCCTGTCTTTTTTGCTCTTTCCCCCTCTCTTTTGTGCTCTCTCCCCCTCTCTTTTGTGCTCTCTCCCCCTCTCTTTTGCGCTCTCTCCCCCTCACTTTTGCGCTCTCTCCCCCTCTCTTTTGAGCTCTCTCCCCCTCTCTTTTGCACTCTTTCCCCCTCTCTTTTGTGCTCTCTCCCCCTCTCTTTTGTGCTCTCTCCACCTCTCTTTTGTGCTCTATCCCCCCTCTCTTTTGTGCTTTCTCCTCCCTCTCTTTTGTGCTCTCTCCCCATCTCTTTTGTGCTCTCCCCCCTCTCTTTTGTGCTCTCTCCCCCCTCTCTTTTGTGCTCTCTCCCCCCTCTCTTTTGTGCTCTCTCCCTTCTCTCTTTTGTGCTCTTTACCCCTCTCTTTTGTGCTCTCTCCCCCTCTCTTTTGTGCTCTCTCCCCCCTCTCTTTTGTGCTCTCTCCCCCTCTCTTTTGTGCTCTCTCCCTTCTCTCTTTTGTGCTCTTTACCCCTCTCTTTTGTGCTCTCTCCCCCTCTCTTTTGTGCTATCCCCCCCTCTTTTGCTGTCTTTCTCCCTCTCTTTATCCCCTATCTTCTGCTCTTGTCTCTCTATCCCCCTTCTTTAGAGCTCTCCTGTCTTTGCAGTCGGCCCGGCATCTGGCCCCGCCCGCCCCCGCCCCATGTCACGCCCAACCCCTCCAACGTCACGCCCGGCCCCGTCCACATCACACCCACCCGGCCACACCCACGTCGCACCCGCCCGGCCACGCCCACGCCAGATCAGTTGGAAGGCCAGGTGTGTTTGTCCTCGCACACAGTCTCTACTGCGCATGACAGCTTCGGACAAACACACTTGGCCTTTAATTATATAGGATATATACAGAATATACACACACACACTCTTTCTTTCCAGTCAACCTTTAAGCATGCAATAATATTTGTAATCAATATTTATATATTTTTTTTAATTTTTATTAAGGAAGATAAGGTACAACATAAAAAAAGGAAATCTCATCCAATCAATCAAAATACAATATAGCATAATACATATACCAACATATAATTTCACAATTAAAATTTTTAAAAAACTTACGGCGAACACAAAAAAAACAAACAAATCCTATTTGAACAGAAAAAACCCCCCACACTCAAAGTATTTAAGTATACTTTCATTATAAAAAAAAAGTTTTATAAGGATTAAAAGGGATTTACAGTATATACTTAGAAACTTAGAATTCACCATATATGACAGTGAACAATTGTTAAGTAGTGATGTCGCGAACCTAAAAATTTTGGCGAACCGCCATTGACTTCAATAGGCAGGCGAACTTTAAAACCAACAGGGACTCTTTCTGGCCACAATAGTGATGGAAAAGTTGTTTCAAGGGGACTAACACCTGGACTGTGGCATGCCGGAGGGGGATCCATGGCAAAACTCCCACGGAAAATTACATAGTTGATGCAGAGTCTGGTTTTAAGCCATAAAGGGCATAAATCACCTAACATTCCTAAATTGTTTGGAATAACGTGCTTTAAAACATCAGGTATGATGTTGTATCGATCATGTAGTTTAAAGGTTATGCCCGCTTCACAGTGACAGACCAAACTCCCCGTATAACGCACCGCAAACAACCGCAAACAGTCCATTTGCACAACCACGAGATAGATAGATTTGATGGATAGATACATAGATTACATAGATCAATAGATGCAATATACATTTAATAGATACGATTGATAGTTAGATAGATTTGACAGATAAATAGATAGATTTGATAGATATATAATTTTCCAGACAGAGAATTACAAGACGTGCGCTTTGGGACCCATGGTAAGGTTCCCAGAGGCAGTTGCGGCGCCAGGGGACGTGTATATGGCAGGGATTTTAGGAACTGGGAGATGGAAAAAGATGCTTGGTCGGTCCTCCTACTTCAAATTTGGGGCACTGCGCGTGCAATCTATTGTGCCACCACATATGAGTGGTGTGTTAAGTAGTACTATTCTGATCAGTTTAATACCAGTTACTCCCCCTATCGGGGGAGGTGTATATGGCATGGATTTTAGGAACCGGGTGATGGAAAAAGATGCTTGGTCGATCCTCCTGCTTCAAATTTGGGGCACTGCGCGTGCAATCTATTGTGCCACCAGATATGAGTGGTGTGTTAAGTAGTACTATTCTGATCAGTTTAATACCTGTTACTCCCCCTATCGGGGGAGGTGTATATGGCATGGATTTTAGGAACCGGGAGATGGAAAAAGATGCTTGGCCGGTCCTCCTACTTCAAATTTGGCCGAAACACAAGTGGCTGTCACAAAACAGTCCAGCCACGAGATAGATAGATTTGATAGATAGATAAATAGATTACATAGATCAATAGATGCAATATACATTTGATAGATACGAATTACATAGATCAATAGATGCAATTTACATTTGATAGATACGAATTACATAGATCAATAGATGCAATATACATTTGATAGATACGAATTACATAGATCAATAGATGCAATATACATTTGATAGATACGATTGATAGTTAGATAGATTTGATAGATAAATAGATAGATTTGATAGATATATAATTTCCCAGACAGAGAATTACAAGACTTGCGGTCTGTGACCCATGGTAAGGTTCCCAGAGGCAGTTGCGGCGCCAGGGGACGTGTATATGGCATGGATTTTAGGAACCGGGAGATGGAAAAAGATGCTTGGTTGGTCCTCCTGCTTCAAATTTGGGGCACTGCGCGTGCAATCTACTGTGCCACCAGATATGAGTGGTGTGTTAAGTAGTACTATTCTTAGCAGTTTAATCCCTGTTATGTGCCTTTTTTTGGTTTGTGTTTTGAAGCCACAGTGCAGCACCAGAGGCCAGAAAAATTAGGCATGTACACATGCCTGAAAAATTAGGTATTGTTGCAGCCGCTGCTGTAGCAGCGGCCAGAAAAAGTGATGTTTGTTTGACAGTTAGAAAGTGCCCTAAAACATTGCGGCTTGAACCCTTGTTGTTGGCGGATAAGTCACGCAAGTCATCCGGCATTCGAAGATAAAATACAGCAGCGTGTGGACCATTTTTAGCCCAAGGCAGCTCATCTCATCAGGCCTTTTTTACTCAAATGTATCAGTCCCTTTGGGATCCATCCCTCATTTATTTTAATAAAGGTGAGGTAATCAAGACTTTTTTGACCTATGCGACTTCTCTTCTCAGTGACAATACCTCCTGCTGCACTGAATTTCCTCTCTGACAGGACACTTGAAGCAGGGCAGGCAAGAAGTTCGATTGCAAATTGGGATAGCTCAGGCCACAGGTCAAGCCTGCACACCCAGTATTCAAGGGGTTCATCGCTCCTCAGAGTGTCGAGATTTGCAGTTAAGGCGAGGTAGTCTGCTACCTGTCGGTTGAGTCGTTCTCTGAGGCTGGATCCCGAAGGGCTGTGGCGATGCATAGGAGTTAAAAAGGTCTGCATGTCCTCCATCAACAACACGTCTGGAAAGCGTCCTGTCCTTGCCGGCGTGGTCGTGAGAGGAGGAGGATTACTTTCACTTCTTCCCCTGTTAGATTCCCGTTGTGCTGTGACATTACTCTTATACGCTGTGTAAAGCATACTTTTTAATTTATTTTTTAACTGCTCCACCCTTTCCGACTTGCGGGAATTCTGTAACATTTCAGTCACTTTATGCTTATACCGGGGGTCTAGTAGCGTGGACACCCAGTACAGTTCGTTCTCCTTCAGCTTTTTATACGAGTGTCCCTCAACAGGCACAACAGCATGAAAGACCCCATTTGTACAAGGTTGGATGCCGAGCTACTCATGTCCCGTTCCTCGTCCTCACTGATCTCACTGAAGGTATCTTCTTTCCCCCAGCCACGTACAACACCACGGGTACCAGATAGGTGACAACTAGCACCCTGGGATGCCTGTTGTGCTTGGTCTTCCTCCTCCTCCTCAAAACCACATTCCTCCTCTGACTCCTCTTCCTCACAATCCTCTTCCTGCATTGCCGCTGGTCCAGCAAGCGATGCTGATAAGGCTTTTTCTGGTGGTGATGGTGACCACAACTCTTCCTCTTCACGCTCATCTACAGCCTGATCCAGCACTCTTCGCAGGGCACGCTCCAGGAAGAAAACAAAGCACGCTCCAGGAAGAAAACAAATGGTTTGATGTCGCTGATGGTGCCTTCGGTGCGACTGACTAGGTTTGTCACCTCCTCAAAAGGACGCATGAGCCTACAGGCATTGCCCATGAGCGTCAAGTAACGTGGCAAAAAAAATCCCAGCTCCCCAGAGGCTGTCCTAGCACCCCGGTCATACAAATACTCGTTAACGGCTTTTTCTTGTTGGAGCAGGCGGTCAAACATTAGGAGTGTTGAATTCCAACGTGTCGGGCTGTCGCAAATCAAGCGCCTCACTGGCAGGTTGTTTTGCCGCTGGATATCTGACAAGTGCGCCATGGCCGTGTAGGAATGCCTGAAATGGCCACACACCTTCCTGGCCTGCTTCAGGACGTCCTGTAAGCCTGGGTACTTATGCACAAAGCATTGTACAATCAGATTACACACATGTGCCATGCACGGCACATGTGTCAACTTGCCCAATTTCAATGCCGCCACCAAATTACTTCCATTGTCAGAAACCACTTTGCCGATCTCCAGTTGGTGCGGAGTCAGCCACTGATCCACCTGTGCGTTCAGGGCGGACAGGAGTGCTGCTGCGGTGTGACTGCCGTATCCGGGATGTGGAATAGTACCTGGGGAGCTGGGGGGGTGCCGTTGATGTGGAGCAAGACGCAGCAGCAGAAGAGGACTCAGCCGAGGAAGAGGTTATGGAAGAGGATGGAGTAGGAGGAGTAGAGGAGGTAGCAGCAGGCCTGCCTGCAAGTAGTGGCGGTGACACCAACTCCTCTGCAGAGCCACGCATTCCATGCTTGGCAGCCGTCAGCAGGTTTACCCAATGCGCAGTGTAGGTGATATACCTGCCCTGACCATGCTTTGCAGACCAGCTATCAGTGGTCAGATGGACCCTTGCCCCAACACTGTGTGCCAGACATGCCATTACTTCCTTTCGCACAATCGAGTACAGGTTGGGGATTGCCTTTTGTGCAAAGAAATTTCGTCCGGGTAGCTTCCACTGCGGTGTCCCAATAGATACAAATTTTTTGAACACCTCAAACTCCACCAGCTTGTATGGTAAAAGCTGGCAGGCTAAGAGTTCAGACAAGCCAGCTGTCAGACGCCGGGCAAGAGGGTGACTTTGGGACATTGGCTTCTTACGCTCAAACATGTCCTTGACAGACACCTGACTGTGGGCAGATGAGCATGAACTGCTACGGAAGAGAGACGGAGTGGCAGATGGTTGAGAGGGGGCAAGGAGTACAGCAGTGGTTGACGTGGCTGAAGATGCTGGACCAGGAGGAGGATGGCGGCTTTGAGTTTGTGTGCTGCTTCTACTCATGTGTTCATTCCATCTGCGTTTGTGATGTGAGATCATGTGCCTTCGCAAAGCAGTTGTACCTAGGTGGGTGTTGGACTTCCCACGACTCAGTTTCTTTTGGCACAGGTTGCAAATGGCATCGCTGTTGTCAGAGGCAGACACACAAAAAAAATGCCACACTGCTGAGCTCTGCGATGAAGACATTCTGGTGGTGGTAACAGCATGCGTTGATTGGTGTGCTGTCTGGCTGAAACCCGGGTGCCGATGCATGCTGTCTGACTGTGCCACTAGCTCCTTGTGATTACCTCCCCCTGCTTCCAACTTGTCTCCTCCTCCTCCTCTCTGTCTCCTCATCTGAACTTTCCCCCTCTTCTTCTTCTCTTCTAGCGGGCACCCATGTGACATCCACGGATGCATCATCATCAACTGCTTCACTTGTATCTGACAAATCAACAAAGGAAGCAGCAGCGGGTACAACAACATCATCATCATCATCACACCGTACGTCCATGTCTGTAATGCTACCTGACTGAGACATATCACTGTTATCTACATCCTCTGTCAATGATGGTTGCGCATCACTCATTTCTTCCAACTGATGTGTCAATAACTCCTCTGACAGATCAAGTGAAGCGGCTGTGGTGCTAGTGTTGGTGGTGGCGGCAGGCGGGCGAGTGGCACTGGTCACTTGAGAGGTGCCCGAAGCTAAGCTGGAAGTGGATGGTGCGTCAAGGTTCCGAGCAGAAGCTGTAGAAGATTGGGTGTCCTGTGTTAGCCAGTCAACTAGGTCCTCCTCAGAACTTTTCGCGTTCATGGTACGTGGCCTCTGAACACTGGGCATTATTGTAGGGTCAAAGGGAATCACAGCACCATGACCACGATGGCACCTGCGGGGTGGCCTGCCTCTGCCTGTCATTTTTTTTTAAATGTACACTTACACTACTATTAAACAAAATATGAGTGGTGCCACTGGGCAAGTGGTCACAGTATACGCTGTGAGCCTGACACAAAAAAGCAGACTGATGTTTTACAGTCAAAAATGTTTTTTTTTTTTTTAAATATTTACACTACTGTTACAACAAATATGAGTGGTGGCACTAGTTGGCAAGTGGGCCTGGCACACACGCTGGCAGGCAGGCAACTGCAATTAGATTACACTAGCAGACTGATGTTTCACAGTCAAAAAAGTTTTTTTAAAAAATATTTACACTACTGTTACAACAAATATGAGTGGTGCCACTAACTTGGCAAGTGGGCCTGGCACACACGCTGGTAGGCAGGCAACTGCAATTAGATTACACTAGCAGACTGATGTTTCACAGACAAAAAAGTTTTTTTTCTAAATATTTACACTACTGTTACAACAAATATGAGTGGTGGCACTAACTTGGCAAGTGGGCCTGGCACACACGCTGGCAGGCAGGCAACTGCAATTAGATTACACTAGCAGACTGATGTTTCACAGTCAAAAAAGTTTTTTTTTTTAAATATTTACACTACTGTTATAACAAATATGATTGGTGGCACTAGTTGGCAAGTGGGCCTGGCACACACGCTGGCAGGCAACCGCAATTAGATTACACTAGCAGACTGATGTTTCACAGTCAAAAAAGTTTTTTAAAAAATATTTACACTACTGTTACAACAAATATAAGTGGTGGCACTAACTTGGCAAGTGGGCCTGGCACACACACTGGCAGGCAGGCAACTGCAATTAGATTACACTAGCAGACTGATGTTTCACAGTCAAAAAAGTTTTTTTTAAAATATTTACACTACTGTTATAACAAATATGATTGTTGGCACTAGTTGGCAAGTGGGCCTGGCACACACACTGGCAGGCAGGCAACTGCAATTAGATTACACTAGCAGACTGATGTTTCACAGTCAAAAAAGTTGTTTTTTTAATATTTACACTACTGTTATAACAAATATGATTGGTGGCACTAGTTGGCAAGTGGGCCTGGCACACACGCTGGCAGGCAGGCAACTGCAATTATATTACACTAGCAGACTGATGTTTCACAGTCAAAAAAGTTTTTTTTTTTTAAATATTTACACTACTGTTATAACAAATATGATTGGTGGCACTAGTTGGCAAGTGGGCCTGGCACACACGCTGGCAGGCAGGCAACTGCAATTACATTACACTAGCAGACTGATGTTTCACGGTCAATTTTTTTTAAAAATATTTACACTACTGTTACAACAAATATGAGTGGTGCCACTAACTTGGCAAGTGGGCCTGGCACACACGCTGGCAGGCAGGCAACTGCAATAAGATTACACTAGCAGACTGATGTTTCACAGTCAAAAAAGTTTTTTTTTTAAATATTTACACTACTGTTATAACAAATATGATTGGTGGCACTAGTTGGCAAGTGGGTCTGGCACACACGCTGGCAGGCAGGCAACTGCAATTAGATTACACTAGCAGACATGTTTCACAGTCAAAAAAGTTTTTTTTTAAATATTTACACTACTGTAACAATAAATATGAGTGGTGGCACTTAGCAAATGGGCTTGGCACACACGCTGGCAGGCAGGCAACTGCTATTAGATTACACTAGCAGACTGATGTTTCACAGTCAAAAAAGTTTTTTTTTTAAATATTTACACTACTGTTATAACAAATATGATTGGTGGCACTAGTTGGCAAGTGGGCCTGGCACACACGCTGGCAGGCAGGCAACTGCAATTAGATTACACTAGCAGACTGATGTTTTACAGTCCAAAAAGATTTTTTTTTTTTTTTAAATATTTACACTACTGTTATAACAAATATGATTGGTGGCACTTAGCAAGTGGGCCTGGCACACACGCTGGCAGGCAGGCAACTGCAATTAGATTACACTAGCAGACTGATGTATCAAAGTCAAAAAAGTTTTTTTTTTTAAATATTTACACTACTGTTATAACAAATATGATTGGTGGCACTAGTTGGCAAGTGGGCCTGGCACACACGCTGGCAGGCAGGCAACTGCAATTAGATTACACTAGCAGACTGATGTTTCACAGTCAAAAAAGTTTTTTTTTAAATATTTACACTACTGTTACAACAAATATGAGTGGTGCCACTTGTTACGGTTGCCTCCAGGCTGGCTGGAAGTTGGACCGTAGAAAAGGATGCTCCTAGCGCTCACCAAAGGAGCAGCAGCACCGTAGTCACTCTAACTGCTGCGTAGCCACCATAAGTAATGCAGACTCTATGAACCACCGCTGCTGGGCTGGTATCTCGCCGTCTGCTCTGCGCCCTGGACCTACGATCAGGCTCCAGTAGGTGAACCCAGGAACAAGAGCTCTTACAGGAGCTCAGTAGCTAAGGGAGTATATAGAGCATAGCAATCCCTGTAGTGATTATAGCTGAAGCTGTCCCCTACAAACATGAGTCAAAGCTGCAACTTAGAGGGTCAAAATTAGGTCTGCTGTGCTGGAGCACACAGCCTGCTTTTTATTGAGGTTACATGCAAACAGGACACTCTCAGGGGGAGGCATAAAATCCCCCATCACACATTTGATATTAGATAGAGAGACACTCCCTTTGACAGGCCACAACAGCAGATAACATTACACACAAGAAAACAATGCAGTCCACCTTATCAATACTAGTCTGATTAGACAATGGGAAAGTCACTAAACCTAATTAGAGCTGATCCCAGCAAACTTGTATTTAGAATTGAACAAAATTAACTCTTAATGGCACACAATGAAACTGAACCAAGTGGGAGAAAGCCAGGGACAAGTCATTTCACAGGTCTGGGGACATAGTCTTAAAGGGGCATTGTTCATCAAAGTCACAATATGTCCCCAGATGGTTCTTAAAGGGCCATACACACCCAATAAAAGTTAATATGTTCTCAGGGGCACAATCTTCCAGGGACCATAGTCATGAGGAAGGAGGCTGGCAAATAGGCTTCTCCAAAATCCAGGGAAGCAGGGCAATTTTCCATTTAAAGGGCCAGTTACACATAGCAGTTTGTAACATATCTCCCCTTTTGGAGGGAGACTAACCAGGCACCTGACCTTCTGTCGGTCAGTGCCTAAGTTAGTCTCGCAACCCACCCACAAATAAACATTAGCAGCACAGTAGCCCCCCTCACAATAAGTAGTACTGGCCTGTAGGTTCCAGGTTGCAGGATGAAAGTGCAGCATCCTCGGCCTTGCTGGCGCAGCTGGGCAAATAGCTGATGGTACTTGGGGGGCAGAGGCCAGCGGCACTCTGCCCTGGTGCCAGCGCTTCTGCTGGGGTGAGGGGTTTGCAGGCCAGTTCTGTAACAAGGACAAGGTCTGTAGGGCAGAGGCCAGCAGCGCTCTGTCCTGATGCCAGCTCTTCTGCTGGGGGAATTGGGGCATAGTCCTGCCCGGTGGCAAAGGGAACGTGGGGGTCAGTGGGGGCCAACATCTCCACTGCTAACCCTGGGCCCAAGTTAGGAGTTAGCTGGGAAGGGGGAGATTGGCTTACCTCCTCCTCCTGATACTCCGGCGGCCGTTGGGAAGGGAGGTCGATGCTCTCCGCTTCCTGTGGAACATGCTGCGGCTGGGGAGAGAGACCGGTTGTCTCCTCTCCCTGGAAGGCACACTCCGGCTGGGGAGGGAGGTCAATGCTCTCCCCTCCCTGTAGCTGGGTCTGTCGCTGGGGATCTGGGCCACCTGCCCAGCATCCCTGTAGGGCCGGTAGAGAGACTGCGGTCCCATCTCCACCTGCCTGCTGGGTGTCCTCCCAGGACCAGTCTATGAGGCCTGCTGCCTCTGGTATCTCTGGTTGGGGAAGGAGACTGGTTGTCTCTTCCCTCTGCACAGTATACTGCCGCTGGGGAGGGAGGTCGCTGCTCTCCTCTCCCTGTGGAACATGCTGCGGCTGGGGAGAGAGACCAGGTGTCCATACCCTCAAACTCCACAGTTGGCGCTCAAAGGCTCGTGCTGCTTCGTTCTCAGTAGCCAATTCCCGGATGAGGCGACTGACTACCTCCTGCGCAGGGTCTGGACCATATCGGACTAGCCGCCTCTTTACCTCTGGAACGAAATCCGCGCCCTCATAGCGACGGATCAGGTTGAGGTGCTCTTCACAGGGTTCAGACCAGTATCTTGTCAGCTCCATGCTGCTGTAGGTAGGGACGCTGTGCAGTGGCTAGCGTTGCCCTCAATAACTTTCCTACGATACCAGTGCTGTTGTGGTGCTGCTCCTTGCGCTAGGACGCCAATCCCACCGCTGCCGCCAAATGTTACGGTTGCCTCCAGGCTGGCTGGAAGTTGGACCGTAGAAAAGGATGCTCCTAGCGCTCACCAAAGGAGCAGCAGCACCGTAGTCACTCTAACTGCTGCGTAGCCACCATAAGTAATGCAGACTCTATGAACCACCGCTGCTGGGCTGGTATCTCGCCGTCTGCTCTGCGCCCTGGACCTACGATCAGGCTCCAGTAGGTGAACCCAGGAACAAGAGCTCTTACAGGAGCTCAGTAGCTAAGGGAGTATATAGAGCATAGCAATCCCTGTAGTGATTATAGCTGAAGCTGTCCCCTACAAACATGAGTCAAAGCTGCAAGTTAGAGGGTCAAAATTAGGTCTGCTGTGCTGGAGCACACAGCCTGCTTTTTATTGAGGTTACATGCAAACAGGACACTCTCAGGGGGAGGCATAAAATCCCCCATCACACATTTGATATTAGATAGAGAGACACTCCCTTTGACAGGCCACAACAGCAGATAACATTACACACAAGAAAACAATGCAGTCCACCTTATCAATACTAGTCTGATTAGACAATGGGAAAGTCACTAAACCTAATTAGAGCTGATCCCAGCAAACTTGTATTTAGAATTGAACAAAATTAACTCTTAATGGCACACAATGAAACTGAACCAAGTGGGAGAAAGCCAGGGACAAGTCATTTCACAGGTCTGGGGACATAGTCTTAAAGGGGCATTGTTCATCAAAGTCACAATATGTCCCCAGATGGTTCTTAAAGGGCCATACACACCCAATAAAAGTTAATATGTTCTCAGGGGCACAATCTTCCAGGGACCATAGTCATGAGGAAGGAGGCTGGCAAATAGGCTTCTCCAAAATCCAGGGAAGCAGGGCAATTTTCCATTTAAAGGGCCAGTTACACATAGCAGTTTGTAACACCACTAACTTGGCAAGTGGGCCTGGCACACACGCTGGCAGGCAGGCAACTGCAATAAGATTACACTAGCAGACTGATGTTTCACAGTCAAAAAGTTTTTTTAAAAATATTTACACTACTGTTATAACAAATATGATTGGTGGCACTAGTTGGAAAGTGGGCCTGGCACACACGCTGGCAGGCAGGCAACTGCAATTAGATTACACTAGCAGACTGATGTTTCTGTCTGGGGTTAACTCCCTATGACTCTGGGGACAGCACAGCTTCCTGTGAGTGCCAGTGGCACCCAGGGCTGAGCATGTTGCAAGGTCATGGGATGTGTACCCGGTCCGGTATGAGAGTGCAGTTCCCTTCCTTGTTTTGTATATGTCTAGGGTGATTACATATGCCTGTGTACCCTTTCCTTGTTCCCAGTTTGTTTGGATTTGAAAGCTTGCATTGTGTGTCTGTTTTAGGGTCCCAGGTATTGGAAAGGACCTTGACGAGGTACCTGGGCTTGTCCCATTCGGCCAGATGCGGTAACTAACCTTTCCATTTTTGCTTTTAAATCTTAGCTGAGAGCTTGTAAGTGAGTGCTGGGTTTTCTCTGTGTGTTGTATTAATTTGTTTTGTAATTTTCCCTATGGTTCTTGCACCCAGACCTGTCTGGGGTTAGCTGCCTATGACTCTGGGGACAGCACAGCTTCCTGTGAGTGCCAGTGGCACCCAGGGCTGAGCATGTTGCAGGGTCATGGGATGTGTACCCGGTCCGGTATGAGAGTGTAGTTCCCTTCCGTGTTTTGTATATGTCTAGGGTGATTACATATGCCTGTGTACCCTTCCCTTGTTCCCAGTTTGTTTGGATTTGAAAGCTTGCATTGTGTGGCTGTTTTAGGGTCCCAGGTATTGGAAAGGACCTTGACGAGGTACCTGGGCTTGTCCCATTTGGCCAGATGCGGTAACTAACCTTTCCATTTTTGCTTTTAAATCTTAGCTGAGAGCTTGTAAGTGAGTGCTGGGTTTTCTCTGTGTGTTGTATTAATTTGTTTTGTAATTTTCCCTATGGTTCTTGCACCCAGACCTGTCTGGGGTTAACTGCCTATGACTCTGGGGACAGCACAGCTTCCTGTGAGTACCAGTGGCACCCAGGGCTGAGCATGTTGCAGGGTCATGGGATGTGTACCCGGTCCGGTATGAGAGTGCAGTTCCCTTCCGTGTTTTATATATGTCTAGGGTGATTACATATATAACCCCAGACCTGTCTGGGGTTAACTGCCTATGACTCTGGGGACAGCACAGCTTCCTGTAAGTGCCAGTGGCACCCAGGGCTGAGCATGTTGCAGGGTCATGGGATGTGTACCCGGTCCGGTATGAGAGTGCAGTTCCCTTCCGTGTTTTGTATATGTCTAGGGTGATTACATATGCCTGTGCACCCTTCCCTTGTTCCCAGTTTGTTTGGATTTGAAAGCTTGCATTGTGTGGCTGTTTTAGGGTCCCAGGTATTGGAAAGGACCTTGACGAGGTACCTGGGCTTGTCCCATTTGGCCAGATGCGGTAACTAACCTTTCCATTTTTGCTTTTAAATCTTAGCTGAGAGCTTGTAAGTGAGTGCTGGGTTTTCTCTGTGTGTTGTATTAATTTGTTTTGTAATTTTCCCTATGGTTCTTGCACCCAGACCTGTCTGGGGTTAACTGCCTATGACTCTGGGGACAGCACAGCTTCCTGTGAGTGCCAGTGGCACCCAGGGCTGAGCATGTTGCAGGGTCATGGGATGTGTACCCGGTCCGGTATGAGAGTGCAGTTCCCTTCCGTGTTTTGTATATGTCTAGGGTGATTACATATGCCTGTGCACCCTTCCCTTGTTCCCAGTTTGTTTGGATTTGAAAGCTTGCATTGTGTGGCTGTTTTAGGGTCCCAGGTATTGGAAAGGACCTTGACGAGGTACCTGGGCTTGTCCCATTTGGCCAGATGCGGTAACTAACCTTTCCATTTTTGCTTTTAAATCTTAGCTGAGAGCTTGTAAGTGAGTGCTGGGTTTTCTCTGTGTGTTGTATTAATTTGTTTTGTAATTTTCCCTATGGTTCTTGCACCCAGACCTGTCTGGGGTTAACTGCCTATGACTCTGGGGACAGCACAGCTTCCTGTGAGTGCCAGTGGCACCCAGGGCTGAGCATGTTGCAGGGTCATGGGATGTGTACCCGGTCCGTTATGAGAGTGCAGTTCCCTTCCGTGTTTTGTATATGTCTAGGGTGATTACATATGCCTGTGCACCCTTCCCTTGTTCTCAGTTTGTTTGGATTTGAAAGCTTGCATTGTGTGGCTGTTTTAGGGTCCCAGGTATTGGAAAGGACCTTGACGAGGTACCTAAACTTGTCCCATTTGGCCAGATGCGGTAACTAACCTTTCCATTTTTGCTTTTAAATCTTAGCTGAGAGCTTGTAAGTGAGTGCTGGGTTTTCTCTGTGTGTTGTATTAATTTGTTTTGTAATTTTCCCTATGGTTCTTGAACCCAGACCTGTCTGGGGTTAACTGCCTATGACTCTGGGGACAGCACAGCTTCCTGTGAGTGCCAGTGGCACCCAGGGCTGAGCATGTTGCAGGGTCATGGGATGTGTACCCGGTCCGGTATGAGAGTGCAGTTCCCTTCCGTGTTTTGTATATGTCTAGGGTGATTACATATGTCTGTGCACCCTTCCCTTGTTCTCAGTTTGTTTGGATTTGAAAGCTTGCATTGTTTGGCTGTTTTAGGGTCCCAGGTATTGGAAAGGACCTTGACGAGGTACCTGAACTTGTCCCATTTGGCCAGATGCGGTAACTAACCTTTCCATTTTTGCTTTTAAATCTTAGCTGAGAGCTTGTAAGTGAGTGCTGGGTTTTCTCTGTGTGTTGTATTAATTTGTTTTGTAATTTTCCCTATGGTTCTTGCACCCAGACCTGTCTGGGGTTAACTGCCTATGACTCTGGGGACAGCACAGCTTCCTGTGAGTGCCAGTGGCACCTAGGGCTGAGCATGTTGCAGGGTCATGGGATGTGTACCCGGTCCGGGATGAGAGTGCAGTTCCCTTCCGTGTTTTGTATATGTCTAGGGTGATTACATATGCCTGTGCACCCTTCCCTTGTTCCCAGTTTGTTTGGATTTGAAAGCTTGCATTGTGTGGCTGTTTTAGGGTCCCAGGTATTGGAAAGGACCTTGACGAGGTACCTGAACTTGTCCCATTTGGCCAGATGCGGTAACTAACCTTTCCATTTTTGCTTTTAAATCTTAGCTGAGAGCTTGTAAGTGAGTGCTGGGTTTTCTCTGTGTGTTGTATTCATTTGTTTTGTAATTTTCCCTATGGTTCTTGCACCCAGACCTGTTTGGGGTTAACTGCCTATGACTCTGGGGACAGCACAGCTTCCTGTGAGTGCCAGTGGCACCCAGGGCTGAGCATGTTGCAGGGTTATGGGATGTGTACCCGGTCCGGTATGAGAGTGCAGTTCCCTTCCATGTTTTGTATATATATATATATATATATATATATATATATATATATATATATATATATATATATATATATATATATATATATATATATATATATAGCCTTAAAAAGAAAGATATGATTATGAAATTTCGACAAATTACAAAAAAAGAAAAGGGATTTCAGCACTCTTTTGGAGAAAAGTCATATAAATTTATTTCAGAAAGAGATCCAACAAACACTGGACCCCTGTCTCATCCATGAACAGATTACCTGTACATAATGAACACACATTAAAACAGATGCATAAAACACTTATGACTGGCCAGTCCTATCTAGCGATAACCCAATCAGATTAGAGTTACTTATAAACAGACAGCATAGTGTTAAAGACACTGCCTGCTCAAAAGAGATATCTGAATGAACACAGCTGATTTTCAACCGTGCATAGCAATTAACACATTGTATCTCTATAACAGTATTGCACAAAACTAGAGACATTGAACTGATATATACAGCTGGTTATCACAACTTGGTTAGAAGGAATAGACAGTCCCACAGGTCTCTAGCATGTAATTTCAGTGAAAGTCATTGGGACTACTCATGCTAGCATAACCGTTGTAGTTGGTATACACACACACACTTGGCACCATTGTGGAAACAAATATGTCCCATAAAGCAAAAAAGATACAGCAAACAGTTCACTTTGTCACACCAATATCCTCAAACAGTATCGCTCTTAACTTTTTTGTTACTAGCAAGTTGTTATACTGTGAAGATAGTGTATCATTGTTACCGTATCTTCTGCTGAGTCGTCTGTTAATTCTCCCAGTATACATACGCTGTGCTTAGTCCAGCGCTACTCCGCCTCTTCTAGGCTGTATGTCTCTCCGGGGTAGACTTAATGAAGCAAAGTGCACGCATCCAGGCCAAGAGCAGTGACGTCCAAATCCTCTATCTTGCTCCTGTGAACATGTTCGCTACACAGGCAGGGATCTTTCCAGGACTAGCAAACAGATTGCTCACTCCTCCTCCGCCATCTCATTCTGTAGGATGCTCAGGTGTGCGCTGCTTACAATCAGGAACTGGCTCACGCTTGTGAACAGGTATAATTTTCCACTACTTCGGGTGCTTAGTTAAGTGTTGAAATCCAATCCGTGGGATTTTTTAGGCAGAAGTCAGTCAGTGTGGCATCTCAGGGAGCTTGCCTACGTACGTTTCACCCCTATACTGCTCCAAACATATCGGGGCTTCCTCAGGGCTAATTAGCTCAAGTTCAGGTGCTTCCTTTAGTACCCAAAGCTCCACCTCCATTCGTTACATCATAGAGGTGTTAACAGACCTAGTCTGTTTTTTTTTGGAAAATTAAAGGTACCGCAATACCTGACATCTATAAAGATAAACATATATATAGTTGTACATACAAATGTGACCTCAAAAGTACAGGATTTGGCGGTCACCATATCAATTTCTTAGTACCCCTAAAGAAATGAAGCAAACTCCAGTTTCTCATTTAAACCTCTAGGGTATCTAGTTTTTAGCACATAAATCCAACGAGTTTCTTTCTGTAATAACACTGTATCGTTGTCACCACCTCTGTTATTCACTATACCTTTGTCAATCCCCATTATTTTTAGCTGTGATGCATCTGATTGGTGAAACTGAGTAAAGTGTCTAGCTATGGTGGTGTCTCTATTGTGTGAGATATCGTCTCTGTGTTCTTGGATTCGATCTTTCAAAAACCTTTTCATTTTTCCTACATAGAATTTTGGGCAGGAGCAGTGTATTAAATACACTACACCCACTGAGTTACAGTTAAAAAAATATTTTAACTCTTTACTATTCCCTGCTGAGAACTTTTTTGCTTTTTCCATAAAGGGGCAGTACACACACTGACCACAAGGGTAATTACCTTTTACCCCCCTGTCTTTTCTCAGCCAGTCTGCATTTGATGGACTTCTATTATACATACTTTTTACTAGATGGTCTTTTAAATTTGGCGACTTTCGTGCTACCATCTGGGGAAAATTTCCTACCTTGTCTTTAATTTTTTCTTCATATGTTAGAAGGTGCCAATGTTTTTGCAATATTGACTGAATAGTTCTCCATTGACAATTATAATTAGAAATAAATCTTATCCTCTCTTTTTGGTTTGATTTGTCCTTGCTTTTATAGAGCACCTCATCTCTGTCCAATTTTCTTACTTTTGATATGGCTCTATTAACAACTTTTTTAGAATAACCTCTATCTAGGAATCTAGTCTCTATTAGATCAGCATGTTTCATGTATTTCCTTTTGGAAGAACAATTTCTTTTCAATCTAAGGAATTGTCCAAAAGGAATGCCTCTCTTAAGATGCTCAGGATGGCTACTTTGTGCCTGTAGGATGCTATTAGTCGCTGTCTGCTTCCTATAGTTTTCAGTTACAATTGAATCGCCTTCTTTGCTTATCAATATGTCCAAAAATGGAAGACTATTTTTGTCAATATGATAAGTTAACAGGATATTTTTCTCATTTTTATTTAAATCTGTGATAAACATTTCTAACACCTTTAAGGGTCCATCCCATAAAAGGAGGACGTCATCCACATAGCGAATCCAAAGGATGATGTTATCCTCAAAGATGCTACCATATTTCTCATAGATTTCCATCTCCCATGCTCCTAAATGCAAGCAAGCATAAGTGGGGGCGCATACCGCCTCCATTGCCGTACCTCTTTTCTGTCTATACATGATACTGTCAAAGACAAATATATTATTTTCAAGGATGAACCTAAGTAGGGATAGTACAAAAACAGTATGCTCTCTATATTTTAGGCCCCTTTAGTCAAGGTAGTGTTCAGCTGCTTTTATGCCCTCTTTATGGGGAATGGATGAGTATAGGCCCTCCAAGAGTCAAGAGACACCAGGAGAGTTTCTGCACTAACCTTTACTCCATCCAATTTTTTAAGGAGGTCCCCTGTGTCCTTTATATATGACGGTAAGGTGTTTAGAAATGGTCTCAGAAAGTGATCAACATAGTTACCTATGTTTTCTGTAATACCACCGATTCCTGACACAATCGGACGCCCTGGTGGGCATTGTAAGTTCTTGTGGAGTTTTGGTATTACATAGAACACAGGTATGATCGGATATTGTTGGTAAAGAAAAGAAGATTCTTTCGATGTTACAATTCCATTCTGTTTTGCATCATAAAGTATTCGATAAAGACTGTTTTGCACCTCCTTTAGGGGATTACCTCCAAGTTTCTCATATTGGTCCCCAACACCCAATTGTCGCCTGACTTCTCGGACATACATGGACTCATCCATTATGACGAGATTGCCGCCCTTATCGGCCGGCTTGATCACTATGTTGGGGGCCAACATGAGATCCCTGAGAGCTTTTCTTTCACTTTTAGTTAAATTATCATTCATTATCACATTGTCTGGCAACTTTTCAATATCCTTTTCCACCAGTTTTAGGAAGAAATTTACTGATGGTACTGAGGCCAAAGAGGGCATATAACTCGATTTTGGTTTAAAATCTGTTTTTATCAAGGGGTCACCCTGTTCCACAGTGCGTGGTTCATTTTCTTCAAGGAGATAGTTTAAGGTATCTAGGGTAGCTTTATCGCCTGTAGTTAGTGTCTTACTTTTGGTACTCTCTTTACCCATTGTTTGGGACAGGACTATTTTTCTAGCAAATAAGTTCAAATCTTTTGTAACTTCAAATTTATTCAATTTTGCTACTGGACTAAAGGAAAGACCTTTTTTCAAGAGAGTAATGTGTGCAAGATTAAGTGGAAACTTTGAAAGGTTTATTATTTGCATCTCATCTGTATCATAAGTTTTTAATAATCCCTGAACCTGCCTCCCCTCGATCTTCCCCTTTCCAATGATCTCTCTGGATTGTAAAAATCCCTTTTTATGTAATTTGTCGAAATTCCATAATCATATCTTTCTTTTTAAGGATTTATATATCTAAATTTTTGAAGGGTCTGCACCGCATGATGTAACTGCATTAAATGATTAATTTTGTATACTATTGAAACTAGTGGTATACGTGATATCTCTCCCCTTTTAATAAATTTTTGTATATATATATATATATATATATATATATATACATACATACATACAGAGAGATGTGCACTCACAGGAACGAACAACCAGCCTGTTCTATAGCGATTTACCACCTGGGTGCAGCTTCTTTTTAGCCCGGTAATGATTTTTACAGAGTAGAACTTTCCTGTAGTATATCAGTCTGATCCCGCCTATTATAGTCAGTCCAGCATTGAAATACCAGGCAATTCCTCTCTGAACAAGGAACACAGCAACCCCAATCGTTTCGGTCTTCATTGGGCCTCATCAGTGAGGTATAGCCATATTACGCTAAGCACACTGAGCAAGGAGTCCACGTCTGGTTGCCCCTTTGTCCCTTAGGGAGACTAAATACATACAGAGAGAAGTGCACTCACAGGAATGAACAACTGACTCAATACCATTGTTACCCTGTTTTATGGCAATTTACCATGATGTTTAAAACAATGAATAATAATATATTAAGTAAACATAGGAGTCTGAACACATGTAAATTAAATAGTTAAGTATTTTAAAATGTATTTGTGTCTACTGTGGCTGAATTAAATACAGGTGAAGGTAGCAAGAGCAAAACAATTATTTTATACTATCAGGTACGAGTTGCTAAGCAACATTATCTGAGATGCTATTTAGAAGTAGTAGTCATATAAATTGTTGAAAATTAAATGAAACAAAATGCAGAAGCATGTGAATTTAATTAAAAAAAAGAAAAGAAAAAAGAAGCTGATAACACTGTACACTATCTCAATAATTTAACTCTTAAAATGAACACCAACAATGCATGTCACACTAGACTGCAAAATGTTTTCATGTCACTTCTTTGCATGCTACGTTTGTTACATGGTTTTGCCTCAGACTTTGCAGTCAGCACCATATTCCTTGCCCGTTTATAATAATTATATTTTGGATGTGCTTCCATTGCATACTATTGTGGTATGAATCTTTCGCCTGATTCAACTCTTCTGTTGGATTCTGAGTCTGTTCCTGATTGATACTTCCTTCTTGACCTCTGGCGTAACCAAGCATTGTTATTGGATTTTGCTTCTTTACTTTGCTGCCTGGCTATGTTAGACTTTTGGTTTGACTACAACTACTCTGTGATCCTGATTTAGAGTCTGTTTGAGAGTGCTGGATTTCTTTGGCCTAAGTGTACAACTTATTTTAAAAATCCTTAATCTTAAATACATGAAAGATTCTAGATGTGAAAAAAGTAAAAACATTATGGTCTAACTTACAAGTGGAGTAGTAATTACTGCTCCCGTTCAATCGTTAACATTGAAGTTAACTTTTGGCGTGTGCGTTGGGTAGCGCTGGCATTACAAGTTGAAAGTAGAAATGTTGCACTTGCACAAAAGCCAACTTACTCAAAAAGTTAACCAGAGGATATTGTGTTTGCAATATCACATTCAGCCCATTGAACTCAATAGAGCAGCTAACACCTATACTCGCATGTTAAACCCCATAACAATAAGTCCCTACTCTAATAACCCCTAAACTGCCACATACCCTTACTCTTTTAACCCTGCTACACTATTAACCCCTAAACCACCACACCTCCATTCGTATAAACTCCTTACACAACCGCCACACCCCCATCGCAATAAACTCCTTACACTTTTAACCTCTAAACCGCCACACTCCCATCGCAATAAACTCCCTACTCTATTTCACCCCTAAACCACCACACCCTCATTGCAATAAACTCCCTACACTATTAACCCCTAAACCACCACACCCATTTCAATAAACTCCCTAAACTATTAGCCCCTACACCGCCACACCCTCTATCTCCATAAACTCCCTACACTATTGACACCTTAACTGCACCTACCCCATAACAACAACCCCCTACTTTATGAAGACCCTAACAGCTAACCCCCAACACCCTTAACTTAAGACCGACCCCCTAAGTTACAAAAAAATAAAAACACTACAAGTAGAAAAAAAGGACCAAAAATAAAATACCCCAACTAGTAAAAACCCTATCTTAAAACTAAAGAACTAAAAAAAAAAGCCTTGTAAACCTTATACTAAAACTAAAATAAAAAAACTATCTTCGAAAAAATGCCCTCAATAGCGCATTTGTCAGGAAGTGCTCTGAAGTTATTTAGCTCTTTTGCCACAAAAAAACTATCTTTAAAAAATTATAATCTAAAAACCCTATCCTAAAAAAAACAAACTAAAAACTGGGAAAGCTAAATATAGATATTTTGCTTAAAAAATATCCTAAACCTATCCCCCTCCCTCAAAAAAACTACTGCTAAACCCCAACTTATATCCAGCTCCTTGGGGGGGGGGGGCAGCGGTGGTCCTCTCCTTCCTCGCCAGCGACCCTCAGTGACGGTCCTCTCCCTGGCATCTTCTCCTTCTTCCATCCGACCCTAAATTTTTAAAGCAAAATAATTAAAATCACTTATGCCCTTTTCAGTGCATTTTTTTTTAAAGCAAAAGAGGTATAATCACTTGTTTAAAGACGTTACTGCTGCACTTGTTATTTACTTTTATTTGTGACCAACAGTGGATACAAAAAATGTCATCTTTCTTTGGAAGCACCACGCAGGGTATCCATAAAAGAAAAGAAACAAAAAGACAAAAAGAGAGAACCTTCAAATGTTATCTTACAATTGCACATTTGTCATAACTCAGAATTACTGAAGACTTCTCTAACATATCATTTGTGTTTCTATTGTACCTAAAGGACAGCAAGATAAATAAATAGATAAATCTGTTTCCCTACGACATTATGTTGACGTTTTTCTATTATTACCTGAAATAATACACGGAAAAAAACCCCAAAAAATACACTCACATACTATTCTATAGACATGGGCCCCTATTTAAGAAAGTCTGGCGGACCTGATCCGACAGTGCGGATCAGGTCCGCCAGACCTCGCTGAATACGGCGAGCAGTACGCTCGCCGAATTCAGCATTGCACCAGCAGCTCACAAGAGCTGCTGGTGCAACGCCGCCCCCTGCAGACTCGCGTCCAATGTGCCGCCAGCAGGGGGTTGTCAATCAACCCGATTGTACTCGATCGGGTTGATTTCCAGCAATGTCTGTCTGCCTGCTCAGAGCAGGCGGACAGGGTTATGGAGCAGCGGTCTTTGTGACCGCTGCTTCATAACGGCTGTTTCTGGCGAGCCTGCAGACTCGCCAGAAACACAGGGCATCAAGCTCTATTCGGAGCTTGATAGATAGGCCCCATTACATCGATGTCTATAGAAATCAGTCCCCAAAAAAAAAATTTAAATTGAGATTTTATTCCTTTCCTCACTTTCCCCACACAGTCCCCTCAATGCTAATCACCTATGAATGTCTATTGTCCCCTGAGTTTGTATTCCAACAAACGAACCAAATGTCTAAAAGGATATAGGATTTGTTTCTGGAATCCAATTTCTCGGGCCAGAATAAAATGTCCCCATTTCTGTATAAAAAAAATATCTCTAGAGGTTCTAAGACAATTTTTGTCTGAAGTATTGTACTCAGCCATTTCAGAGTTTTATACCAAACATTTTTTATTTTGTAACAGTAGAAGAAACAATGTAATATGTTTGCCTTCCCGATGACCACATTTGGTATCTCTAGTTCCAAAAAACTTTGACAATCTATCAGGAGTTAAAAAAGTCCTATGTATAAATGTAATTTGTGCCTCCTGATAGTAAGCTGCCAGGGAAGCCTTTTTAACTCTTATAATACTTTTGACTATTGTGTTATCTGTGATTCTGACAGACAGCAATCTCTCCCATTTAATATGACTTTCCAGAATTATTTTCTCGCTCTTTTTATACATTATGAATTTGTACAGAAAAGATACTGAATTTTTTTTATTTCTAAATTGGGAATACACTTTGCCCATAAATTCAGAGTCCCAATTAAATCTATGTTGTTGGAATAATCTTGTAATACAGCTTTTTTGCTTGGTAATAGGCAAATAAATGGTTATTAGGGATATCAAATTCTTGTTAAAGTTCCTGAAAAGTTTTAAATGATTTATCTGTTTTGTTGAATAATTGTGAGACATTTTCAAGTCCTAGCCTTGCCCATTCTCTAAAAGGTTTTGTTGTGAATCCAGCTATAAAGTAAGTGTAGAGCCAAATAGGCTTGCAGCGACATAAGGGTTAAGGCTGTCTGGGAGAGTGAAGTTAGAGGGAGTTTCTGGTGTTTGCAACAATGTTGCAGGGGTAGGGAGTGGCTTACCTGTCTTATACTGATGCTCTGCAGTTCCTGTTTCTCTTTGACCTTGGACAAGAAGCTGACAAGTTGATCCTTCTTCACAGAAGCAGATTACTTCTCCATTCTTCAATCCTTTCATAATGAGGCGTTCCAGAAGATCATCCGCTCCTCCCCTGAGATTTAGGGAGGGAAAAATTCCTGTTACTAGACATGGATTACAAGAACAGCAGCTAAGTATTACTGAGGCTGATCAAATTACCCCCCTTTCTCAAATAATTGAGGAAACACCTCCCTCACCAGCTATAGACTAAGTTAGCACCTAGGCAAATAATAGAAAATCACCCCCCTAGGCAAGACATTCACACTGTAGAAATTCACCCCCTCCAAACCCCCAGCTTCATTTACAAACTATCCCTCCCCCTACCCACCAGCCTCCCCCTCCTGCTTTGGCCCCACAAGCAGCTAGTAATCAGGACCCAAACATTTTGGGGATGTTTGCATCCCTTCCACCAAATGCAGCAGGTGCAGTAGCATCCCTGCTTTCCTCTCTTGTGCAAGCGATTACTGCAGGAACCCCACTACAAAACTTTAATTTGGCCCCTAGTGCTGCCGTTTATGGCGAAGTTGGCCCCCTGAGTGTGTGTCCAACTACGACCATGCCGGTTTTGGCGCCAAAAACGCCATCTTTAATTCAAAATATGGGCTCTGACACGGCCCCTCCATCTATGGCCTCCACTGTGAGTCGCGCGCATCCTGCCGCGGTGGCCCCGTCCCCTCAATCCGGCATTGCTAGGCAGATTTCCCCTGGGTCCAATCCTACCACTAGGCCCCCCCAGGACACATTACCGCATTCAGTAAAGGGATCGGTCTCACTCCGGCCGCCAGCGGTAATTGATTCTCATCCTCCAGATGGCATCCTGCCCCCTCATCCTCCTAGGCCGCGTGTAGGGTTGTCGCTGATGTCACTTCCGGCCGAGCGTGCTTACGCTTCCGGTGACGTCAGCGGACTAATTCAGCCACGCGGTAGGACGGCGGCCAGACGCGGACTCCTGGCAGATGAGCACCGTAAGCGCTCTCTGGCCAGGGGCCGCCTAGTCGGTCGCCGGAGGGGCTTTGGGGACAATAGACAACTCGCTAATGTGCGGGGGAGTGGGGCAGATGTTTTTGAAAGTGGTAGCGTGACAGAGGTGCGCAGGGCCCAAGGCATTAACAGGCGGACAAATGATAATAACGTTATGAATGAGAATGTTTTACAGAGGAATGAAAATCTTACTCAAAATGTTATTGTTAACCCTATGGAAATGAATGCTAATGAGATTAATGTGCAAACTCACAATATTAACCCTTTAGGGCAAAACACATTAACTAATGCAAATACATTAACTAATGCTATTAATGTGCAAACGCATAATGTTAACCAAACACACAACATGCTTACAGTTGCTGCAGATGTGCACACACATCATGTCAGCACACTTTCAAATGTTGGCACTCAGCCAAATGCAGATATCATTGGTGTGAGTGCAGATAGGATGATATTAACTGAGGCAATTGATTATGCAGCTAGGCCTAGCTCAGTTACTGCGGCTATGAGCAGGGATAATACTACTAGGGATTTGCATGTGAGAATGGCTGGTATGAATGCTGCAAGGGATTCTAATATGGCTGCTAACATTAATGCTATTCATGCGCCTGTGCAAATGGTTCCTGCTGATAATGTCCCTGTGCAGGGGGGTTTGAATTGTCAGAATGTGGCAAATGTTGGCACTGTCCAGAGCGTGACTGATGCTGCGAATGTGGCACACTTGGGATTTGGGGCACCTCAGGTCACACCTGGGCTTCCCCTGGTTCAAGGGCAAAGTGCTCGCGATTTCCTCTCTGTCTTGCAGGAAGTTTTGTCCAGGAAACAGAACGCATCCGGTATGTCATCCACTGGAACAGCTTCCTCTCCCGCTGCAACGGCCTCATCATCAGCAGCACAGCAGACGGTCCCATTAACAGCACAACAGGCACCAGCTCAGCAGGCCCCCTCTATCGTCACTGAGGGTGTAACCTCGCCAGCTCCACAGACTCCTCTAGCAGCAGCAGCATCCGCAGCGAAGGCCACCAACACATCCTCAGCTGGAAATGGTGAGGCATATGCACCTAATCACCCTAGGGAACACTTATCTGATTCTTCCTCTACTGACTCTGAGTTAAGCAGTGACACGTCTTTGGGCTTAAAAACTAAGGGGCAAAAACGCATGTACAAGATGCTTAAGGAAATGAGGTCAGACAAGTTACAGAAAGATCAGAGAAATGAGGTAGTAACCACAGTAGCCACCGCCCAGCCGCAAACCACTTCAGCAGTGGTCAGCAGGAAATTAGCTTTAGCTGGCGATGCTTTGTCCTGCCCAATTTTCTCTCTTCATGGTCACCTGAAGAAGAAATTGGTAAGGAGAATTCAAGAGGGCAGATATGTTAACATTTTCGAACTTTCCCTTGAGGCGCATAGGCAGAAAGAGAAGAGTGCGGATGGAACAGGCCCTAAAAGAGTAAAGCGACCAGAGACATTTGACGAGTGGCTCAAGTGTTTCCGGATCCTTTCCTCTTGCTACTTAGATAAATTTCCAGATCAAGGACAGGCGCTCCTTAAGCATGCTGACACAATCCATTGGATCTACCAGCACCATAAAGAGGGAGTGTGGAGGGACTATGATTCCAATTTCCGAAGGAAAATGGATGGCAACCCAGCATTCGGGTCTCAAGAAATGCATCTGTGGTCCCGTCTGGGCGCTGAGAGATCACCCTCACCACCGTCAGGTAACAGGGGCACGGGGCCCCGCTTTCAAAGCAAGAGCAGGCGTAAGGGTAGGGAGTGCTGGGCCTTTCAGGAGAAGAGGTGCGATAAAGGTGCAGCATGCCTGTACCGGCATGTATGCAAGTTCTGCGGCGCGCCCCACCCGGGAGCGGATTGCTCTTGAGCTGTGGTTGCGCACATATCCTGACCGCCAAGCAGCAGGCTTGCTCTTGGTGGGATTCAGGGATGGTTTTGTGATACCCACCAATAAACCGGTGGTGGGTTCGCAGAATCATCGTAATTTGAAATCTGCCTATCAATACCCAGGGGTGGTCAGAGAGAAGCTAGCGAAGGAAATATCTTTGGGGAGGGTAGTAGGCCCCTTTTGTGCCCTTCCTATGGATAACTTGGTTATCTCCCCTCTGGGGGTGGTCCCAAAGAAGGAACCAGGAAAGTTCCGCCTTATACAGCATCTCTCTTATCCCAGGGGCCAATCGGTTAATGATGCGATTGCCCCGGAGCTTAGCACGGTTCACTACCAATTGTTTGATAAAGCTCTTGATCTGGTCCGTGGGTTCGGGAGAGGTGCCTTGTTGGCGAAACTGGATATTGAATCCGCCTTTCATCTCCTTCCTTTGCACCCTTCATCATTTCACCTTATGGGATGTAAATTTGAGGGCAATTACTACGTGGACAGATGCCTACCCATGGGGTGTGCCATCTCATGCTCTATGTTTGAATGTTTTAGTACATTCTTACACTGGGCAGTAGCCAAATTGGTGGGAGGGGACTACGTAGCGCACTACCTCGATGATTTCCTCCTGGTAGGTGAGTGCAATACAGACAGGTGTAGCCACCTTATGGTTGAAATGAGGAGTCTCCTGTCACAACTTGGGGTCCCTTTAGCAGTGGATAAGACGCAGGGTCCATGTACTACTTTGACCTTCCTGGGTATTGAGATAGACACCTTGCAGATGATATGCAGGTTGCCTACGGAAAAGGTACAAAACATGTTGGTTTCAGTTAGGGCGGCTGTTTCCAAAAAATATATATCTTTGAGGGAACTGCAGTCCCTCTTAGGCTTGTTAAACTTTGCCTGTAGGGTGATCCCAATGGGCAGGGTTTTTAATAGGAGGCTGGAAAGTCCCCTTAAGGGCAACCCCAGCGTGTCAATGAAAATACTTGTATCGCAGGACATGAAGGATGACCTAAAAGTCTGGGATGTGTTTTTAAGCCAATTTAATGAAATTACTGTCTGGCGAGATGCCCCGATATCTAGTCAGATTCTGCATCTGTTTACAGACGTGGCGGGGTCCCAGGGTTACGGTGCCTATTTCCAAGGGGAATGGTGCGCCGGACCCTGGCCTTTGAAATGGAGTTCTACTCCCCTGATCAGGAACATGACCCTCCTTGAATTGTTCCCAATCGTCATGGCGGTTGAGCTGTGGGGGCAGAGGTTTAGGAATAGGGCGGTAATATTTTGGAGAGATAACTTAAGTGTTGTGCATTCCATTAATAGACTTTCCGCTTCCTCTGTAATTGTGGTTCGATTGTTGCGGCATTTAGTTTTGAAGTGCCTCCAGCTCAACATTAATTTCCACGCAAGTCATGTGCCAGGGGTGAATAATGTTATAGCAGATGCCCTATCTAGATTTGATTGGGCTACTTTTAGACGATTAGCGCCACGGGTGGCAGAGGCAGGGCTAACCTGTCCCGGTTTTCTTTGGCAGCTAGTGGAACATGGCTATCCTTAATCCCATTGGTCCGCTCATCCCTCGCCCCAGCGAACCTACGTTAGCCACTGGAAGGAATGGGACCAATTCTGCACTATGCGTAGGGTGGAGTCATCAGTCAGCTGGGTGAGTGGCTAGTAAGCATGCAAGTGCAAGGTTTGCGAAAAGGGGCAGTCCAGTCACGCATGGCAGCCCTATCATTTTTCTTCAAACTACTGGGTGCAGGGGACCCCACAGGCTGTTTTTTCATTAGACAGACTCTCAAGGGTTGGGGGCGGATGCAGCTGAACAAGGGAGATGTTAGGGAGCCTATTACTCGGGACCGGCTTGAGAGGCTATTAGCGGTTTTACCTAGCATTTGTAAGTCAGAATTTGAGGTCTTACTTTTTAAAGCAGCCTTCGTTTTGGCATTCGCAGGGGCCCTGCGAATTACAGAACTAGTGTCCCCATCTAAAAAGCATATGGACAGAGGGGTGCAATTTGAACATGTCAAAATTTTGCCACCCGCTGTCTTGCTTTTTATACCTAAATCAAAAACAGATCAAGTGGCTAAGGGTACTTGGCTAACTTTTACAGCGCAAGGGGATCCTTGCTGTCCCATGGTGACTTTGGCGGCATATGTGCGCCATAGGCCAGTGTTGGCTGGCCAATTCTTGATACATGAGAACGGAACGGCTCTTTCTATCTACCAGTTTCGTAGAGTCTTGGCGCTTGCGGTAGAAAGAGCTGGTTTTGACCCCTCCAGGATTACCCCTCATTCGTTCCGCATCGGAGCGGCTACAGATGCTGCATTGCAGGGGGCGCAGGAGCAAACTATTAAAACATTGGGTCGCTGGCGATCAAACCGGTATAAGTTGTATGTTCGCCCATTATCTGGTAGCAGTGCTTCTCACCAGGTGTAATGAAGAAATAAGGGGGGGGGGGAGGGGGTGTTTGTTGATTCCATTCTTAGATAACACTTGTTTCTATCTTTCAGGTATACGCAAGGCTTCAACAAGGGTATGGATCGTGGGCCATTCCTTCATTCATTGGGCAGCGATCCGGGCTCTCACCAGGGTTGGGGGGCAGAATTTGGGTTTCCCTGTGTTCAAGGCTTCCATCCGATGGCTGGGGTTTAAGGGTTTGTGCTGGCCCCAGCTCCCCAATGTTCTCACAGATGCTCATAGACGGTGGGGTAAACCCCACATTATTTTGATACACTTAGGGGGTAATGACATGGGCGCCATTCCATCGCTAGAACTGACCAAAATTATTCAGTCCGACTTAGGCTGGCTTAGGGCATGGATGCCGGGGGTAATTATAGGATGGTCTAATGTAATAGCGCGGCGCCAATGGCGATATATGGGATCCTCAGGCGCAGCCTATAGGGTGAGAAAGAAGCTGAACAGGGATGTGGGTGCAGCCGTCACTGGTGCCCAGGGCTTCGTGGTACGGCACGATGCCATTACAGCCGACAAGCGGGAGCTCTATAGACCTGATGGGGTTCACTTATCTGATTTAGGACTAGACTTATTTTTAGGGGATTTGTCAAAAGCTCTCGCTCCCTTCCTGTAAGTCAGGTTGGGTGGGTGGCAGCAAGTGATACCTGAGATGCTATCCCTTGTGGCGGGAGGTTTGCGGCCCAGTAGCGGCGAACGGGGGGAGTGATGGCCAGGCTGATGAGGGTGGAGCCCGATTACTTCAGTTAACTGGAGTGCCCCTCCCTCTGGGTAGGTAGGCCAGAAGAACTCGTAACACCCCTAGTAGCATTTTCCATTTCTCGTGCAGAGTTTTCTGCTGTTGCCTTCCATCAGGCCGCTCTCCTCTGTAGTCCGGGGGGTTAGTCTTAGCCTCTCATTTGCCGCCATCTGTTGAATTATTTATCTGTTGGTTTATTTAATAGTTAATCCTAAAGTTATAGGTTAATAAAAGGGACCAGTGATGGTTCAAATTTTCCCAAACACTTGTGTCTGTCTTTATTAAGGTTAGGCCCTGTGGGCCAGTTAAAGCACAGTTATTGCCATTATTAAGGTTAGGCCCCGTGGGCCAGTTAAAGCATAGTTATGTTTACTGTTTATTGAAGGTTATATATTTTCCACCCCTCTTTCCTGGGATCGACAAGGTAAGCCTTTAATCCCTTAAGTCCGGGTTACCTTGTATGGGGTAATATTTTGAAATATTATAATTTGAGTTACTTAATTTACATAAGTCCTGCCATGCTTTAATTGGTTCTCTTATAACAGGCATTCTTTAATATATTGCAGGTACATTTTTAATTTGTATATGAGCTAAAGCAGCCAATACAAAGGGGGAGACTATTTCTTGTTCAATTTCTTAGTCTGTGTAGTAGTTTCCCTTAGTCAGCCAGTCAATTGCATATTTTGCTAGGGCTGCTTTATTATATATTTTGAAATGTGGTAAGTTCATTCCCCCCTTATCCCTAGGCATATGAAGCTTTTCAAGACTTAGTGGTGATCTTTTCCCCTGCCAAAGAAATTTGATTAAGTTTTTATTCAATGTGAATACATACGTTTTATGTATGGGGAATGGTATAACCTGCATTAAATTAAGTATTTTGGGGAATAGAATCATTTTGACTATGTTGGCTTTGCCCATTAATGGTAATGGCAATTTAAGCCATCTTTGTAGACTTGCTATCATTTCAGTTTCTCTTTATAATTGAAATCATACCAGAAACTTAGTAAGAGAGATACCTTAATTTCTAGATATTTAAGATAGTTTTTAACTTCTCAAAAATGGTGTTTTATTTTAGAATGTTTCTTAGGTAACCAAAGTATTTCAGTATATTTATTTTAAATCCAGAAAAGGAGCCAAAAATATATTTATTTTAAACCCAGAAAAGGAGCCAAAAACTGCTCCACTTGCAATCTAGCCCTATATATATTATTAAATTAATCTAACTTTGAACACATTTTTTTCTACTGTAGCTCAGAGTAATAATTCCACATTATACTATAAGCAAACCATTCATGAGGTAATGCAGGTGCGATCTACAGCTTCAAAAATGTAACACTCAGTTAACAGTACATTAAACATAATATCATATGGCTTCACAAATGAACAAGCATATGCATATACAGAGTATTATGGTGAATTGTTATTATACTGTTTTTGTCATCCATATGAAGCCTCAATAAACCTGCTAAAAAGGAAGAAACATCACAAACCATTCTAACTCACACAGCAGCTGCCCACATGCACCATGTACCACACCAGGATATCCTATAGAAATTTGCATTCTGGATGTCTTAACAAATTAGTCAATGCTAGACTAGAAAGCTGCACAAACTAGCTTCCCAGCAGCAGCTGTTAACACATACACTACATTTTCTTATTTCATTTGCATCATCTCCTTGTGTAAAACCAGACATTATGGGAGCAATCTGAAGTATTTAAAATGTACAAGGTAATATCCCAAGGGCAGACGTCTGTTTGATAATGATGTCATTGTCATTGAAAAATTAGACGTGAAACTGTTGCTACACATCTGCTTCTTTAGCTTATTTATATAAAATACAATATGGAGAGCTCTTATTACTGTGCAGACATTGTCTTCATTTCATGACAGGGAAATGATTTACACAAGACATTGTGTCTTCTTAACATCCAAGAAAAAAAACCTATATTAACTCATAGTTTTATAGCGGAACAGCTTTAAAAAAGAAAAGGCTAACTGTGGTATACCATTACTTTAAGAAAAGACAATGGTCAGCAGCCATCTTCTTTAAGTTAGTTTCTCAGTTAGTTCAGTTGTGTTTTGTCGCTTACATGTGAGCTGAATAAAGACCTGCTCTGTGTACCTACTATCAAGTAGTGCTTGTTCATACTGCTAAATACCCACACAAGAAACATGACATGGTGTCAGAAGTGCTGAAAAAGTCACTTGTCTGATTATTCACAGTTTCTCTAGCATCAGCATGGAGATGTTCAGAGAACCAGATCCTCTGCAATTCACAGGAAATGTAAGTGAATACTGGAGAAGATGGGAAGCAAAGATTTTTAATTTATGCTGAGGCAGTTTAAAAAGAGCAGAAAACTCAGATTGCCATAGCCCTGCATGTTCTGGGTTGGGAAGGCCAAGAGATTTACAACACATTAAAACCAGCCCTGCCTGCTGAAAGAACCCTAGACTCAGTGCTGACGTTGTTCAGGGAGCATTGTACTCCACAGAAAAATGTTGTGTTTGAGCAACATCAGTTTTGGTCACATTCACATTATGAGGGAAAGGGCATTGAAAGGTATATGACAGAACTCAGACTAAAATCCAGAAATTGTAAGTTTGGTGCAATACTTGATGACCTGTTAAGAGACAAATTAGTTTTCAGTGTTACTGATACCAGACTTAAAGAATGTTTGCTCAGAGAGGCTGACCTTACACTGAAAAAGGCAGTGGAGATATGTCAGGCTGCTGAAGCCACTAAATCCAATGTTCAGGTTATGGCTGCAAACACACCAGCAAGTTCCTATCAGACTATTCATGCTTTACAGTACAAACCCACACTCACTAGCCAAGTAGAGTCTACTAGAGGCGGCAAGAACAAACCTCACTCTAGTGCTAGGTCTGAGCAAAAAAGGAATGTGTGCCCTAGGTGTAGCAGGGTACACCCACATCACTTGTCAAAAAAGGAATCATTTTGCAAAATGCTTTTAATCACAGGGTCAGGAGTGTGAAAGAGTAAAAACAGTTGAGACTTTATTTATAGGAGTAATATTGAAAGATGTCAGAGAAGAACTAAAACATTCTGAATGGTTCTCTGAAGTGCAAATCAACGGTGCACCCATTAACTTTAAACTGAGTACTGGTGCTGAGGCAAATGTGCTACCAATCACTCTCTTAAAAAAGATCCCTGCACAGTTCTGCCACAGAAATACTAACACTATGATAATTGCTTATGGGGGTTCCAAAATCCGTCCAGAAGCTATAGTGTATCTCACGGCAACCACCCCCACACACACAGCAGAGCTGGAATTCTTTATTACCTGATGCTCCTCACTTCCATTATTAGGAAAAGCAGCATGCCAGGAACTGGATTTACTTCGCAAAGTTCACACAGTTTCTACACGAAAACTCTATACAAAAGATGATCTGGTAAAACGTTACCCTGATGCATTTCAAGGAATTGGGCAATTTAAAGGAACTTACAACATCAATTTGGACCCAACTGTTGCTCCAGTCATACATGGCTGCAGGAAAATCCCATTTGCTATACTGGGAAAGCTTAAAGAGACTCTAATGCAGCTAGAAAATGATCAGATCATTGCTAAAGTACACACTCCCACTGATTGGGTGAATAGCCTTGTTGTAACAGAAAAGAAAAATGGTACCCTGAGAGTATGTTTGGACCCCCCATGACATTAACAAGGCTATAAAGCACCATCACTTCAATATCCCTACTGTAGAGGATGTAGAGAGTCAACTGGCCGGGAAAACCATATTCACCATCCTTGATGAAAAGGATGGTTACTGGCAAGTTAAATTAAACAAAAAATCCTCAGAACTGTACACTTTTAACTCCCCATGGGGGCGCTTTAGATTTTGCAGGATGCCATTTGGGATAACGTCAGCCAGTGAAGTATTTCAGCAGCATTTTTGGGGACATCCCAGGTGTGCATATCATAGCTGATGACAAGATTATTGCTGCATCATCAGATGAAGAACATGATCAGATCCTGAGCCAAGTGATGAACAGAGCATTAGAACAGAACATCAAGTTCAGGCCTTGGAGCTTGCTTACTTCAAGACAATTGCCCTATAGCATATGCATCGAGAGCAATGACTGCCACAGAGCAAAATTATGCCAAGGTTGAAAAAGAGCTATTGGCCATTGTATATGCTACAAAAAAAGTTCCACAAATGTATATTCGGAAGAGCAGTTACAGTACAATCTGACCACAAGCTTCTTGAAACAATACTCACAAAACTATTGAGCAAAGCACCAGCAAGACTCCAAAGACTGCTCTTACAACTGCAATGATACAATCTAAACATCATTCATATTCCTGGATGTTATATGTTTATTTCTGATACTCTTTCCAGGGCCCCTTTGGGTCCACCAGGACAAGAAGACAGGTTATCAGAAGAAAGGGTCGTTTATACACTGTCATCATCAGAATCTATTGGGACTAAGATCTTATTTACAAACTTCCAAAGCAGAAGATGCAGACTTAAACAAACAAACAACTTCTGTCTGAAGATTGGCCACAAAGAAAAAGGCAACTCCATCTAAGCCTGCAGTCATTTTGGCAATTAAAGTACTTGCTGTGCATGGAAGATGGTCTCTTATTGCCGGGTGAAAAGATTGTGGTTCCTCAGAATGCTCGCAGGAAAATTCTAGAAAGTCTTGCATGAGCGCCATCAAGGTATATAGAGAACCAAAATGCAGGCTCGGATGATCCTGTTGTAGTCCAGCATGTCCAAGGACATACAACAGATGGTACAGACCTGCAAGATTTGTACTAGTAACCTTCCAGCGAACCACAAAATTCCTCACCTACTTTGGCAAAAACTGTCAGTGGACATTTTTGAGTGGAAGGGATTGTCATTTCTTGTGATAGTAGACTATTTTTTCAAGTATCCTGAAGTATTAAAGTTGTCTGATATATCTGCAACAACAGTAATTGCAAAGCTAAAAGCAACATTTAGTAGACATGGCATCCCAATAGAAGTGATAAGTGACCATGTACCCTTTGCCAGTGCTGAGATGAAGGCATTTGCTGCACAATGGAGTATTAAGTTTACTCATTCTAGTCCTGGTTACCCCCAATCAAATAGACTGGCAGAAAGAACTGTAAAAACAATTAAACTCATGCTCCAAAAAAACATGGGAATCGGGGGTAAATTCTAATATCGCGCATCTTGTGAACTGCTGATGCAATGCCACCCCCTGCAGATTTGTGGCCAATGGGCTGCTAGCAGGGGGTGTCAATCAACCCAATCGTATTCTGTCTACCGCCTCAGAGCAGGCGGACAGATTATAGAGCAGCGGTCTTTAGAAACACGGGGCATCAAGCTCCATACGGAGCTTGATAAATATGCCCCTTAGTCTGAACTTCAAATGATTAGTAGATTTCTTTCTGACAAAGTTATGTTTCTTTCCACTCCCCTGTATCATGTGACAGCCATCAGCCAATCACAAATGCATATATGTATATTCTGTGAAATCTTGCACATGCTCAGTAAGAGCTGGTGACTCAAAAAGTGTACATATTCTAATGGAAGAAAACATTTTTAGGGTCTGACATTGTTGTTCAGGAATAGACCTAAAATGTTTTTTTTTTTAATATAGTTTTACTATAGTTTTATATGTTTTTGTTTATGCAAGTTACTTAGTATTTTCTGGCCTCATTGACAATGAAAGGCAACATTTACCATTGTAATTACATCCCTAGGAAACCATTTCCTTCTCAGGGATTGATGTGCTGAAATTAAGGAATGCCATGGGTAGATTATTCTTAACCACCCACAGCTTCATTGAAAACATAATGTCAGAGTAAGTGGATTGACATTCAGCAGACAGAAATGTCATTAGGTTGCTAGGCAGTCTTGATAGTATCTGTGTTGTAGAAAAAATAAGTATGCACATTTTGGCAAGAAGTGGAAACATGTTTAATCTACTAGCCTAGATAGCTAAATGCTGTATTATTTATAAAACAATAAGTTATTACATTACACATTACAATATTTATATCATTAAAAATAAACATTCATAGTGTTCTCCTTGGACCCAACAGTCAGAACGGTTACTTACTTACATTTATTCCTACATTTTAAAGGAGCAGTTAATATATAACCTTTTGAAAATATTCTCTTTAATTAGGGATACATTTGGTAACAGAATTTCATATTAGAAGACAGACACTGTTCCTTTGTAATATGTTTGCAGAAAATTATATACTTTTCCGATTTATAGTCATTAAAATGATTTAAATCATAACTATGTTTAACACTCTTTCCTTAATATGTGAAAAAGTCTACAGTAGAAAGAAAAGGAATGTAGCACCTTTGCAGAAGGTGAAGTCACAAAAGATGCATTCATTTAAACAAATAATCTAAGAAACTATAGCATTTTATTTTTTACAATAGAATACCCCCTTTTAAGGGACAGTAAATGTAAGTAATATGTTTGGCATTATTGTGCAGTATGTGAACATTAAAAAAGGCTTATGGGTCACTGAACTTTTTTTTTTTTTTAAATGTTAAGTTTTATTCTGTTGTTGGCCCCTGAAACCGCTACACTTCGCCCCCTCCCATTCCCTGACAACCTTATGCCTCAGTTGAAAGGCAGGGAATGGTGGCAGTTTTGGTGTCCAAAATCTGGATAAAATCTAACTTTAAAAAAGGTAAGTGTCCCATAACCCTCTTTCAATGTGCACAGATTACATAACAATGAAAATATATTATTTAGCCTTTGTGGATGACAACACTTATATATAAATATTTGACAATAACACAACAAAAACCACCACAGTAACTATGGGTTCAGAAGAGTCAGGTGTCTACCCATCTACCTATTTATGAAGCCATAACACCATCATCAAGGGTGCTGATGTAGATAAGTATTTGAAAGGGACTAAATATTCTTTATGACTTCATCTTGTGTATTGTGTTTATGTCCATAATATGCTCTTTCCATATACAGTACAAGGAGTCAAGATGTGTGGACCAGAGGCATCTGCAATAAACAAAACAAAAAACAGTAATAAAAATGATCACAGCTATTAATTTGAGTTATTGATTTTGTCTCTTTATTCCTTAATACAAATTACCCAGAGATGCAGTTTAAACGGCAAAGTTAATTATGAAATTTGGCATGGTGGTACATGTTTTGGTGAGGATGTGCTTTTTTAAAAAAGATGATTACACTTTTAGTTTCTGAAACATTTAGAGTATTGATTATATATTCTCAACATAGTCACTTGAAAAATTAAAGATAACATAAATTGACGAATCAAAGAAGATAGAATAGTAACTTTTAGCAGAGGTTTTTTTAGTAAATTTAAGTGACAGACTTGTTTCTGCAATGCGCAAAGTATGGCGGGTAAATTCAATTTGTGCAATGTGTGAAATTTGACGCCTTAGTACATGTCGACCAAAGACTTTTAGCTGTTCTATGTCAGCATAACCTCAAGATGGTACTAGACTCGCCAATTAGAAAGATTTATTTTAGTATATTGTAACTTTAATTTAGGTGTATTTTAATTTTGTTAAAGTTAGGGATGTTAGGTTAAAGGGGTTGATAGTTTAATTTATGTAGTTGCGATGTGGGGGGGCGGTGGTTAAGGGGTCAATAGCTTTATTTCATGTTTGCTATGTTGGGAGACGGCGGTTTAGGGATTAATAGCTTTATATATTGTTGGCGGTATGGGGGAACATCAGTTTAGAAGTTTATAGCTTTATTTAGTGTTGGCGATGTTGGGGGGTGGAGGTTTAGGGGTTAATAACTTTTTTTAGTGTTGATGAAGTGGGGGGCGGCGGTTTATGGGTTAATAGCTTTATTTAGTGTTGGCGATGTGGGGGGAAGGCGGTTTAGGGGTTAATAGACATGGGGTTTATGTTAGGGTGTTAGGTTTTTTGATAACTCTCTTCTCTATAGACTTCAATGGCAAATGCGAAAATTAATTGACGATTTTGCAATCGCAGGTGTTGGGTTTTTTTTCCAAAATTTTTTCTTCATTGATCTCTATGGGGGAATACGTGCACAAGCACGCCAGGTCAGAACTTGGTTTGTGTGCGGTATACAGGTTACCACACCATAAAACACGGGAAATTTGATTGACGCTTGTAATGGCGGTGCAACAGAAATAGCATTATGGCCACATTGTGCGTGGTGTGTTCACAGCGGATTTACTGCACAACTTGGTCTTTGTGAAGAATTTCTAGAATTTGAGTGATTCCTAAACCCAGTGAGTGCATCTTTTTGTGGATTATAAAGTCTATATTGCACCCTGTTATTAAGACTTATTAGTTTGTGAGAGTGCAATCAGCAGTGATTTATTGTGATTTATTGACTATTGACAATTTGGGACTACCTCATCCCCAGCAGCACAACACTTGAGCACGTGTGGTATTATCACTAGTCACACATGGATACCTCTTCTGTTCTATCAACATGGAAGTAGAAGGGGCAAAATTACTTACAAAATGTACCCCCTCATACGCCAACCTTTATATGGGTTGGTGGGAGATGCTCCACATCTATGCAGATAGTAACCCCTTTAGAGGTCATACTGATGGTGACTATTTAAATCTAAATGAATTTAATCTGGGTTTTGTTGGAGCTCAAAATGAGTCCAAGATTCAATTCTTGGACATAGAATTGTCAGTCAATTCTGATCAAAACATAATTATATCGGATCTTCACAGGAAATCAACTGGGGGGAATACTATACTCAATTTCAGGTCATGTCATCCCTCCCATGTTTTCAGGGCCATCCCTAAGGGCCAATACATTCAAACTAAACGTATATGTTCTACTAAGGCACTGTATCAGCAACAATGTGAAATACTAAAAGAACGACTCTTGGCTAGGGGTTATAATGAGAAACATTTGTGTACTACAAAAACAATAGTTGATGATATTCCACGTGACTCTCTATTGAACTACAAAAAACAAAAAGGTAGAGGGGAGAAAAAAGATGTTTGTAATAAAATAATCTTTAGTACCCCTTATAGTCTTGAGTTTAAAAGCATTAGTAGTATCATTAATGAGTGCCTACCCATATTGAACATGGATCCTGTTTTTACTCAGGTTATTTCTGCAGGAGTACAATGTGTATCAAGAAAGGCTCAAACAATTGGCAACTATGTAGCTCCTTCATATCTACCAGAAAAAAAAGGTGACCACATGGCTTAAAAGGAAATTAGGTTTTTATAAAAGTAGAGCGAGGATCTGCAAAACCTGTGATTTTGTCATTGAGGGAGATACTTTTAGATCACATGTTACTGACAGAGATTATAAGATTAGGTATACACTCAATTGCAGATCCACATATGTCATATACCTCCTGACCTGTAGGGGGTGCCATATCCAATATATAGGCAAAACTAAGAGGGTCCTAAGAAACAGGGCATTAGAACATACCAGGGACATTGATGACCCTGATGTGTTCACCTCTGTGGCATCACATTTTAAATACGAGCATGGAGGTGATTTGTTGCTAGTGTCTTTTCAGGCGATTGATAGGGAATACAGTATGGTTTATGCAAAAAGGAAGTTAAATGAATGTTCTTCCTGAATACCAGGTCACCTGAAGGTCTAAATATAGAGGCTGATGTTAATTTATTTGTTTAAATGTAAAATGATACAGGTTTGTTTCTAGGAGAGTTGTTGATTACTATATATAAATTTACAATTGGGACATGTTTAAATCCTATTTAATTGTTTGCTCTAACTTTTATTAGATCTGACAATTAAACTCCTTTCTTACATGTGATATTTAATTATGTTCTGTTATCAGCTTATTACCAGCCCATCAATTATGTGTCAAGTGTGTCCTACTTTTTTCAGCCAGTACAGGGTTAATGTTGTATGATGTGCTTTTAATTAACCTCAGGCTTTATAAGGGCATTAGACTAACTAGATGTTGTAGCAGTGATCAAGTGTGGTACACCCGCATGAAACGTGTATGCTGTTTGTTGCTGTCCTTCTGATCATCTCTATGCTGGAGTGATCAATTTAGTGTAACCTTAGTTTATTTAGTTTTTGGTTTTATGTGCACGTTACCAATAAACACGTTTATTTTTTTTTATCTATTCTGTGGAGGATTATTTCATTCGTACTCAGTGCAGCCGGATACTTTGTTTCTTGCAGAAGTACTTACCCTGACAGAGGAAGAGGCAACAAGGATTCTGTTTGAGTCTGATATACAGGACACTGGAATTGAGTCTTTGAACACATTATACCTGACTCTGCTTAAGCTTAAAAAGGAGAGAAACTGATTTACTTCTGCATGGTGATTATTTATCAGAGTACTACAAGAAGAAAAATACCGAAAGGATTCAGGGTTTGCAATGTACCTACGATTGGGCAAAACAATCCTGAATTCTGTAAGAAATGGTGTGCGGTACTAAGTAAGTGTTCATTAGACTTACTTTTACTAGTAGTGGAGGAGGTTAGGTCACTGATGAATAAAGTTAAGTATGAAATCACTGTATTTGAGGCTACTAAGGGTATTACGCTGCAACAAGACACATCTGAACAGTGGCTCAATAAATAACCAACACAAGACAAAGAATACAAAGATGCCTTGACTGCATTTAAAAACAAGAAATTACATAAAGGGATTGAGGATTATAAGGACAATAAAGTTTATAAATGGAGACTGAACCCTGAAGAAAGACGTGCTTTTAAACCCAGAAAAACCGGCAGGCAGAGGACATATGCATGAAAGCAACTAACTACGATAGACAGTAGCTCTGGATCTGATTCTGACACACCTGCAGGGGAACAATATACCACACAATCAACATCTGGTTTCCAGACTTTTTTAGGAGTAACGACCCACTCTGGACACAGACGCAGAGATGAAGGCTACATCCACAGACGGGCGGGTACTACAACAAAACTACCTCTCCCTGGAAGAATGAGGAGGACATAGTTATAAATTTGAGTGATCATATACTCACGGCAAATGAGAACTCACTTTTGTTCCTACTACTTACCCTAACCAGTTTGATATGTAGATAGACTTACACCAATTCCAAAGGACTCTTAAGTTAAAGGAATTCTTCAAATTTACTCCAAGGGAAGAAGAATGTAAGACATTCAAGACCACCTGCACCTTTGATCCAACAGTGACTAATACCAGCTTTATGACCTATGTGAGTTTTGTAACACAAGATATACAACCTATGTTTACCTTGAAGTTAAGACAAAATGTGTCTATGGAAGGAAAACATGTGATCGACTGTCTGGCTAAAGATCTCAGTAAAGTGCTAAGGACTGCTGATAAGGGTGGTGCTTTTGTGATTTTGAACTTTGGTGTTTATAAAGAGGATACCCTGACACAATTGGAAGTAAATCAAACTTACCATAAACTTTCTAACAATCATACTTCTAAATATCAGGTTATTATTAAATAAGTACTTGAATCTGGATTACACCTGGGATGGTTGGATAAAGATACTTTTGAGTATCACACCTATATTGTACACTATACTGAAAGTACACAAGAGATTGGAGAAACCTCCTGGACGACCAATTATGTCAGCCAAGGGTTAATTGCTACAACCCCTGTCAAAATGGGTGGATTATTATCAGCAACCATTAGGAACCCGAATTAAATCATAAGTACGAGATTCAACTAAGATTATTAGAGCCAACAGGTTCATTTCTAACTTCCAAGCTTTTGAATGGTTGGCAACCATAGATGTAGCCAGCCTTTATATCATTATACCACAGCAGGGGGGCAACAACTTAGAGCAGGAGCATCTTTTTTATAGGTGATGCACAACTATCTATTATGGATGGGCCAGACTGTACACTATTCAAAGCCTAGCGCACATCTAATTTCAAAGTGTGTACTTCAATTTAAGGTGAGCAGGTGTTTTTTTTTATTTTTTTTTAAATGGCGGTGGTCTGGGTTAGCAGTAAATATTAGTAACGCAAATTTATGTAAAACTGAAAAAGCCCAAACACAGTAAATGTTTACAGACTGCACGTGAGCTTCTGGTGGGTGGAGCATACGCTCACTATACAATTGGCAGGCCGCCTCATCAATGCAAGTGCAGTCTGTCCCCAGTTCCCTCCGATCAGCTCCTTCCAGTCTCAGGGTTTGCCTCACTTAGGTGGATGTTTAGTGCTGCAGAATCTGTTTGCGCTCTACAAATAACCGATAATAATAATAAGAATGTTCTCAGTCAGGTTCCCTCCACTCCCGGTATCTTCCTCCCTGGGGTGATGTCCTTCACTTCCCTCTGCTCAGCAAATTCCAGTCCCCAGGTCCCCTTCGCTTGGTGGATGTTCCTCAGTAAGTGACCGTGCTCTGGGGTTAAGATTATCATAGACTTTCACAGCACACTAAAATCTAACAAATTAATTTTATCTTTAAAATCTATCGATTAATTTAACTTCCAAGGCTCAGCTGATAGCAAGAGATTGTCTACCCATAATAAAACCACAAACACATATGTGGACATAATGCATTATATTATTTCTTTAGCTCTGTGTCCCAAATATTTTAAAGTAAATATTTATAAGGGAAATGGTATGATAAAAATTCACTGATGTAGGATGCCAGCATTTAAATGATTGGTAACTTGTCAAATTCAAAGTGTCTGGTTGGTTACTAAAGGCTTGTAAGTGGTGATGCTGGGTATATGGGGTCTTACTGACAGGAGCTGTATGGAACAGCACTTACTGGTACAGTCACTGTGCACAGGGGTAATCACTGGTAGGGAGGGTCTTATAGGGCAAATCCTGCTGGTACCCACTCTCCTTTAATTTGGGCAGAAGATTATGTTATTTATTTATTTATAAAATATTTTACCAGGAAGGATACATTGAGATTTCTCTCATTTTCAAGTATGTCCTGGGTTTGTGAGGAGATATATAAGGCTGCACCTTATAAAATAACTGTGTTATGTTTATTTCTCTCTACTTGTAATACTGAGTATATTAGAGGTAATTGGATGTATAGGTGAGCATTTACTGAAGCTATTTCCCTACACTATCCAACCATTAGCCTCTAGTACACTCTCTGACTTACATTGGTTATGGGCAAGATCAAGCAAAAGAGTAGTTATAGTCAGCGTTGTATAAATGGTAACACCTGCAGGTATCCTCTATCCTTCACGCCTCGACATCATGTCTCACAGTGGATGAATTGGGTATTAATAGGGTAGATTATAGAGGAAGCCCTTATAATCAATGTCTCTTATTCTGGGCATGTAGAATTAGGGGATAGGGATAAGGGGATAGGATCTAGGGGATCGGGATAAGAGGGATATGGATTAGGGGATAGGTATTAGGGGATAAGGATTCGAAATTATGAGATAAATATTAAAGATTAGGGGATATAGGTTAAGAGTGTGGATATTAGAGGATAGAGATTAGAGTATATATATATATATATATATATATATATATATATATATATGATTAGAGGATAAATTCTTAAATATTAGAGGATAGAAATTAGAGGGCACAATACAGAAGAGGAGGAAATAAGGCTACTAGCCTGCGATCTGTGAAATAGCATGTAATAGCAACATTTTGTTTCATTAATGTATATTTAGGTATCTTGCTATACTCAGTCTTGCGGATGTCACTCCATGTGTGTGTATTTTTGTATGTATGTGTGTTTGTATTTGTGTAAGCGTGTGTATTTGTATGTGGGTGAGTGTTTGTGTGTGTATCTGTATATGTGTGTGTGGTGTAGTAGGTGTGTGTTTGTGTGTCGTATGTGTGTGTTTGTGTATGTATGTGTATATAAATGTGTGTGTGTGCAAATATGTGTGTATAAATATTTGTGTGTATAAATGTGTGTGCAAATATTGGTGCATGAGTGTGTGTGAATATGTATGTGTGTGGGTGTAAATGTGTATGTGTATGACTATGTATGTATGTGTAAATATGTATGTGTGTGTGTATAGGTAAATCTTGTTACCTGCTATGTTGTACAGAGCCACCAGTTTGGCACACTATGTCATGCAGAAATATATATTACACATTACTAGAACATTTTGTTAAGAAGCAGTAGTAGCGGAGACTCCCGGTGGGCGGGACAAGCCGATGGCAGCAGAAATTTTGAGCTCCCGAGACCTAGAAAGCTTAATATTAGGTAACACACTGCCGACGGATCACAAGCATTGTGCCGGCTACATCAGCTGCAGGGCTCCCTATATCAGCCCTAGCCCCTGGAAGACACTGAGACACGGTGTGGAAAGTACACCGTGACCATCTTGGACCCGCATTATGAGGCTGGAAGCGGCAGTCTGAGACAATGGTTGCAGGTGAGATCGCAACTCCTACAGCATCCAAGAGCACCCTATATGCCACTTAGGGACTGGCTCAGTGTGGATTCCAAGCTGTAAAGTAGACATTGGGCTTGGGAAACCATAGCCTTGAGAAACGTGGCAAGACTTTATTCTGTCCGTGCAACAACAAGCCTGGTAGTAGAACCCGGTAACAGCTGTGGATTAATGTACAGAGGACTGCAGCTGTATTGCAGAAAATTAACTTTAACTGTATACCCATACTATTATTACTTAAGACTATGTGAATACCCTGTTATGCTGGAATTACCCAATCATCAGTAAATGATTATATCACTCTTTGAAAGGGGGCATCTGCATTTATATTTCCCAGAAGCCATTTAGCCTTACCACATAAACTAGTCTCTTCAGGGCCTTATTAAAGGTGGAGGAGAAAAGAGACAGGAACATTAGCTAAGTACTATCGTATTCAGATACTCAACTAAACAGTACATCTTCAATATTAACATATATATATTCTTGGCCTAGCAGACTCATTTGGTCACAAAAAAACCATACTCTGTAGTCACTCTCAATAGGTCTGGCATAAATTCAGTCTTTGGCCTTTTTGGGGCACTCACCATTTGTGATATTGTTGGACTGTTACTGAATGCTATTTCCTATTCACTCGCTCCATTGTCGCTGTCCATGAAAGTAGACAAATACTTCCAAAAGCTCTCGCCAGCTGCAAAAGAAAATATGAGCTACAAGACAAAAGGAACGGAAAGAAGGCAGAGACATACCGTGGAAGTTCATAGAGCATTCAGCAACTCTCGTGGAACTAAGTTCTTTCACTCTCCTAAGGCTCTGCAAAGCTACTTAGCTACGGAAGAACAACGACTCCCTACTTGAGATCTCCCAAACTTTTCAGATTAGGCATTTAGGTCATAATGTAGCCTTTGAATGGCTGTAACAGTTTTGTTAATGACTGTTTCTTTAAGTTTTCTTATTTGTTGGCTGACTAAGTGATACCAATGGACAAAGTGTTACAAACCCACCCTACCCATTGCAGACAACTATCCAAGGGGGGTGAAGAAAACATCTCTATTGCACGTGAGCCTACAACAATCTATATTCCAAATGTTTTTTTTAATATGTTTTTATAGTTAAGTGTTTAGGTTTGGTTGTGTGGGTGGATAGAGAAAAAAATGAATGCATTTATTTGTTCCAGACATCTGGGGTATGGCCTGCAACACCTCTATAGACAATTTGTGGACCTCTGTTGCTCCTCATACCCATAATGCCTCAGGCGTGGGAACAAGGAATTCATCACTGGAGGTGTTAAACATTTTAGCGTAATAGTTGAATCTCCCACAATGTTGTTTATGTTATTATTTGTTTGCTCGTAGTAGCCTTCATGCTGATTTGCATAGGAGATCTAAGGTTTACTCACTGTGGCGAGGGAGGGTTTGTGGGAGGGGGGGTTGGGAATGTGAATATGTATATATGTCTAATACTGTGCAGGTTATTATTCAATTTCTTGATGATATTAATCTATTCTATTACACTGTGGGGGGAAGGGGATGGGTTGATTTCTTATCCCTGGCATTTGCATTGCATCATGGTAAATCCTGTTTGGTGGCTCTATTGGCAAACGGTTACGACATATCGACTGCTTCATGCCTACAGAGGTGATAGCTTGCCTTTGGGGGATAGGAAAAATTCTATTGACACAAAGGGATTCTATGTGCTGTTAACTCAGACATTACACAATTACTCAGGTAGCCTGGTTGTATATTTAGAATATAATCATCTCGATACTGATGGTCTCCAAACCCTGACCCTAGCACAAACCATGAGTAAGTCACCACAGACGTTGCTTTCCCCTAACCTCTTTAACACTCTACCTTCATGCCACTTAAACACCCTTACTAACCTAAAATGGCTCTGATACTTATTACATGGAACGTTGGTGCCATTAACTCCACCATAAAATGGAAATCGATTCTTACACACTTGAGACGGCTAGTGGCAGATGTTGCTTTCCTGCAGGAGACCCATCTTACTGAAGACGAACACCAAAAACTAAAAAGAGACTGGGTAGGAACAGCGACATTTCATTCACACACAAGTGCAAGTAGAGGCTTGGCTATCCTATTTGGCAAAAGACTGAACACAAATATCACGCACACTCAGGTAGACTCAGAAGGGCGGTTTATTATTGTACAAGCACAAGTGAACGCATGAAATTACACTTTTTGTAACCTATACGCACCCAATCTTAGATCCCCTTACTTCTGGAATACATTATTCTGGACCTTAGCTCCTTATGTGGGAACGGAATTGATACTTGGGGGAGATTTCAACTTAACACCCTCATACTCTATGGATAGGATGTGGCTTTAGGGCAAAACAGTCAGGGACCCACATTCACATTACAAAGCCAGATTTGAATCCAAAACATTTAAAGGGACAGTCAAGTCCAAAAAAAACTTTCATGTTTTAAATAGGGCATGCAATTTTAAACAACTTCCCAATTTACTTGTATCACCAATTTTGCTTTGTTCTCTTGGTTCTTAGTTGAAAGCTAAAACTAGGAGGTTCATATGCTAATTTCTTAGACCTTGAAGACTGCCTCTAATCTGAATACATTTTGAACACTAGAGGGCATTAGTTCACATGTTTCATATAGATAACATTGAGCTCATGCATGTAAAGTGACCTAGGAGTGAGCACTGATTGGCTAAACTGCATGTCTGTCAAAAGAATCAAGATGGCCATCCTTCCTAAGATATTATATCCACTTTTGGCCTTACCCTTTCTAATGACTAGGAGATATTATGACATCCCTGTCTAAAGTCTTTAACTCTTTCATTTGGAAAGGAAAGAAAATTTGAATAGACACATTGCAGCGTCCATATCTAAATGGTGGATTGGGTCTTCCAAACCTGAGACTCTATAATTGGGCATCCCTGATCAGATTAGTTGTAGATTGGTAGCTAGATAGATCACATTTTTGTGACAAGAAGCTTGAAGAATCAGTGATAGCACCACTGGCTCTATCTTACTTACCCTATGAGGCCTATCTGTCATGCTCCGAATGGAGATTGAAGGGCCGTGTTTCTGGCGAGTCTTCAGACTCGCCAGAAACAGCAGTTATTAAGCAGCGGTCTAAAGACAGCTGCTCCATAACCCTGTCCGCCTGCTCTGAGCAGACGGACAGACATCGCCGCAATTCAACCCGATCGAGTACGATCGGATTGATTGACACCTCCCTGCATGGTGCAATGCTAAATATAGAGAGCGTATTGCTCTCCGCATTCAGCGAGGTCTTGCGGACCTGATCCGCACTGTCGGATCAGGTCCGCAAGACCTTTGTTAAATTGGCCTCTATGTCTCTTTGAAAACCATTGCCCCAGCTATTAAGGATAATCCTTTGTACAGGAATCCTTTGAGCGCATAGCATATGACATTTAGATACCTGAAACTAAAGTCTCCTACACCTAAGTACATCCCAGTTGTGGGTAATGAGGATTTCCCAGCGGGGAATACAACAGCTCCCTTCCGTTTTTGGAAATAGGTAGGAATCAGAACCTTAGGGGATGTTTTAGACCCACTATTGCACACGGTAAAAATGTTTCATGATATACAAAGACAATACAACATCCCCCACAATCACTTCTACGCCTACCTCCAATTCAGGCATAACATCAATGACATACAGAGACAAAACACAGAATTCTGGTACGCTTCTCCTTTTGCTATTTCACATACATAATTTAGAATCTGAATATTTTCATTATCTGATTTCTATAAGAGACTGCTTAAACAGAATGAAACAGCTATACAGACTAAAATAGTTGAGGGGTTAGTTCCAATCACCTCCGCTCATATTACGACCGCGGGTATAAAACTCAGCTTAGAAAGGGCAAAAGCTGCGACACTAGCCATCCCACTCAGAGAAGCCCAGTTTCGTATTCTTCATAAGGATTACATCACCCCGAACCGTTTAGCCAAATGGAACACCAAACACCCTAACGTATGTGTTAAATGTCATAATGGTTCACCACACTTTCAACACTACTTCTACTTCTGCCCTCTGATTAGACAGTTTTGGGGACATCTTTAATACTGCAAAAAGACCAAATTGGGACTGGACATTACTCAAGACTTAGGCAAAATTATACTCTTCTCATGGGATAACTCATACAAAAAATAACATAAATTACTTACATTATGCATGTTGTTAGCAAGGCACTGCATTCTTTGCAGATGGATCAACAAAAAGGCCCCAACTATGGCACAATTTCGTAACCTCTTGCTAAGACACATATTTATTGAACAATATGACACAAAACTAGATACTAAGCACAGACTCAACCCCTTCCTTAAAAAGTGACAGCCTTTACTGATAACCCTGGCTCCTCAAATACAGAGACAGATTTTACGACCATTCCTTAATCATGAAATATTTCTATCAGCTACACTGAGAGGCGTTGTCCCCTGTAATAATGAACCCGATATTTACTATCAGACCCAAACCTAATCCAGGCCAAATACAATCAATCCATACCTTAGTCCCATACTACACAGTCCTAGATAATGGCAAACTATGGTTTAGAACTGACATAGTAAACTTAAATATCCAATATTTTAGCCATTGGTATAAATAGCAACAATTAAGTCACCTTGTCACCACACCCCCGGAAAAAGCTAAAATCAACAGAAATCTAACTCCATTCGAGGCATTGTGCTACCGACCCACTATATTGAGAGGTTTCTTATCTATAGCTTATAAATTAATCCTACAAGAACACTCACGTACATTACCCACATACACTCGGAAATGAGAAGAGGAACTAAACACTAAGATATCAGATAAAGAATGGCTATACATTATTGCGCAAATGATCTCCTCATCTTCTTCTATGAGTTTTAGGAAAACCAATATGAAACTACTCAGCAGATGGTATTAAACGCCACATAGATTGAGACAAATATACCCCAAAACTACAGACAAATGTTGGAGAAATTGCGCACAAATAGGTACAGCACTACATACTTGGTGGACATGTCATAAAATTGAAGAGTACTGGGTCCTAATTACACGTGAAATGAAAAAGGTTTTACAATTTGATATCCCAGTTGACCCCTTGATATGTCTCTTCCACAAGCCCAGTAAACTATGTTGTAAATTAAGTGTCAAATTATTGTGTCTTATGTTGAACTGTGCAAAACAATTGCTACCTAGACACTGGAAGAAGGAAAAGATTCCCTCAAAAGAAGAATGGATAGCCCAAGTCACTCTTGCATTAACTTTAGAAAAGCACCATTACTCTCAAATCCGTCAACTAGAGGACTACTATTCTATCAAGTTTATTTGGGAGGAATATCTCTATGCTAATAATTGTTAAACCCACCAAGACATGTACCCATGTATCGTCAAACATTTTGTATTTTTTGTATATCTAGATCCAGACTATGACTGAATATGTTGCTCTGTATCAACTGAAAGTTAAAAAAAAAAAATTAAAAAAAAAAATCACAAAAAAAAAAATCAAATACATCATTATTTGACATGTACTACGAAATATGTGGTACATCTATTGAGCTATATTTGTGGGTGTTTTTATGTTGGGAAGACAGATGACGATATTAGGAAAAGGACGGCTAATCATAGAAGTGCGATTAGGAATGCCATTAAAACGAAAATATCTGACTAGCCAGTTGGGTGACATTATTTTGAGAATCAGCATACTGTTAGGAGTAGAAGAATAATCCAAATTAAAACACAATGGATTTTCAGATTAGGGACTAATGGACTTAATGCCAACATCGATTGGCACTGTTTCCTTTAACGTCTATGTATTTGTCTTTATCATAGTACTAGGTAGATCTCTAACAGGATTTGTATACATAGATTTAGACAGAGTTCTGGATCAGCATAGGGAGGTTTACTATGATTTTGCTATTCTTGATTCTGACATGCTAATGTTCTATTGAGTAAACAACGCCAAATAGGTACTATGCTATGTTTTCCCTACATTAAGGCTTCAGGTGTAGAGGTAATAAATGGATTAGTATTCTATGTAGTTTATGCAGTTCCATCAGTTAGATTTAGTTGGGTAGAGTGAGTCCCTGTATTCCAGGGGTTGCATAGTATAGAATCAGCATATATGGAAAAAAAAAAATATATAAATATAAATATATATATATATATATATATATATATATATATATATATATATATATATATATATATATATATATATATAAAGTCCATCCAAAGAAAAGGCACTCACTGGTCTTATATAGATAAAACTTAGCGTTTATTATAAAAAGTAAAAAGCATAAGGTTTCAGTGCCCATCCAGCACCTTTGTCAAATGCCACATATGGTCCAAAAAATATGAACCTAAAAACAGTTGTCTGCATAAGAAATATCCCGAACTTATATACCTAACATACCGACATTTCCGCCTCCACGCTGTCCACCCGTGATCACGTCATCAGAGGCCGACACCTTGTGGCGCATCACGTGTGCTGCGCAGATCATAGCGGTTGCCATGGTGACCCATAAACAATTACCCTCACTCCATATTGTAGCAAATAAAAACAGCAGGACAGAATGGATTAGGCGATCGCTAGCAGGGATCGGTCAGCATATGCACATAAATATTACAAGTACCCTATGGAGCGCAATTTGGACAACCCCAAAAAAAGCAACATCAGGCATAGGCTCCCTCCATTGTTACCAGTGCGATATCACAATGTATACATCGCCATTCATTGCCATGTCAACCCAAAACTTGATCAAACATCAAAACTTATGACAACACTGCCTACATTAGACGAAGCATAGCCAATGTGACTACTGGATCAATAGTTACAAGGCGAGATATTCACAAAATATTTAAAAATATATACAATATGTAAACATCATAAATATATTCACAACGAACTGTGCAAAATACATACGAACCATGGAGAGTATGTATAGTATGCCCTCACATATCCCAGTACCTCAGTATTCACTAACATCATATCTGTTATAAAAAGCTCATACCATAATGTACATGAAAAAAATCCATAAATACTTCTTCAGTGCCAATTTGAATATAAATAGAAAACTATGGGTACCCACTAGAACCTCAGATCATGTGGATAGTCTCAGGTTGCAACACTGTTAGAGATTATATATGTGAGACATTAAGTCCAACCCAATGTATCAACCATTATAGAAGGGCCCAAAGTCCAGGAAAGTGTTCAATCCCCTTGGTATCAGAGTGTTCAGCATGTAGATCCAACTTGTTTCAAGACAGAGGAGCTTGTTTGCTCTATCACCACCTTTAGCCATCAGAAGCACATGGTCAATAACCATTGTACGCAGGCTAGAGACACTATGCTTATGTTTGGCAAAGTGTCGTGCAACTGGCTGGTCTGAGTCACCTTTCTTCAGTGCCTCCCTAATGGCACAACACTGGTTCGCCATCCTCTCTCTGAAGGATATAATCGTCTTCCCTACATATATACGAGGGAACACGGGCAAATGAGGATGTAGACAACATACCCACTAGTACATGTCAGCCTGTGATGGATTATGCATCTCTTATTCTTATGTGGATGTTGGAAGGATGAACCCTTCAACATGCTGTTACATGTCACACAACTACCGCATATCAAGCACCCCATCTTAGTTGTTTGTAGCCAAGTGTCCCCCTGATAGCAAGGGGTGGGATCTGTTTTTACTAGAATATCCCTCAGATTTTCCGCCCGGCGATATACCCTTGGTGGACTCATATGGCCAAATGGTAGAGTTCTATCCATCTCTAGTAATGCCCAATGTTTACAGAGTAAACCTGCCAAGTTCTTATGTGTAGGATCATATGTGGTGATAAAGTTCAGTTGCTGCTTCACTATATTCGAGTTAGTGACTTTGTCTGTAGAGATTTCCATTGATGATTTCAGCAATTTAGCCTTGATACTTTCTACCAGTTTCATATCATATCCCCTGGTGATCAGTCTCTCCGTCATACCTGTCAGCTGGATCATCATAGTGGGTACCTCACTTTTGTTATCCAAATAAATGATTTTCCAGCCTCCAGTAAAAAAATAAAAGACCTTTATTTTCTCTTTGCCGGGTCCATTATACAAACAACAACGTTTCAAACCACAACCTGGTTCTTAATCGTGTCATGATTAAGAACCAGGTTGTGGTTTGAAACGTTGTTGTTTGTATAATGGATCCTGCAAAGAGAAAATAAAGGTCTTTTATATTTACCGGAGGCTGGAAAATCATTTATTTGGATATTGAATTGGGATTTGGCAGATCCTTTCCTGTGCCCCAGGACATTACTCAAGGTGCTGTCTTTCACCATATATTACCTCACTTTTGTACCAGATAACCTGAGTGAGCTGTGAAGTAATAATCCCCTTCTTTTGGTGAATGGGATGATAAATTGTAGCCTCCAGTAAAGAATTACGGTCCGTAGGCTTAGTATATAGTAAGGTCCCAAAATAGTAATTATCACAGGCACCAACCTTGTATATATTGAGGTCAAGAAAATGTATGGTAATACTGTCATATTCTAACTTGAACCGTATGGGACTGTCGATGGAATTTAGATTAGTTACCCATTTGACCAACTCATCCACCCTGCCTCTCCATATCAAGAATACATCATCAATGTACCGAGTGCAATAAGGGATGTATGGATGTGTAAAGGGTTGCATGACCTCTTGTTCGTACCAGGCCATGTACAAGTTGGCATTTGTAGGGGGCATATTTGAACCAATAGCGGTCCCTGAAATCTGTAGGTAAAATTCTAGTCCAAATTTAAAGTAATTTTTTTCTAAAGTGTGAGAAACTCACACAAAAACTCAATAGGTTGACCTGTATATTGGGGGCATTCCGTCAACATGGAGGGATGGAGGTGTACAGGCTGTCAACGTCCATGGTGACTAGGATGTCATCCTTATGTAAATCCTTGTAATTCCTCAAAACATTAATTCAAATTGGTGAATCCTGTAAATAAGCAGGGGTTCCCTTAGCCACAGTCTGCAAAAAGAAATTAATGCATATAGCTAAGCTAGATAACAGAGAATCCATAGCTGACACAATTGGTCTCCCGGTTGGGTTTCGAATGGTCTTATGAATCTTAGGCAAAAGATACAGAACTGGTACTTTGGGGAATTGTGTAGTTAGAAACATTAACTCCTGATCACTCAGAACACCTGCTTCATGCCCTCTTTTGAGATACTCAACAACTTTTTTAAAATGTTCTGTTGTCTCCGGTAGCTGTCTCAATGCTTCCGCTCTGTAATCAACATAGTCCTGGATTACGAAGAAGCCCCCCTTGACCACAGGGTGAATAATGATGGTATTATCACTACTTAGATTTTTAAGTGCCATATGTTCATCTCTAGTAAGGGATGAGTAGGTTTTAGTATTCTGTATGTGATGACAATCATTACATAGTATTCGAGTAAAGCTCTTAATACATGAATGTGTCATGGAAGGTTTGAAATTAGGTTTCTTGAACACATTCGTTTTCTGTTGTGCACTATCCCTAAAATGATCTTTGAGTTTCAGTTGCCTTTACAACTTATGAATATCAACACTTTTGTCAAACATATTTTTAGGGGTAGGCACAAAGGACAGACCACGGTTCAAGACAGATAATTCTGCAGTACTCAGAGGTCTGCTGCTCAGAATTAATACAATGTTCACTTTCTCTTTTAACTTTTTGCCGATTTATGCCCCCCTCGTCTGATGTGTTGTTGTCTAGACCTTTTAAACTTAAGTTTAGAGGGACCTGCGGTGGTTTGGCTGTAGATCGTGTGACTACCCCAGAAAAAGAGTGAAGATGATTCTGAGTGATGGAGGTGTTACTGCCATTATTATTGATGTCAGCTTCAGATGAATCTCCTCCACTGCTATCTACTATGCTCAAAGTGATTTGTGTGCGCAGATTCCTGCACCTCCTCCTAAAAGAGTCATAATCCTTCCCATATAACCACCTGTATAAACGCATTTCCCTGTTATAATTTTCTACTGTAGTTATTTTCTTGTTATTAACTCCTTAAGGACAAGGCCATTTCTCAATTTGTTACCCTTAAGGACCAGGGCTATTTTTACATTTCGGCAGTGTTTGTGCTTAGCTGTAATTTTCCTCTTACTCATTTACTGTACCCATTAAATGGATTTTCTAAAGATACCATTATTTTCATCATATCTTATAATTTAATATAAAAACATTATAAAATAATGAAAAAAATGGAAAAAAAAACACACACTTTTTCTAACTTTGACCCCCAAAATCTGTTAAACATCTACAACCACCGAAAAACACCCATGCTAAAAGGTTTCTTAATTTTGTCCTGAGTTTAGAAATACCCAATGTTTACATGTTCTTTGCTTTTTTTTTTATAGAAGTTATAGGGCAATAAGTACAAGTAGCACTATGCTATTTCTAAACCATTTTTTGTTTTCAAAATTAGCGATAGTTACATTGTAACACTGATATCTGTCAGGAATCCCTGAATATCCCTTGAAATGTATATATTTTTTTTTAGTAGACAACCCAAAGTATTGATCTAGGCCCATTTTGGTATATTTTATGCCACCATTTCATCATCAAATGCGATCAAATAAAAAAAAAAGTTAACTTTTTCACAAACTTTAGGTTTCTCACTGAAATTATTTACAAACAGCTTGTGCAATTATGGCACAAATGGTTGCAAATGCTCCTCTGGGATCCCCTTTGTTCAGAAATAGCAGACATATATGGCTTTGGCATTGCTTTTTGGTAATTAGAAGGCCGCTAAATGCCGCTGCGCACCACATGTGTATTATGCCCAGCAGTGAAGGGGTTGATAAGGGAGCTTGTAGGGTTAATTTTAGCTTTAGTGTAGTGTAGTAGACAACCCAAAGTATTGATCTAGGCCCATTTTGTTATATTTTATGCCACCATTTCACCGCCAAATGCGATCAAATAAAGAAAATCATTACATTTTTCACAATTTTAGGTATCTCACTGAAATTATTTACAAACAGTAAGTGCAATAATGGAGCAAATGGTTGTAAATGCTTCTCTGGGATCCCCTTTGTTCTGAAATAGCAGACATATATGGCTTTGGCATTGCTTTAGAGTAATTAGGCCGCTAAATGCCGCTGCACACCACATGTGTATTATGCCCAGCAGTGAAGGGGTTAATGAGGTAGCTTGTAAGGAGCTTGTAGGGTTAATTTTAACTTTAGAGTAGAGATCAGCCTCCCACCTGACACATCCCACCCCCTGATCCCTCCCAAACAGCTCTCTTCCCTCCCCCACCCCACAATTGTCCCCGCCATCTTGAGTACTGGCGGAAAGTCTGCCAGTACTAAAATAAAAGGCTTTTAAAAAAAAAAAAAAAAATATATATATATATATATATATATATATATATATATATATATATTTTTTTTTAATATTTATTCTGCATTTTAGGATCCCAACTTAGCCCCCAACCTCCCTGATCCTCCCAAACAGCTCTCTAACCATCCCCCCTCTACCTTATTGTCCGCCATCTTGGGTACTGGCAGCTGTCTGTCAGTACCCATTTGTCCATATAATTTGTTGTTTTTTTTAAATAAAATAAAAAAACATATTTTTTTGTAATGTAGCTTCCCCCCCTCAAAACCCTACCCCCTCCCAGATCCCTTTCCAAACAATTCTTCCCCCCTCTCCCTTTCCCCTCGCCCTCCTTTCCTTGAGTATAATGGCCGTGCCCGCGCGTTCCCGAGCCCCGTCCCCCACCTCATTGTGTGCTCACGGACACTTTCATCACAGGATCCGGAACACACACTGGCAATGGGCCGCCCACCCGCCTCCCAGCATCGGCTCCCACCCACCAACGATCGGCACCATCGCTTGCCGATGCAGAGAGGGCCACAGAGTGGCCCTCTTTGCATCGACTACTCTGCAATTCTATTTCTGCAGTGCTCCACTCATGGGGCATGCAGAAATAGTGCAATCTCATGGTAGAGAGAAGCCCAGGACTGCAGCGACGTACAGGGTGTCGCTGGTCCTTAAGGGCATAATGACCAACGTCGTACAGGGTACGACATTGGTCTTTAATGGGTTAAAAGATACTAAATCACTTCAGTTTTTATTTTTGATCAAGGTGTCACACCTAAGTTTTGGGTTGACATGGCAGCGAATGGCGATGTATATATTGTGATATAGCACTGGTAACATTGGAGAGAGCCTATGCCTGATGTTGCTTTTTTGGGGGGTTGTCCAAATTGCGCTCCATAGGGTACTAGTTATAATATTTAAGTGCATATACTGACCAATCACTGCTAGCGATCGCCTAATCCATTCTGTCCTGCTGTGTTTATTTGTTACAATATGGAGTGACCGTAATTGTTTATGGGTCACCATGGCAACCAATATGATTCGCGTGGCACACACAATGCGCCACGAGGTATCAGCCTCTGATGATGTCATCGCGGGTGGACGGTATGGAGAAAGCAATGCCGGTATGTTAGGTATATAAGTTTGGATATGTCCTATGCAGACAACTGTTTTTAGGTTCATATTTTTGGACCATATGTGGCATTTGAGAAAGGTGCTGGATGGGCACCGAAACGTTATGCCTTTAATTTTTGTATAATAAATGCTAAATTTTATTTATATAAGACCGGTGAGTGCCTTTTCTTTGGATGTACTTTGTATTGACACTTTAAGTGCACCCTGGCGATAATCACATTTGTGGGACTGTGCAAATCCTCTCTGGAATCAAATTTATAATATATTTTAAAATTCATTAAAATTATGGGGGGGGATAAAAAACTGAAATTAAAATCCTCCATGTCTCAAAATTAAATCAATGTAAATATTTGCATAGGAAATTAGCACATCTAGGCAAGAATCCCCGCTTGCTTTTTCCCCAGAAATAACTCATATACAATGTTACCAATGCACAAGAGAATTCTGGGTAAGCTATGCAAATTAGATATGCAATATAATTTGCATATCTAATTTGCATAGCTTACCCAGAATTCTCATGTGCATTGGTAACATTGTATATGAGTTATTTCTGGGGAAAAAGCAAGCGGGGATTCTTGCCCAGATGTGCTAATTTCCTATGCAAATATTTACATTGATTTAATATATTTTATATATATATATACACAGTATATATATATATATATATATATATATATATATATATATATATATATATATATATATACATACACTCACCGGCCACTTTATTAGGTACACCTTGCAAGTACCGGGTTGGACCCCCTTTTGCCTTCAGAACTGCCTTAATTCTTCGTGGCATATATTCAACAAGGTGTTGGAAACAATCCTCAGAGATTTTGGTCCATATTGACATGATAGCATCACGCAGTTGCTGCAGATTTGTCAGCTGCACATACATTATGCGAATCTCTATTGGATTGAGATCTGGTGACTGTGGAAGCCATTGAAGTACAGTGAGCTCATTGTCATGTTCAAGAAAACAGTTTGAGATTATTTGAGCTTTGTAACATGGTGCATTATCCTGCTGGAAGTAGCCATCAGAAGATGGGTACACTGTAGTCATAAAGTGATGGACATGGACAGCAACAATACTCTGGTAGGCCGTGGCATTTAAACGATGCTCAACTGGTACTAAGGGGCCTAAAGTGTGCCAAGAAAATATCACCCACACCATTACACCACCACCAGCCTGAACCGCTAATACAAGGCAGGATGGATTCATGCTTTTACGCCAAATTCTGACCCTACCATCTGAATGTTGTAGCTGAAATCGAGACTATCAGTCCAGGGAACGTTTTTCTAATCTTCTATTGTCCAATTTTGGTGAGCCTGTGCTAATTGTAGCCTCAGTTACCTGTTCTTAGCTGACAGGAGTGGCACCCGGTGTGGTCTTCTGCTGCTGTAGCCCATCTGCTTCAAGGTTCAGATGTGTTGTGTGTTCAGAGATGTTAATCTGCATACCTTGGTTGTAACAAGTGGTTATTTGAGCTACTGTTGCCTTTCTATTATCTCGAATCAGTCTGCTTATTCTCCTCTGACATCAACAAGACATTGTCATCCACACAACTCCCGCTCACAGGATATTTTCTCTTTTTTTGGACTATTCTCTGTAAACCCTAAAGATGGTTGTGCGGGAAAATCCCAGTAGATCAGCAGTTTTAGAAATACTCAGACCAGGCCATCTGGCATCAACAACTATGCCATATTCAAAGTCACTTAAATCTCCTTTCTTCCCAATTCTGATGCTTGGTTTGAACTTCAGCAAGTCATCTAAACGACGTCTAGATGCCCAAATTCATAGAGTTGCTGCCATGTGATTGGCTGATTAGCAATTTGTGTTACCAAGCAATTGAACAGGTGTACCTTATAAAGTGGCCTGTGAGTTTGTGTGTATATATATATATATATATAAACAGTCCCTAGGGAATGGCATAAACCAACGATTTGGTAAAGGCTCCATGGGGAGCTGAAGCGTTATGTCTTTTGGCCAACTTTTTATTGCACAATAAAAGGCTTATTTGATGAAATTGTGCCTGTGTTGACTGCTTGTGTACCCACTGGGAAGCTGCCGATCCTGGATACACGTTGGGAGTCACTATATATATATATATATATATATATATATATATATATATATATATATATATATATATATATATATATATATATATATCCATCTTTATATATGTAAATGTGTGTATCCCTATGTTAAAGCCCTTTGTCTGTCTTTTTTTCTCTAATATCAGAGATCTCATATATTTGAGCCCTTATAACTTTTGTGTGCAATATTTTTTGTGAGTCATTTTTATTAGATGGTGCTATTATGAGTGTAACTGTACTTTGTAATGTAACATTTGCCCCCACGTGTAATCTGGCCATAAGATTGTAATATAAAATGTATAATTATACAATGTAAAAAACATAAATTATGCTTACTTGATAATTTTATTTCCATCGTGTGGAGGAGAGTACACGGCTTCATTACTTTTGGGAATAAAGAACCTGGCCACCAGGAGGAGGCAAAGACACCCCAGCCAAAGGCTTAAATACCTCCCCACTCCCCTCATCCCCCACTCATTCTACCGAGGGAACAAGGAACAGTAGGAGAAATAGGATATAAATGGTGCCAGAAGATAAATTAAATTTAGGTCTGCCCACCGGAGTTACAGCGGGAGCCGTGGACTCTCCTCCCCACGATGGAAATACAATTATCAGGTAAGCACAATTTATGTTTTCTATCTAAAGGGGAGGAGAGTCCACGGCTTCATTCATTACTTTTGGGAAACATATACCCAAGCTTTAGAGGTTACCGGGAGGGTAAAAAGGTGGACCCTAATCTGAGGGCACCACAGCCTGTAAAACCCTTCTCCTAAAAGCAGCTTCCGCAGAAGCAAAAACGTAAAATTTGTAAAACTTTGTAAAAGTGTGTAAAGAGGTCCAGGTAGCCACCTTACAAATCTGCTCCATAGAGGCCTGATTCTTAAAGGCCCAAGATGAAGCCACAGCTCTAGTTGAATGATCCATGATCCTCTGAGAAAGCTTATGTCCCGCTGTCTTATAGGCCAAGCGAATCAAGCTCCTCAACCAAAAAGACAAAGAAGTAGAAGAAGTCCTCTGCCCCTTGAGCTTCCTGGAATACACCACAAAAAGAGATGTAGACTGTCTAATATCCTTTGTAGCCTGAAGATAGAACTTTAAGGCACAAAGTCACGAACCACATCCAGATTATGAAGTAACCGCTCCTTAGAAGAAGAAGGGTTAAGACACAAATAAGGAACAATTATTTCCTGATTAATGTTACGGTTAGACACCACCATGGGAAGTAACCCCAATTCGGTGCGAAGAACGGCTTTATCCACATGAAAAACCAGGTAAGGAGGATCGAATTGCATGGCAGCGAGCTCAGATACTCTGCGTGCCGATGCAATAGCTAACAGGAACAGAACCTTCCAGGACAGAATCCTAATGTCAATGGAATGCATAGGCTCAAACAGAACCTTTTGCAATACCTTAAGGACCAAGTTTGAGCTCCATGGGGAAGCAGACTGCCTAAAGTTAGGCCTGATTCTAGACAGAGCCTGAACAAAAGATTGAATGTCAGAAAGCTCAGTGAGTCTCCTGTGCAACAAGACTGATAATGCCGAAATCTGTCCCTTTAAGGAACTAGCGGCAAGACCCTTCTCCAAACCCTCCTGGAGAAAGGACAGAATCCTGGATACCTTTACCTTGTTCCAAGGATATCCATGCTTCTCACACCAGGACAAGTAAGTCCTTCACACCTTATGGTAGATGCGACGAGTGACTGGCTTCCTTGCCTGAACTAGAGTGTCAATCACACCTTCAGAAAAACCTCTCTTAGCTAAGACTAAGCGTTCAATCTCCATGCAGTCAGTCTCAGAGAAACAGGGACCCTGTTGCAGCAGATCCCTGCAACAGGGTAACCTCCATGGCGGAGAGGATGAAATCCCCACCAGATCCGCAAACAACGTCCTCCGCAGCCACGATGGAGCAATCAGGATGGCCGAAGTTCACTCCTGTTTGATGTGTGCCATTACACAAGGTAGAAGTGGTAACGGTGGAAAAATGCTTGCAATTGAGTCTGGACACCATGAGGTCTATCTCCGGCGTTCCCCATCTGAGACAAATCTCCGCAAACACTTTGCTAGGGAGCTCATCGTACCCCCCTGATGGTTGATGTAAGCCACCAAGGTAATGTTGTCGGTCTGGAACCTGATGAATCTGAACGACCCCAGAGGAGGCCACGCCCTCAGAGCATTGTAAATTGCTTGAAATTCCAGAATATTTATCGGAAGGAGAGACTCCTCCCGGGTCCATTTTCCTTGTGCCATCCTGGCATCCCAAACAGCTCCCCATCCTACGAGACTCACATCCGTGGTCACAATCTCCCAGGACGATGTCAAGAAGGATGTCCCCAGGGACAGATGCTCTGGATGGATCCACCAAGAGAGGTCCCTGGTCTGAGCATCCATGGATATCCGCTGTGATGGATCTGAATGATCGCCGTTCCACTGTCTCCACATGCACAACAGGTCTGAGATGGAACCTGGCAAAAGGGATGACGTCTATGCTGGAGACCATGAGCCCAATCATCTCCATACACTGAGCCACCAAAGGGCTTGAGGATGACTGAAGGGCAAGACAGGTGGACGCAATCTTCCTGCGTCGTTGATCTGTGAGAAATATTTTCATGTACATAGAGTCTATAATCGTGCCTAGGAACTCCCCCCTGTTGCTAGGAACCAGGGAACTCTTTCCTGAGTTGATCTTCCAACCATGAGATTGGAGCAAGAAAAGAAGAGCCCTCGAATGATCCTCTGCAAGGCTGAACGACGGTGCCTGAACTAGGATATCTTCCAAATAGGGCGCCACAGCAATGCCCCTGGATCTGGCCACTGCAAGTAGCACCCCCAGAACCTTCATGAAGACTCTCAGGGCCATCGCCAGACCGAAGAGAAGGGCCACAAACTGGATGTGTTGGTCCAGAAACGCAAATCTTAGGAACTTGAAGTGGTCCCTGTGAATTGGAACATGAAGGTAAGCATCCTTCAAGTCTATTGTTGTCATGAACTTCCCCTCTTGAACTAGGGGCAGAATAGATCTGATTGTTTCTATTTTGAACAATGGAACAGCCAGAAACTTGTTTATACCCTTTAGGTCCAGAATCGAGCAGAACGTACCCTCCTTCTTTGGAACCACAAAAAGATTTGAATAGTACCCTAGACCCCTTTCTGCTTGGGGTACTGGTACGATAACACCTAGAGAGGAGAGATCCCTCACACATTCTAGAAAGGCCTCTCTCTTTTCCGGTATTGAAGACAGGCTTGATAGGCGGAATCTGCCCTTGGGCGGATAGGACCTGAATCCTATCCTGTAACCCTGGGCAACAACCTCCAGAAACCAAGGGTCCTAAATGTCCTGCAACCAAGCTTCGGAGAAGAGAGACAAACTGCCCCCTACTTGGTCTGGAGACCGGTCGGGGGCCTCCCCTTCATGCCGATTTTGTCTCGGTGGGCTTCTTGTTCTGCTTGGATTTGTTCCAAGACTGAGCAAGCTTCCAAGTTCCCTTTGACTGATCCGCTTTCGCAGCAGGCTGCTGGCACTGGGCCTTGTCCGCATGAAAGGGACGAAAAGTAGATCCTTTAGGCTTAGCCTTCTTATCCTGTGGCAGGAAAGCTCCCTTGCCTCCCGTAACCGTGGATATGATCGAATCCAATCCTGAGACAACAGCCTCAACTTAGAGGTCATGTCTGCAGATCAAGACTTTAGCCACAGAGTCCTGCAAGCTAAAACCGAGAACCCTGAAACCTTTGCATTCAGGAGAATAATTTGCATATTGGCATCACAAATGAAAGAATTGGCGACCCTCAATGCCTTAATCTTATCCTGTATCTTGTCGATGGAAGTCTCCCTCTCGACCATATCACACAGGGATTCACACCAATATGTCACAGCTCCAGAAACCGTGGCTACAGCTGCTGCCGGTTGAAAAACAAACCCTGTGTGCTGAAATATTTTCCTTAACATGTTTTCCAACTTTTTACCCATGGGCTCCTTAACGACGAACTATCCTCGAGAGGAAGAGTTGTCCGCTTCACAATCGTGGACATAGCACCATCCACCTTAGGGACAAGTCCCCCACAGCGCGAGCTGAGAGTCTGGGAGGGGGAACAGTTTCTTAAAGGAAGAAGGGGAAAAGGAAGAACCTAATCGCTCCCATTCATTCTTAATGATATTAGCTATCTTAACAGGAACCAGGAAGGTCTGAGGCACCACCATCTGTCCTTGTATACCTTATCAAGCTTAGGAATCGAAGGTTCTTCCGGAAGCTTCAGTTCCGGAACCTCCAGAGTAGAAAGCACTTGCTTCAGCAAAAAGCGCAAATTCTCTATTCTAAACCTAAAGTCAGGCTCCTCCGCAGCCAGAGGATGAGATGACATGGACTCCGACCCAGAAGGAACCTCCTCCGAAGAGTCGGAGTGGGCCTCGTCATCGTATAACGCCTCTGATATTTCCATAGGCGTAGACAACCTCTGGGCCGGGCCGCCATGATACGCCCTATGCTTGCACTTAGCAGAACGTGGTAAGGCATGGATCACTTTCGATACCGCCGTTTGCAGCTGATCCGCAAAATCTGACGGCCATCGAATCTCTCCCGTAGGAGTAATGGTTGGACCCTGGGGCACTGCATGTGCACTCGGAGATGAAAGCATGGAACACACCTCATGGGACAGGGAACCCTCAGAGGTGGATGGCTCAGTAGTAATAGACATCCCTTTATTTTTAGATGTCACAACTTTATCGAGGCATGTGGAACATAGTTGGGTAGGCTGATCTACAAGAACCTCCTCACAATAAATACAGGAATGAGACTTTGTTAAAGAGGGAGTACCCTCTAACGCGTCAGAGTCCTCCATAGCTTGCGCTTTTATTATGGACTAGATTAACTTAATAAACAGGCACCTTTATAACCTCCAATGGCCGGGGCACTCACCATCTCCTATGACCCAGACTACAGAAACCGATTTGTCTGCTGCGCCGCTGATCAACAGAGGAAGTGGAGATTGTCACACCTGGTCACATGGGATGCCACGCAGGATCGCCCCTGCACTCAGGAGAAAACGTGCCAAAACCGGCCGCAAAAATACTCCCGGAAGTCAACCTGAAAGTTCCACCATTGACTTGAGTGAAGAAAGGAGGCAGTGAAACTCATCAATGCTGATTGCTTGTGGAGCTGTTAATATGAGTCGGGATGGTTTTGCAGAAAGACTCTGCCTGCATCTCCGGACTCTAACTTTCACCCACTGAGAGGCTGACAGGACTACTTAAAACTCCAGTCCTATTCCGAAGAGAACTACTCTCCATAAGAGACTACTCCGTATCTTCAGCACTTCTCTGCCATCCTCCTGTGACGAAAGGCAAAGAATGACTGGGGGATGAGGGGAGTGGGTGAGGTATTTAAGCCTTTGGTTGGGGTGTATTTGACTCCTTCTGGTGGTCAGGTTCTTTATTCCCAAAAGTAATGAATGAAGCCGTGGACTCTTCTCCCCTTTAGATGTAAAAAAAGTATTAAAGTATTAAAAGTATTCTTTTAATATTTATTTCACATGGTTTTCCTGTCATTTGATTCTTAAACATTCTGAGGACAGTGGGTTTACCAATTCTGAGAACTGGAAGAGCACACTGCACATTTCAAAAGCCAAACCTTGCTACATCCCTGTCCATAACTGTCATCAGCAGCGGTTGTGAGATAACATATTGCAAAATAATACAATAACAAGTCTGGATTGTCTCCTGCTAATAAGGCACATGGTGGGGAAGTTTAGTCCATTAAAAAATGCAACAAGAAATGTTAATGTATTCAGAACGTTTTTAGAATCAGTTGCTATCTTAAAATATTGTACAGCTAAAGTCTTGTAAATACACATTGTTTATGCCCCTTTAAATAACCGATTTCTGCTTTGCCTCATACAAACAATAAAAAAGCTGCGTGCCACAACCTGCAATATGGATCCTGGCCGAAAGCGCCTTTTAATAGGATGCATGGACCTAATTGCACCAGTCTTCACCAAAATTACTCAGTGTTCTCTGCAGACAGGGTCCTTTCCAACATCATTAAAACTGGAAGTTCTACATCCTCTTTTTAAAAAGTCCTCTCTCAATCCTGACTGCATTGAGAACTAAAGGTCCATCTCAAACCTTCCTTTCCTATGGAAAGTCATTGATAAAGTTGCATAGCTGCCAACAAACAATATTTATGACTCATTCCATTCAGGTTTTAGGACAAGGCATAGTACTGAAACTGCACTGGTACAGGTACTAAATGATCTCTTGATTGCAGAAGACAGGGGTGAGTGTCCAATTCTTATCCTCCCTGACCTCTCTGCTGCATTTAACACAGTGGACCATAGCATTTTACTAAACTGCCTAAAGGATGTCTGTGAACTGAGTGGTACAGTTCTAAGATGGTTCAAATCATTTCTAGAATTAATCTAGAATGTTGAGGATCAAAACTACAAAACCTTAAATCAAGCAAGCAATCTTGGTGCAATGCATAACAGTGAACTTTCCCTGAAACATCATATATTAGCCGCAGTACAAGCATCATTTTTTCATTTAAAGAATATAGCCAGGATAAAGCACCTGATTCCTACAGACGATCTGCCCACGATCATCAATGCTTTGGTGACATCATGTCTGGACTACTGCAAAGCACTCCCAGAAAAACTATCTCCTTCAGTGTTACAAAATGCTGCAGCAAAGCTGCTAATTGGCCAGTCAAAAGTTTGCCATGTGACACACATCATCCACTCTCTGCACTGGCTGCCAATAAAATGGTGTATACTATTCAAGATATGCCTGTTATTCCACAAAGCTCTGCATGATCAGGGACCAAGCTATTTAAAAGAATTACTTGTTTTCTATGTCCCAGCTCACACTCTTCAATCAGGACATGCCGAAAGCTAAAAGTTTGCAAGCCATGCAGCTAAATCTCTATGGAACACTCTCCCCAGCACAGTGAAAGACGCCACCTCCCCCAACATTTTAAAACACAGAATCAAGGCCTACCTGTTTACACAGTCCTTTCAGGATTAAAACCTGTAACTTTTAACCCTTTTACGTAAATGTACCATGATTAAAGCACTTTGAGTCCAACCCAGAGAAAAGTGCTATATAAGTTGTTATTACTATTATTATTACATCATACTTTGGACTATATCCAGTCTCATTCTGAAGTGTACAGGCACGGTTTTACATTTGGATCTAACCTCTATCACTACATAAACAGTGGGTGCAATACCAATATTATACTAGTGCATAGCTGAAATGTGACACTATCTTCAACACATGAATAAAAGGAATTTTTAGGTAATAGTATTTCTAATGCTCTCTTTAAATGCTTGATTCAAATCTTTCTAATAATTCCATTTGAATTATGCAATATTCGAATTCGAAAATTCAAATCTATATATTTGTAATAGTATTTCTAATGCTCTCTTTAAATGTGATATTCGAATTCTGCAATATTCGAATTCGAAAAATTTGAATCTATATAATTGTAATAGTATTTCTAATGCTCTCTTTAAATGTAATATTTGAATTATGCAATATTCTAAATAGAAACATTTAAATTGATCTATTTGTATTTATTACGTATCAATTTACAAAAGTCCCTAACACATGAACTATTGAACTTTTGAATAGTATTTATTAAATTGAATGTTACTTTTGAAATTTCGAATGTGGATATTCGATTTAATTATGAACATTCGAAAACGAAAGTAACATTCGATTACCGAATTTTAATGGATTTCTATTCTTATCAACATTCGATTGTCCAATACGAATGTCCACAGACTATTTGTGCTACCAAACTATTAACACTTTTAGCACATTCGCCCATCCCTAATGAATAAATCAGTTTTTTAAAATTTTTCCTCCTTGCTAATTAAGAAAAATACACATTGTTCTGTTTGTATGACAAAGATTTCTAAGGTATTTTAAGTGCACATTAACTATTTATTTAACTAATGCCCTTAAAATTTCCATAATTTTTGGTAATGTCAATCTGTCATGGAATCTTTAAGCAATTAAAACACTATTGCAATGCTAATAGAAAGAATCATGTCAAATAGTGTTTCCTTTATGTTTTTGTGACTACAAGTGACTTTATTACCTAAAAAAAAAATGTTTATCTGCTTTGCCAACAGCATATTAAGATTTTTAGAATAACATTGCCCTCTACTGGGAAACATGCAGAGTAACTAGTTTTTTATGAACTTTAAAGGCAAATTAAACACTTTGAGATGGTAATATAAAATGATAAATCATCATGCCCCCTTTTCCTGTAATTACATTCTGAAATTGTGAGCATTTCAGTTCCTGTTAAAAATGGAAGTGCAGAACAACTGTGCCTAATTGGCCACAGCAGAGGAAGTAACCTAAGTTACACTTATTTTGTCACTAATTTAAACTAACTAATGCAACGTTAAAAAACACATCTACGTGTTATTCTCAGACTAATCTTTTCTTTTCATGCATCATTCTATTAAGCATTTATTTAGTGTTTAATGTCACTTTAATTAAAAGACCTACAAGGCACTAGACTTTGGATCTGTATAATTTCACACTGCAATCAATATTTATAGAATGACCTGACTATTAAATAGCATTGTTTAATAAATATTGAAAATAAGTTTTATTTTAGAAACCAAGGAGCTTACTACAGATCAAATAGAGTAAAGCAAAGTAGTGGTAATCTTTCTGCTAGCTATCTTGCAAGCCATATGAGTAGGACGAGCAAAACTGGATTCCTCAGCAAGCTCCTCCATAAATTTAAGATGGTAGCCACCAGCATGTTAAGCCAGGTCTTTTAAAAAAAATCTTACGACTTGCCTCTATGTTGGCCACGAATGGTATAAGTGCTCTATTCAGATTACTGAGAAGGTAGGGTGTTCAGTGTCGATCATGAAATCACTGCTTGTAAACCGGTAAGGTCGGAGCATGATACCGCTGAGGGGGTTTAATAAGAGGCTGACTCATTTGACCATCTATGCCTCCAGGAATAAATCCCAGAATACGGGAGCCGAAGTTAAAATAAGCACATAAATGTGCTCAGCAATACATAAGACATCAGAATCTATGCAGATTGTAAAAAGAAAACAAAGAATTGTCTCCAACTGGTCTCCAGCTCACAGCGTCACCAGTGACACGCCCCATCATGGCTGCCGCTCAGGAAGTCCCGCCAAATAGTAATTTTTAATAATTTTAATTAAAAAAAATATTAATTACAAAGTATGGATTTCAGGATAAGTTTGTATTTTGGAATTCTGGATTTGCCAATTTGTACCTGTAGTTGTGACTTACTGGTGGGGAAAAATGGTAATTTTATTTTTAAGAGAATATTTATAAAAATTTCTGGATTTGGGAATAATTGTGGATTTTGGAATTCCAGATTTGGGTATTTGTACCTGCAATCATAAAATGTATATAAAGTATTATAAAGTATAAATATGTATTAACAAATAGTTTCAATGGTGCAGACCCTAAATTAGTTTATTATATAAAAAGGGTTAATCTATTTCAAGTGATCCAATAACTGTAAAGTTGCTCTGTATTGGTATTAGAAAATCACCAGTTCTTTAATCTTATTTTACTTGGTACTTTGTATGATTGTGCACCACAAATTTGGTTATACAGATGTTTACGAAAACCTCAATATATCAGCTCAGAATGGTCCTAGCTCCTTAGAACAAAAACTGATGCCTAGAGCACATTACAAGGTACATATACATATATAAACATTTTGCACATTCTTGTTACGTAGATTTAGAACTTAAGTCCTATTGTAACGATCAAGATTGCTGAAAGTTCCATTTTTAGGGTCAATTTATAATGGGATGGGTTCAGGCCTCAAGTTTTTTAGGGGGTTCCTAGGTAAATATAGTGTGCATGCAGAACATTTCAGGTTTGAGACTTCTCTTATTTGTTTCTTCTGGGTGCGAAAGATCATGAGATTTATATCAGAGTGCAACATAAAGATGGTCATGTAACAAGTCCCTATCTGTGTAATGCTGATTAGTGTAGTGTAGAGCTGTGCAATTATTCACATGATGTAATTAATCGCCATATGAGGTTATGCAATATCTGAATTGCATGAGGCTGCAAGTTTTTATCAAAATAAACGTTACTCTGGCCTAAGTGCAAACTGCAAGGGGAACAATCTGCTGTTTTGGACAGTAAAATGCATTTATAATGCAATATGTATGTTAAAAAAATATTTTAATAAAATCACATTTAAAACTGGGATAGCAATATTTCATAAACAAATTGTGATATTGTTTTCTTCATATGGCACAACCCTAGTGTAGTGTACTGAAGAGTTTCCCATAAAGTTAATTCTAGCTCCCTCATACACCTGCACTCAGTGGTGGAGCACCCCATTTCAATAGTGCACTTTCTGGCTGGTTGCAGTTAACACAGATTGAGCAAGGAGCCAGCTAGGAGCAAGAATCCCCCCTACCCTTTCGTTATTTCATGTCAGAGAACAAGCACTTGCGTAACTTTTCTGTACAAATCTGGTGTCAGGTTTTTATATATACCATGTAAAGGCAAACTGTACCCTTTTACGATTTGCATATATGCAGTATTTACTTAAAGGGGTATAAAACCAAATATTTGTATTTCATAATTTTCAGGTTAAATGTACAATTTTAAACAACTTTCCAATTTCATAATTCAGGTTAAATGTACAATTTTAAACAACTTTCCAATTTATTTCTATCATAACATTTGCATTATTCTCTTTGAACTCTTTGTTGAAGGCGCAGCAATGCACTACTGGTTGCTAGCTGAACAAATCGGATGAGCCAATGACAAGAGGCATATATGTGCAGCCACCAATCAGCAGCTAGCTTCCAGTAGTGATTTGCAGCTCTTGAGCCTATTCAGGTGTTGTATTTTTTGTGTGAGATTGTTTAAAAGGACACCAAGAGAAAAAAGCTAATTAGATAATAGAAGTAATATGGAAAGGTATTTAAAATTGCATGCTCTATCTGAATCATAAAAGTTTAATTTTGACTTTAGTGTCTCTTTAAAGGGTTATTTATAAAAACAAAACAAGGTATCTAATGAAAAATCCTCAACATTATTAAATGCTGACACTGACATAACAAGATTATAAAATGTTATATTAAATTGTCCCCCTCCAGTGTGGAACGGGGAAGCCCTTAGAAAAGAGCAGAGTGAAAGCACCTATGGCTTATTTAAATTAACCAATTATGTAAAGTTACAAACCCCCTTTGTCGAGGTTAAAGGGACACTGTACACTAGATTTTTCTTTGCATAAATGTTTTGTAGATGATCCATTTATATAGCCCATCTGGGAGTGTTTTTGTAACAATGTATAGTTTTGCTTATTTTTTAATAACATTTTGCTGATTTTCAGACTCCTAACCAAGCCCCAAAGTATCAGATGTAAACCCAGGTCTACAGATTACTGGTGCTATTGTTTGTGTGTCTGCTCTTTCTGCTCTCCCAGTTCCTTTCACTGCATGTCCCAGCCTAACCTAATCAACAGTGCTAAACTGGGAGCTTCTAAGTACATGTTTTAAAAGGTTTTATGCTGGATTTTTAGATCAGTATCTGTGCATATTCTTCTTTATAATAGTGTCTATTAAATGCAGTTATATGAAAACTGGTGTACACTGTCCCTTTAAACCCAGTTGAACAGGGTCAATAAACATACTAAAACATGCTCTAAAGTATTAGCACATGTAATTAGACTATTATGGCTTATAAATAACAGAGGTACTAGATGCACTAAATAGTCTTACACTTACAGTGATGTTATCAGGGATCCCATGCGTGCACAGAGGAGACAGACACATGGGGAGTAAGCTATCTTATGAATGCTTGCTTTGTTTCCTATTGGGGTTTGGTTAGGAGGTTGAAAGTCATTACGTTTCCATTTAATTATTTCAAAACAGCTCTCTGTAAGGTAAAATGTCCCTTTAAAGTGATGGTAAACAAGACAAGTAATGATATTTATCCATCGATAGAGATTTGTTTGCTGATGTGATCCGCATTGTTGTTTATACAAAATATATTATACATTTTTAAATATAATCAAATTTCTCACCTGTCCGTCAAGTACCTTGTGCAAGAGGGAGTGAGTAAGGGTGCTAGGAAAGCTAAAGGTATATAAAAGTGATGTAGTGTTTTAAGTCAAAAGTGAAAGAATCTATATAGATATGTGATGTGTAAAATACTAACCAAATAAACATTCATATGAACATTGACTGAAGATTAAATACAATTTATTAAAATACAATATAATCTAGGAAACATCAGAAAATAAGGGAATAAAAAGGAAGAGAGCAAATCCTAGGATAAAAATTATTTAAACGTAGGGACGTCTCCCTAATAAAAGGACACAATCTCAAAGATTCAAGAGCATTATATGCATGAAATCTAAAATCAAAATCTGAAATAATATGAGCATATAGTGCTAGAGTGGTATGCAATATCAGACAGAAACATATACTATCAAAAGGCATACAATAGCATTAACGAATCAAACTGATACAAACAGCTAAAAATGTTGCAAAACAAATAGTTGCGGTATGGAATCTCCACAATTCCGTCTTGTGGCAGTTTGAAAGTTTGTAATGAATAGCAAAGCAATCTGGTTACAAAGTAGGCAACGTATCACTCTAGAGCCTGGTTTCTCAACAGCCGGGCCGTGGCCCAGTACCGGGCCGTGATAGCCCTGCTGGTGGGCCCTGACCTGTCATGCCCCCACTGCACACTCTTACCCCACTGCACACCAGGGGCAGACTGAGACCAATCAAGGCCCCAGGAAAACTGTCTCACACTGACCCAAATGTATTCAAATTTATGCAAATGAACATGGTAGCCTCCCTGCCCTAATCCCAACAGGCCCATCAACCTCCAGAGCCAGGACTCCCAACATTAAGGGCCAAAGAAAGGGCCCCCAACCTCCAGGGCCAGACCTCACACTCCATGGCCCTCACAGCGACAGACCCTCGGCAGGACCCCCCATACTCCAGGGCCCCCACTAAACCCACACTGAACTGCTTAGTTACTGATAGGGCAAATCCCTGCTGCTTACTATATATATATATATATATATATATATATATATATATATACATATACATATATATAATCTATCTACCGGGCCCTGGACATGTCCAGCTAAAATTTACCGGGCCTTGAGGTCACTTTGGTTGAGAACCACTGCTCTAGAGCAAACATGTGACTTGTGAAACAGTTCTGCGACACAGTTACTTGTGATCCTGGATAGGATGGTGCAGTGTGCAAAAAAGGGGAGAATATTCGTTACCTTTAACTTTTGTACCTTAAAAGAGTTGTTGCTGTATGTCGGCTGTGGGTTTGTAGATCAACCGCGAGTTCACCCCACGTGACTTAGGCGTCTGACATCACGGGTGACACTCGGGGGGGGCTCGTCTCGCCCCAACAAACCAATACTTCTGCAATGAGAGAAATCCTTGCCTTCACTGAAGGAAGATGTTAACCTCTTAGTGAGTGTGGATCCGTGCTGACGCCTGCACTTAGTGCTATGCAAGCAGGCAGTGGATAATAAGCAGAATAAAAAAAAAATATTAATAACCCGGGTTATAAAATCCTGTAGAGTGTAGCCGAAGTGTTAGGGGTGGTAGATAGTCACAACATTCAAAGCGTTTCGCTCTATCAGAGAGCTTTATCAAGATAAGTGTGACCATATCTCCATCTTCCTTTTAAAGGGGTAACATGATCCTTATTGGTTCAGCCTTAATTAGCCTTGGTTAAGGTAGAATTCTTGTTTTTTTGTATACATATTTTAAGCTTGTTATTCAAGTACAGATGACACTGCAAAATTAAGGTGGAGGATCTGAATACATCATGAGATTGCGTACTTAGTATATAAAATTATACTTACAATTGATATACTATGAAAATAGGTTTATCTTATAATATTGAACCAAACGATATAGAAATGATATAAAAACAACAATCATTTGTGTACCAGTGATTCACTGATTAATCAACATAAAGGTTGATACATTTAGCAATCGTTTAAAACATGTGTAGTTTGTGTGGATAATGAATTAGTTCTGATGTGAATGTTCACATAAATTTTCAAACATCTTTTTTAATGATGTACAAAGATAAATAAATGTGATAGCAGAAACAGGATGAGGAAAGTGACATAACTTCTATCAGAAACTAAGGAATAAAATTAGACTTCGATCCAAACTCGAAATAAATAGTACGGTTTATTCAAAAAGGAAGGGGGATAGTACCTTCACTCCACCATCGTACAGATTTCAGGTTTTAGTTCAGTGACGTGCATAGCAGGTTGGCCCGCTCCACACGTCACAAAGTAAAGAAAAAAAAATGTATTATGAGGGTGGAGTGAAGTTACCTGATGGACAGCTCAAATGTAGCTGTTACTTCTTGTGCTGCTTGTTTTACGCGCATGCTCCAATGTGACTGCTACATCATACAAGTAAAGAGTGAATCACCAGATTCACTGTTGACTGCAATGCTAGTTAGGATTCAGTGTTTAATCCCATTTCATTGCGGACCACCCTCTACCCATAGCATGCATGCGTGTGCCTTTCATGAACGCATGTTGTGACACATCATTGTGGCCAAAGCTGATTGGCTGATGATTTATTACACTACTGAAGTGGAGCGCACGTGTGGTAACTCCGGACTGTCTCCGGTCTGTTAGTTGAAATCACTTTTGATTGGTTCAAAGCGAAGAAAAATAAATGGAATTGCGAGGGGGGCTGGAGGGGGTCGCCAGAGTATGCATCCTAAATGCAGACATACCTAAATTATTCAGGTATGTAAGACAACAAAAAAAGGTATGATTAGACATTTTAATATATGGTCTTTCAGATAGCATTTTGTTCTAAACCATCGTTTACCATCACTTTCAAGGGGCAGCCTACACCAGAATTTTTATTGTTTAAAAAGATAGATAATCCCTTTATTACCCATTCCACAGTTTTGCATAACCAACACAGTTATATTAATGTTTGTTTTACCTCTGTGATTACCTTGTAGTTGTTTACAATTGCATGCCCTATTTGAATCATGAAAGTTTAATTTTGACTAGACTGCAGACATCCCAAGTCTCCCAGAAGCTCCAAGAGTCTCCCGCATTGAAATAGCTGCTCCCTGACACCCGCAAATTAATTTGACTATCCCGGAAGTTCAACCTACAACAACTAACCAATATAATTTTTTATGGTAATTTCTTCAGCTAGTAACAAAGTGTGCATAACGGTTTGTTTTGTGTGATGACCACACAAAACAAACCGTTATGCACGCTCTGTTACTAGCCAGTAACTAGTTGTTTTGGTCTGTGCGATCGCTTGTTGGTCCTTTCCATTCAGCAGTTTTGTGATTGGCTGAATAACTGCTGGCTGCTTCATTTGCGTTCATCATCTGTGTTCCAGTGTAAATGCTGGTAACCACCGTAGTCAGATTGAAGTAAGTGAGTGGCCGATAAGAGGTCAGGTGGCCGTGGAGCAACCTATGCCTGTAACAGAGGGGAGGGTGTTTCCTGGAATGAGCCACAAGCTGTTAATTATATTAATTGGCATTAAGCTAAACTACTTGCATAATATAGCGCTTTAGCTGCTGTAATCATGCATAAACTTCCTATTTGGGATGGATTATGTTGAATGAATAAGATACAGTCACTTTACAACATATTAATCAGAAAGAGAGGTATCTCAAATATAAATATTCTAAAGAGCCCACTGCACTGATATTGTAAACTGCCTCTAACCCTAAATATTGATAAAAAATAAAATGCAGTGTACATTAGTCAATGGTGCAGCTATATTTTTGTTGCACACACAAAGTCAGTTTTAGTTCTTTGTTAAATTATTTATGCGTTACCCTAGCACATGTAGTGATTATTTTACCCTCACGTTCTTCTCTCTCCTCCCCTGCACAGTTTTACATACCCTGGCCTCTCATGTCCCTCCCTGCCTATTCTAATATTTATTTCTGCTCTGCATTTTTTTTTTCATTTTATGCTATCTTGTTTTGTTTTTTTCTTTTTGATGTATTAATTATTCTGCACCTTCCTTACTCCAACATTCTCTGTGATGTCATGTTCAGCTCTGTGATGTCATGTAATGTTGTTTGATGTGTAAACATTCCATACGTTCCTGTCCCAGCCTCACACAATGTGCCGTTGCCAGAAAGTAGCTTCTGCTCTTTGTCTGCTCATTTTCTTGGGCATGTCTACATTTCTATGTACAATACACAGGTAAGATCTTGATATGGAATAGAATATTTAGTTTACATGTCATGAAGAACTGGAGCAAATAATCAATTTCCCCCTAAGCATAGGTTCACTATTAAACAACACATATGTAATTTACTTTAATTATATACTGATCACCAATCTACATATGTGGTAGTTTTTTTTTTTTAATATGTTACATTTTACTCACATACTAATTAGATGATAATATGTGCAACAAATTGGGTATTCAAAATGTAATTAACATTTTAATATTTTTGTGATAAACATCACACAAGGTTTTTAAAAAAAAATCTAGTGTATGACGTCCCTTTAAACATCTGTACCAAAAGTGTGTTGAACTGTTATTTAAAAGGGATAGGAAGGTCAAAAATGAAATGTCCATAAGTGCATTTCAATTTACTAATCTATAGAATATAACAATCAGGTGCTCTAAGATGTAATGACTTATTTTAATATGCTTAAATTAAATTAACATCTTTTATCTAATTTTGTTTTCTATTGTCTTATTATCCTTTATTAAAAAGCATACCTAGGTAGGCTTCGGAGCAGCAGCGCCCTACTTGTAACTAGCTGCTGATTTCTGGCTACACATATATGCCTCTTGCCATTGGTTCACCCTGATGTGTTCAGCTACCAGTACTGCATTGCTGCTCCTTTAACAAAGGATGCCAAGAAAAATTAAGTAAATTGGAAAGTGATTTAAAATGTTATGCTCTACCTGAATGTGGGGTTTCATGTCTCTCTAACTAACCTATCAGTTTTCTCAGTAGGCAGGTTTTACAGGAGTCGACCTCTCTCCAGTTCATCCATCAGTTCAGTTAGTGTCTGCAGCGCCATGGCAGAGTGTCCACATAAAAAAAAGAAATACAAAACGCACTTCACACCAGACTACACTAAAGTGTACCCATGCATAATAGGGGTAAAAAACAATGACAGTGTAGCTCGCTGTACTGTTTGAAGCAGTGATTTCTCAGTTACCCATGGTGAGTTAAATGACTGTAAAAGACATGTTGAGGTGAGTTTAATAGGTGTCATTCGTCCATAAGCAAAGCTAACATTATTTTAACTAGATGCTATAAGGAGATATTGGCCCCAAGTTATCAAGGTCTGGCGGACCTGAACCGACACTGCTGATCAGGTCCGCCAGACCTCGCTGAATACGGCGAGCAATACGCTCGCAGTATTCAGCATTGCACCAGCAGCTCACAAGCGTACTCGATCGGGTTGATTTCCGCCGATGTCTGTCCACCTGCTCAGAGCAGGCGGACAGGTTATGGAGCAGCGGTCTTTGTGACCGCTGCTTCATAACTGCTGTTTCTGGCGAGCCTGCAGGCTCGCCAGAAACACGGGGCATCAAGCTCCAAACAGAGCTTGATAAATATGCCCCATTGTATTGATATCTAGGTAATGAGGCCAAAATCCTTGTACTTATTTTATACAGTTATTATTGAATAACTACTTTACACACAGTGTAGACATGTGTAAAGTAGATATTGAATAAAAAAATGACTCTATATGAGTTGAATAAGTCAGTAATATAATATAGTATAATATAATACTAAACAGTGTAAGTACCTATTTTAGTGTCACATTTTCTGCATATACCAGACTTAGACTTAGGTGAAATCACAAAAACAAAGTATGTATCATTGCCTTATGTAATAGGTTAATACAGTATGTAACCTATTACATAGGACAATATAATAAGGATACACCTTATGCTTTTATTTCTTTTAGGGACCACTACATATTAGGGAGGCTAAGCGTAGGGAAGGCTGCTCAAGTATTTCACAGTTCTTTTCAGCAGAAAAACAAAGTCTGACAGAGAAGGTCACTAGAGCTGAGGTGTACTTTACATCTTTCATTGTTGAGCATAACTTGCCATTCCAGGTGTGTAAGCACAAAGGCAAGCTATTCAGGAAAATGTTTCCAGATTCAGATATAGCAAAACCCTATGCCTGCTCATCAACCAAGACAGCAGCTATTGTGAACATGGCTCTGGAACCTGAATGTTCAGAGGATCTGTACAAGTTCATCCGGACAGAAAAAAGGCCATATAGTATTTTGGTTGACGAAAGCAATGATATCATGTGTGAGAAGCAATGTGCCATTTTAGTCAGGTACTATAATGAAAAGCAGGATAAGGTAACAGTTGGATTTGTAGACATGCCAGTGTGCAATGATGCCAAAGCTGAAAACATATTCAACTGCATTGCATCATCCATGCATGACAAAGGCCTTGAATGGTCTTATTGTGTAGGATATAGTAGTGACAACTGCAATGTGATGATTGGCAAAAACAACTCTGTATTGACAAGAGTGAAAGCACAGGCCCCTCATATTTACAGTGTTGGCTGTCCAAGTCACCTGGTCAACATTTGTGCCAAAACTGCTGCTAAGGAGCTCTCAATGTCCCCTGAAGAACTGCTCATTGACATCTACTACTACTTTGAGAAAAGTTCCAAATGAAGAGAAGACCTAAAAGTGTTTTAAGAGTTATGCAATGTTGCCCAGCAGAGTACAAAAGCATTGTCCTACACGCTAGCTCTCTTTAGGAAAAGGTTTGGAGCATCTGCTCCACCAATGGCCAGCTTTTCTTTCATATTTTGAGTTAGAGTGAAAATCAGAAATCATCTCATATTCAGAAAAGGCTGAAAGACCCCCAAATGAGACTATATGCATGCTTTATCCATAATGTCACACAATGTTTTGACAAATTCAATTTCATTTTTCAAAACATGACACCTGTCCTCTACAAGTTGTACCAGAGCGTACAAGAGCTCCTGCAGGACATAGCTAGCAGATTTATTAAGCCAAAGGTATTGAGAGAATACAACATTCAGGAGATTGATATAAGCAACACTGAAATTCACCTCCCAGGTGAAGAGCTTTTTATTGGGTACCTGGCAAGGAGGCAGTAGCTAGATGAGGACCATTGCAATACAAATCAGTTCTTTAAAGATGCCAGAGCATTCTATGTCAGGAGCTTTAAAAAAATATTGGAGAAGTTCCCAATGAGAGACCAAATCTTGAAGAATCTATCAGTGGTCAATATGGAGTACCAAGATGAGGTGAATCCAGAGAACATAGTAACATAGTAGATGAGGTTGAAAAAAGACTGAAGTCCATCAAGTTCAACCTATACAAATCTAAAATATTTACAGGCTCCAGTTAAGCTTAAAGTGATGGTATATTCGTATGTATTGCAAAACATATTGTAGATGCTCTTACCTTAACTAGCACATTGATGTGCTTATATTAAAAAAAAAAAACATCTTTTCACTTAGTAATTTCGTTTTTATTTCATTAACCGTACAGTGTAATAATCAGCCTCTCTCTAAATTTTTCACAGGAGCAGCTTTGATTGACATCAGTTTTAGCCAATCATCAGCTCACCATGCGCCCCATGTGAAATAGGACCTGCACGCTCCCGTGCTCTCAACTAACTTACTGCTATGGAATGCGCATGCGCAATTCTTACGCTACTTGCGCATTTCTAAATGAGAATCCTCAGCTCCGGGTTAAATAAAGATAGCATCCGATGTAAGTAAACTGTAAATCATTCCTTTCGTACTGATTCACTGTTTACTTTCATTTCTGTCATCAGCAAGTATTTTTCTCTTCGTTAATACAATTATTGCAAGTATTTAAAAAAATAATTACATCTAAAAAATGACAAACCTTTATTTTCAAATTATAAGTATTATAATCAATTTTATACTATGTTTAATTTATTTGTGGTAAACGTGCAATTATATTTGGACACTCTATATTATGTCTTAATGACAAAATTAAATATAAAATAATTTGTATTTCATACCTTTAATTTAATTTATATATATATTCAGTATACTGTATATAACTCCCCCCAATATATCCTCATATAGCAATTCCCCCCGAATATAGCCTCATATAGCAATTCCCCCCGAATATAGCAATTCCCCCCCAATGTATCCTCCTATAGCAACTCCCCCCCAAATAACCTCCTCTAGCAACTCCCCCCATATATCCTAATATAGCAACTCCCCCCAATATATCCTCATATAGCAACTCCCCCCAATATATCCTCATATAGCATCTCCCACCAATATATCCTTATATAGCAACTCCTCCCAATATATCCTTATATAGCAACTCCCCCCAATATATCCTCATATAGCAACTCCCCCCCAATATATCCTCATATAGCAACTCCCCCCAATATATCCTCATATAGCACCCGCCAATATATCCTCATATAGCAACTCCCCCCAATATATCCTCATATAGCAATTCCCCCCGAATATAGCCTCATATAGCAATTCCCCCAAATATAGCCTCATATAGCAATTCCCCCCCAATGTATCCTCCTATCGCAACTCCCCCCAAATAACCTCCTATAGCAACTCCCCCCAATATATCCTAATATAGCAACTCCCCCCAATATATCCTCATATAGCAACGCCCCCCAATATATCCTAATATATCAACGCCCCCCAATATATCCTTATACAGCAACTCCCCCCCAATATATCCTCATATAGCAACTCCCACCAAATATATCCTCATATAGCAACTCCCCCCAATATATCCTCATATAGCACCCGCCAATATATCCTCATATAGCAACTACCCCCAATATATCCTCATATAGCAACTCCCCCCAATATATCTTCATATAGCAACTCCCCCCAATATTCCCTCATATAGCTACTTTCTACAATATATCCTCATATAGCAACTCCCCCCCATATATCCTCATATAGCAACTCCCCCCATATATCCTCATATAGCAACTCCCCCCTATTATATCCTCATATAGCAACTCCCCCCAATATAGCCTCATATAGCAACTCCCCCAATATATCCTCATATAGCACCCCCCAATATATCCTCATATAGCAACTCCCCCCAATATATCCTCATATAGCAACTCCCCCCAATATTCCCTTATAGCTACTCCCTCCAATATATCCTCATATAGCAACTCCCCCCCATATATCTTTATATAGCAACTCCCCCCTATTATATCCTCATATAGCTACTCCCCCCAATATATCATAATATAGCAAATCCCCCCGATTATATCCTCATATAGCAACTCCCCCCAATATAGCCTCATATAGCAACTCCCCCCCAATATAGCCTCATATAGCAACTCCCCCCAATATATCCTCATACACTCTATATTATGTCTTAATGACAAAATTAAATATATTTAAAATAATTTGTATTTCATACCTTTAATGTAATTTTAATATCCTAATTAGCCAATCATCAGCTCACCATGCGCCCCATGTGAAATAGGACCTGCACGCTCCCGTGCTCTCAACTAACTTACTGCTATGGAATGCGCATGCGCAATTCTTACGCTACTTGCGCATTTCTAAATGAGAATCCTCAGCTCCGGGTTAAATAAAGATAGCATCCGATGTAAGTAAACTGTAAATCATTCCTTTCGTACTGATTCACTGTTTACTTTCATTTCTGTCATCAGCAAGTATTTTTCTCTTCGTTAATACAATTATTGCAAGTATTTAAAAAAATAATTACATCTAAAAAATGACAAACCTTTATTTTCAAATTATAAGTATTATAATCAATTTTATACTATGTTTAATTTATTTGTGGTAAACGTGCAATTATATTTGGACACTCTATATTATGTCTTAATGACAAAATTAAATATAAAATAATTTGTATTTCATACCTTTAATTTAATTTATATATATATTCAGTATACTGTATATAACTCCCCCCAATATATCCTCATATAGCAATTCCCCCCGAATATAGCCTCATATAGCAATTCCCCCCGAATATAGCAATTCCCCCCCAATGTATCCTCCTATAGCAACTCCCCCCCAAATAACCTCCTCTAGCAACTCCCCCCATATATCCTAATATAGCAACTCCCCCCAATATATCCTCATATAGCAACTCCCCCCAATATATCCTCATATAGCATCTCCCACCAATATATCCTTATATAGCAACTCCTCCCAATATATCCTTATATAGCAACTCCCCCCAATATATCCTCATATAGCAACTCCCCCCCAATATATCCTCATATAGCAACTCCCCCCAATATATCCTCATATAGCACCCGCCAATATATCCTCATATAGCAACTCCCCCCAATATATCCTCATATAGCAATTCCCCCCGAATATAGCCTCATATAGCAATTCCCCCAAATATAGCCTCATATAGCAATTCCCCCCCAATGTATCCTCCTATCGCAACTCCCCCCAAATAACCTCCTATAGCAACTCCCCCCAATATATCCTAATATAGCAACTCCCCCCAATATATCCTCATATAGCAACGCCCCCCAATATATCCTAATATATCAACGCCCCCCAATATATCCTTATACAGCAACTCCCCCCCAATATATCCTCATATAGCAACTCCCACCAAATATATCCTCATATAGCAACTCCCCCCAATATATCCTCATATAGCACCCGCCAATATATCCTCATATAGCAACTACCCCCAATATATCCTCATATAGCAACTCCCCCCAATATATCTTCATATAGCAACTCCCCCCAATATTCCCTCATATAGCTACTTTCTACAATATATCCTCATATAGCAACTCCCCCCCATATATCCTCATATAGCAACTCCCCCCATATATCCTCATATAGCAACTCCCCCCTATTATATCCTCATATAGCAACTCCCCCCAATATAGCCTCATATAGCAACTCCCCCAATATATCCTCATATAGCACCCCCCAATATATCCTCATATAGCAACTCCCCCCAATATATCCTCATATAGCAACTCCCCCCAATATTCCCTTATAGCTACTCCCTCCAATATATCCTCATATAGCAACTCCCCCCCATATATCTTTATATAGCAACTCCCCCCTATTATATCCTCATATAGCTACTCCCCCCAATATATCATAATATAGCAACTCCCCCCGATTATATCCTCATATAGCAACTCCCCCCAATATAGCCTCATATAGCAACTCCCCCCCAATATAGCCTCATATAGCAACTCCCCCCAATATATCCTCATACACTCTATATTATGTCTTAATGACAAAATTAAATATATTTAAAATAATTTGTATTTCATACCTTTAATGTAATTTTAATATCCTAATTATTATATATATATATATATATATATATATATATATATATATATATATATATATATATATATATATATATATATATATATATATATATATATAAGAATTAGACAATGTGCACTGCAAATATCTGTATGCGACAGCCTTGGGTGTGAATACTACTTCTGATGAAATCCCTTTTTGATTGTGCTTTTTCATCTTTGGTATATATATAAATATATATATATATATATTAATTTTATTTTATATATATATATATATATATAAATTTCTAATAAATAGTTTATTAATTATGTGTTTTTTTTTAAAATATCATTTTTATTATGAAGGACAAAATACATACACATCAAGAACAGGTATAACAGCATATGCAAGTGTTAATATTATTAAACCATCTGCTTTAGATCAGATAGCTTCCTTAAGTCTTATGCTTCATCATTTCCTGTTCCTTTCAATGATATGAAGAACATCTATTTGAGTGAATGCATCCTCCTTCATCCTTTTCTTTCCTTTTTCCAGCATCTTCCTAACCTCACAAAAACTAAACCTAACTTCCAACTATAAAACCTTACACAACAAACTATCTAACATACAGATCCTGAGAATTATTATCACTACTGGTCGTGGGGCCCAGTGCGAAAGAAAAAAAAAAAAAAAAGAGGGAAAGGGGAGGGAAGGGTGGAGAAGAGGCCAAGGAACAGGAGAGGGCACAGCTACTAAGCGCGTGGGGTGAATTATAGAACGAGGCGCTGTTACCCATTGTTGGTTCTGTTAAACAGGTGTTCCCAATCCCCCCTTAGAGTGTCTTCCAAGAAAAACACAGAGTCCTTGAATGGTATTAGAATTAGTCTCTGTATTTCTAACTCAAAGGTTAATATAAGTTTGCGCCATTTACGTAGAAACAGACCTGGCCTTTTTCGGACATCTAGTCTTACATCCATTTGTTCTATGAATATTTGGGATTGTAAATTTTTTTTGAAACCTCTGAAGGAAGGACCTGCATTCACTATCCAATATTTTAATATGTGTTTTCTAGCCACTAGTATAACTAAACTTAGTACTGTATCATGTTGCTTGTGTTGGTTATCCCAGTTCAGGAACAAAATATTGTCAGGTTGTATAGTAAACTGTATCTGTAGTTTTTTCTCAATCCAATATTATATTTTGCCCCAGTACTGTTTAATTAATGGGCAATCCCATATATAGTGCAAAAGGTTCGGGTTGTCCAATGTGCATTTGACGCACTTATTTGACATAGTAGGTATCCACTTTGCCATTGCTCTCGGAGTGAGGTAAGCTTTGTGTAGGAAGCGTATCTGAGATTCCCTATATACTGCAGACAGTGTAGCTCTCCTTGTTTTTTCCATACTGTTCCTTATCTCATCCCACGTGACCTCCCTAACACCCTCCCTAACCCATCCCATCTGTATGGAGCTCTGTAGGCCAGAGAGGCGGTGTTGCAAAAGTGTTTGGTAGATTCCCGAGAGTGAGAATCTGCCCATTATATAGAGTGATTGAGTAAGACGAAGGGGAGATCCTTCCCAGAACTCCGGTTTGTCTCTGACCAATGCCCCAATATAGTGGTGCACCTGAAGAAATGCATAAAAGTGTGTCCTGGGGAGATCATATTCTCTCTGCAAGGTACCAAAATTCTTAACCGTTTTTGTGAGGGGATCTATTAGGTGTTTAAGCGACCTTATCCCTTTTTGCTCCCAGAGTTTAAAAGGTCGAGTCTCCGACCCCGCCGGGAAGTCTGGGTTTTTAACTATAGGTAAATAGGGTGTGACATGACACGATTTTCCAAAGAACTTGTGTGCTTGGTGCCATGCCTTCAATGGGTCCTTATACAATACGTTGAGGCCCAAAGCATGTATGGACTTCGTGTTTGTGATATGGGGTAGGTAAGCCAGTGATATGTTTCCCAACACCGCTTGCTCCAAGGCAGGTCTACAGAAGTGGTGTGTACCCACCTGCCAGTCCACCACCAGGCGGATCAATGCTGCCCAATTATACATTCTGAAGTCCAGCAGCGCCAAGCCTCCATTAGGAAAGCCCATACTCAGTTTGTCTCTTGAAATTTGCTGTTTCTTCCCCTGCCATATAAAGCTTGTCGTGGCAGTATTCAATAATTTAACATCTGATTTATTCAAAAGCAAAGAGAGCATAAGAAGTGGGTATAGTAATCGGGGAATGATCACAATTTTAAGTAATCCAATCCTTCCTGATAGAGATAGGGACAAAGACTTCCAGCTATTCATTTGAGCGTGCAACTTGGCGCAGATAGTTGTTAGGTTGTTAGCATATCATTTATTTGGGTTGGCCAAAAGTCTGATGCCTAGATATGTAACATCTTGTTTGGCTACCGTAAAGGGATATTTCTCGTCTAGGCCTGTTTTCCTATGGAGCCAGAGAATCTCCGATTTCTGCACATTCACCTTATAACCCGAGAATGAGCCAAAGTCGGTAAGATTTTTCATAATACTGGGCAAATGTGCTTGGGGGTCCTGCACGAATAAAAGCATATCATCTGCGTATAGCGCAAGGTGCTGTGGGACTCCTGCTATGTCAATGCCAGGAAAGTCTTGCTGCAATTTAATGGCCAGTGGCTCCAGAGCAATATTAAAGAGCAGGGGTGACAGGGGACACCCCTGTCTGGTGCCCCTATGTAGAAGGAAGGTGGGCAAAAACATGTTATTAACAAGGACACTAGCCGAAGGGGAATTATATAAATTTCTAACAAGTGTAAGGAAGGAACCAGAGAAGTTGGCCTGTGTCATGGTATTGAACAGATGGTCCCATTCCACTCGATCAAAGGCCTTTTCCACGTCAAGTGACAACAGAAAGGCCTCCGGTCTATCCACCGCTAAGCGATCTCGTGATCCATCCCAGAAATGTTGGATTATCTGCAGCACCCTACGTACATTAACCACCGAAGATCTTGCATGCATGAAACCCGTTTGGTCTTCATGTATGATACTAGGTAATATAAATCTTAGTCTCTCGGCAAACAATTTAGTGAGGATCTTGTAGTCCGAATTTAATAAGGAGATCGGCCTGTAAGATTCGGGTAGCAGACTGTCCTTCCCTGATTTCGGGATCAGGGTGATATATGCCTTCAGGAATTCAGGAACAGGTTCCCTTTCCTCTTTGAAATAGCCAGCAAACAACTCCACGAGCACTGGAGTCACCTGCGGTTTAAGCAAGCGATAGAATTCAATTGGCAGCCCATCAGGACCAGGTGCTTTGCCCAGCGACATGGCCATAATGGTTTTCTCAATCTCCTGTCCATCTATAGGGGCATTCAGTCTATCCAGTTGCTCTTCAGAGATCTTCAGGAGTGCAATGCTGTCCCAGAAACGATCTCTTGTTTCACCTCTGGGGGAGAGTTCACTAGTGTACAAAGAAGAGTAGTACGAGGTGAAAGCCTCTGCTATTAGTTTGGGGTCTCTTATGACTTTCCCCTGTGTTTTCAACGCAGCTACACGTTTGGAAGAGGTGGTTAAATTTACTAACGTTGCTAAAAGTTTCCCTGACTTATCGCCGTATCTATAATATTTACCTCTGGTTCGTAACAATGCCTGTGAGGCTTGATGTGCAAGCAGCGCATCATATTCTGCCTTGGTATCAACATATTTACGGTGGTGTTGATTAGAGGGGGTAGTACAGTACTCCCGATAGTCTCCGATAATCTATCTCTCAAACGCTCTACTTTTTCCGTGTATTGTTTTTTCCTACGTGCTAGATAGGCAGTTATGTTACCGGAAAGGACAGCTTTAGCTGTGGTCCAGAATAACTCTGGTGTGTTTAAGTGTTGGATGTTATTCGCCCTATAGTCATCCCAACAATGTATTAGGTCATTTTGAAATTCTTGGGATGATATTAAATGTTTTGGAAACCTTAAGGTGCGCCAATTACACAGTTGTGGGACTATATCCAGAAAGAGTGCTATGGGGGCATGGTCAGAGACAACAACCTCTCCGATTTTTGTGTCAATTACCTGGGTGACTAGGGAGTTTGAGATCATAAAGAGATCAATGCGTGACATGGAAGTTGTCGCCCGTGAAATGCATGTATAATCCCTCCTGTCAGGATTTAATTGTCGCCATATGTCAGACATATCAAGGGAGTTTCCCAACATTGCAAAAACATCTTTTTCAAATTTATCTGATACCTTAGGTGGTTTCCCACCTGTGGGTTTAGTGGGGTCTCTAAGTCTGTCGCAATGGGGGTTTGGGGCCAAGTTGAAGTCTCCTCCCATTATAATGTGGGTGTCTAAGTAGGGTGTGAGTGTGGCCACAATAGTGTCCCAAAATTTCCTATCTTTTTGATTTGGGGCGTAAACATTACATAAGGTGTACATTTTCTGTAAGATACAAATTTGTACTATTATATATCTGCCCTCTGGATCTTTGAGCACCTCCATGACCTCATATTCTAGCTGTTTACCAAAAAGTATGGCCACCCCCCTACTAGCTGAATTATATGAAGCATATTCTACCCTCTCCACCCAGTCCGACCGCAATTTATCATGTTCTAACTCCGAAAGGTGCGTCTCTTGCAAAAACGCAATTTCTGCTCTTTTTTCCCTAAGGTGGGTTAAAATTGTCTTCCTCTTGATAGGGGAATGAATTCCCCCTATATTCGATGAATATAAATTAAATCTTAAATTCTAAGCGAGACTTGAAATGTGTACACATCAAGTAGGGGAGTATGACACTTGACAGGGAAGGGTAAAAGAGGTACAGAGGGAAAGGGGGGAAAGACGAGGAGAAATAAAAAAAAAAAACCCACCACAACCCACCTTATTGACGTGCTGGACAGGCTCCCTGTTCAGCGTTTCATCACGCCAGAGCACCACTGGGCCCCGCTGACCAAGTATATGCAAATACTGTGTGTACACATCAAGTAGGGGAGTATGACACTTGACTAGTGATGTCGCGAATAGTTCGCCAGAGAACAGTTCCCGGCGAACATAGCTTGTTCACGTTCGCCGCGGCGGGCGAACATATGCGATGTTCAGTCCGCCCCCTATTCGTCATCATTGAGTAAACTTTGACCCTGTATCTCACAGTCTGCAGACACATTACAGCCAATCAGCAGCAGACACTCCCTCCCAGACCCTCCCAGCTCCTGGGCAGCAGCCATTTTAGATTCATTCTGATCCTGCATTCTTAGTGACAGGAGGGATAGTGTAGCTGCTGCTGATTTTATAGGGAAATTGATAGCTAGGCTAGTGTATTCAGTGTCCACTACAGTCCTGAAGGACTCATCTGATCTCTGCTGTAAGGACAGCACCCCAAAAAGCCCTTTTTAGGGCTAGAACATCAGTCATTTTTTTTTTCTTTGTAATCTAATAGCAGTTGCCTGCCTGGCACTGCCAGCCTGTGTGTCAGGCTCACAGCATATACTGTGCCTACTTGCTCAGTGCCACCACTCATATCTGATGTAACATTAGTGTAAATTAAAAAAAAAAAACTTTTACATCAGTCTGCTAGTGTAATCTAATTTCAATTGCCAGGCCAGCCTGCCACTGCCAGCCTGTGTGTCAGGCTCACAGCATATACTGTGCCTAATTGCTCAGTGCCACCACTCATATCTGGTGTAACATTAGTGTAATTTTTTTAAAAAAAAACTTTTACATCAGTCTGCTAGTGTAATCTAATTTCAGTTGCCAGGCCAGCCTGCCACTGCCAGCCTGTGTGTCAGGCCCACAGCATATAATGTGCCTACTTGCTCAGTGCCACCACTCATATCTGGCTGGTGTAACAGTAGTATAATTTAAAAAAAAAAAAAAAACTTTTACATCAGTCTGCTAGTGTAATCTAATAGCAGTTGCCTGCCTGCCACTGCCAGCCTGTGTGTCAGGCTCACAGCATATACTGTGCCTACTTGCTCAATGCCACCACCAGTCATATCTGGTGTAACATTAGTGTAAATTTTTTAAAAAAAAACTTTTACACCAGTCTGCTAGTGTAATCTAATTTAATTTGCCAGCCTGCCACTGCCAGCCTGTGTTTCAGGCTCACAGCATATACTGTGCCTACTTGCTCAGTGCCACCACTCATATCTGGTGTAACATTAGTGTAAATTTAAAAAAAAAAAAAACTTTTACATCAGTCTGCTAGTGTAATCTAATTTCAGTTGCCAGGCCAGAATGCCACTGCCAGCCTGTGTGTCAGGCTCACAGCATATACTGTGCCTACTTGCTCAGTGCCACCACCAGTCATATCTGGTGTAACAGTAGTGTAAATTAAAAAAAAAAACTTTTTTGACTGTGAAACATCAGGCTGCTAGTGTAATCTAATTGCAGTTGCCTGCCTGCCAGCGTGTGTGCCAGACCCACTTGCCCAGTGCCACACCACTCATATCTGGTGTAACAGTAGTGTAAATTTTAAAAAAAAACTTTTACATCAGTCTGCTAGTGTAATCTAATTTCAGTTGCCAGGCCAGCCTGCCACTGCCAGCCTGTGTGTCAGGCTCGCAGCATATACTGTGCCTACTTGCTCAGTGCCACCAGTCATATCTGGTGTAACAGTAGTGTAAATTTAAAAAAAAAAACTTTTACATCAGTCTGCTAGTGTAATCTAATTTCAGTTGCCAGGCCAGCCTGCCACTGCTAGCCTGTGTGTCAGGCTCACAGCATATACTGTTCCATACTTGCTCAGTGCCACCACTCATATCTCGTGTAACAGTAGTGTAAATTAAAAAAAAAAAAACTTTTACATCAGTTTGCTAGTGTAATCTAATAGCAGTTGCTCGCCTGCCACTGCCAGCCTGTGTGTCAGGCTCACATCATATACTGTGCCTACTTGCTCAGTGCCACCACTCATATCTGGTGTAACATTAGTGTAAATTTAAAAAAAAAAACTTTTACATCAGTCTGCTAGTGTAATCTAATTTCAGTTGCCAGGCCAGAATGCCACTGCCAGCCTGTGTGTCAGGCTCACAGCATATACTGTGCCTACTTGCTCAGTGCCACCACCAGTCATATCTGGTGTAACAGTAGTGTAAATTAAAAAAAAAAAAAACTTTTTTGACTGTGAAACATCAGTCTGCTAGTGTGATCTAATTGCAGTTGCCTGCCTGCCAGCTTGTGTGCCAGACCCACTTGCCCAGTGCCACACCACTCATATCTGGTGTAACAGTAGTGTAAATTTAAAAAAAAAACTTTTACATCAGTCTGCTAGTGTAATGTAATTTCAGTTGCCAGGCCAGCCTGCCACTGCCAGCCTGTGTGTCAGGCTCACTGCATCTACTGTGCCTACTTGCTCAGTGCCACCAGTCATATCTGGTGTAACAGTAGTGTAAATTTAAAAAAAAAACTTTTACATCAGTCTGCTAGTGTAATCTAATTTCAGTTGCCAGGCCAGCCTGCCACTGCTAGCCTGTGTGTCAGGCTCACAGCATATACTGTTCCATACTTGCTCAGTGCCACCACTCATATCTCGTGTAACAGTAGTGTAAAAATTTTTTTAAAAACTTTTACATCAGTTTGCTAGTTTAATCTAATAGCAGTTGCCCGCCTGCCACTGCCAGCCTGTGTGTCAGGCTCACATCATATACTGTGCCTACTTGCTCAGTGCCACCACTCATATCTGGTGTAATAGTAGTGTAAATTAAAAAAAAAACTTTTACATCAGTCTGCTAGTGTAATGTAATTTCAGTTGCCAGGCCAGCCTGCCACTGCCAGCCTGTGTGTCAGGCTCACAGCATATACTGTTCCATACTTGCTCAGTGCCACCACTCATATCTGGTGTAACAGTAGTGTAAATTTTAAAAAAAAACTTTTACATCAGTCTGCTAGTGTAATCTAATTTCAGTTGCCAGGCCAGCCTGCCACTGCCAGCCTGTGTGTCAGGCTCACAGCATATACTGTGCCTACTTGCTCAGTGCCACCAGTCATATCTGGTGTAACAGTAGTGTAAATTTTAAAAAAAAACTTTTACATCAGTCTGCTAGTGTAATCTAATAGCAGTTGCCCGCCTGCCACTGCCAGCCTGTGTGTCAGGCTCACATCATATACTGTGCCTACTTGCTCAGTGCCACCACTCATATCTGGTGTAATAGTAGTGTAAATTTAAAAAAAAAAACTTTTACATCAGTCTGCTAGTGTAATCTAATTTCAGTTGCCAGGCCAGCCTGCCACTGCCAGCCTGTGTGTCAGGCTCACAGCATATACTGTTCCATACTTGCTCAGTGCCACCACTCATATCTGGTGTAACAGTAGTGTAAATTTAAAAAAAAAAAAACTTTTACATCAGTTTGCTAGTGTAATCTAATAGCAGTTGCCCGCCTGCCATTGCCAGCCTGTGTGCCAGGCTCACAGCATATACTGTGCCTACTTGTTCAGTGCCACCACTCATATCTGGTGTAACAGTAGTGTAAATTTAAAAAAAACAAAAAACTTTTACATCTGTCTGCTAGTGTAATCTAATTTCAGTTGCCAGGCCAGCCTGCCACTGCCAGCCTGTGTGTCAGGCTCACAGCATATACTGTGCCTACTTGCTCAGTGCCACACCACTCATATCTGGTGTAACAGTAGTGTAAATTTAAAAAAAAAAAAAACTTTTACATCAGTCTGCTAGTGTAATCTAATTTCAGTTGCCAGGCCAGCCTGCCACTGCCAGCCTGTGTGTCAGGCTCACAGCATATTCTGTGTCTACTTGCCCAGTGCCAACACCACTCATATTATCTTGTTTAATAGTAGTGTAAGTGTACATTTAAAAATAAAAAAACTATTTTGACTGTGAAACATCAGTCTGCTTCTTTGTGTCAGGCTCACAGCGTATACTGTACTGGTCCAGTGCCACCACTCATATTATCTTGTTTTATAGTAGTGTAAGTGTACATTTTAAAAATAAAAAAACTACGGAAGTAATTTTGTGGCGGCATTGAAATTGGGCAAGTTGACACATGTACCGTGCATGGCACATGTGTGTAATCTGATTGTACAACGCTTTGTGCATAAGTACCCAGGCTTACAGGACGTCCTGAAGCAGGCCAGGAAGGTGTGTGGCCATTTCAGGCGTTCCTACACGGCCATGGCGCACTTGTCAGATATCCAGCGTGAAACAACCTGCCAGTGAGGTGCTTGATTTGCGACAGCCTGACACATTGGAATTCAACACTCCTAATGTTCGACCGGAATGAAAGATAAACAAGGGGCGCCAACATAGTGTGAATCGTCAAAACAACAAATACAAAAGTGATGTGCAAAAAACTACTCACAAGGAAAGTGGCACCTTAAATGAATAAGGTGCAATAAAGCAGGCTGACATTCAAATTCCAGCAGTCAGTACGCTGGAGGTCTCACCCAGAGGACCTGTGGAATCCAGATAGGCGTCTAGAAAGTAGCACCCACGTTTTTTAGGGCCAATGGCCGGACCAGGTGAGCTGCAAGCTGATAGGTGTTCTCCTGCTGCACTCACGCCACCGAGACTTTTCTCCAAAACTGACAGTGTCAGTGTATGAAAGGTTCCGTGGTAAAAGTCTTAGATCTATTGTGGTCTATTCCTTAGGTATATTTGTGGAGAGAAACATGCCGCAGTCTGTGAGTCTAGAGTCTGCCACAACATACACCTTGTTGTGGCAGACTCTAGACCCCATCTTGTTCCTGTAGCGGACTATGTGCTGGTGACCCATGTTTCTCTAGGAATTCTTGGGCCTCAGAGAGAGTATCAAAGAATCTTGGGCCTCTAGAAGTGGAAATTTTAAGCCTGGCTGGATACAGCAAGAAGGCTTGTCTACCCTCTCTATGAAGCGTGGAGCATATTGGCGAAAACTCTCTGCGACGTTTCATAAGATCCACAGAGAAGTTCTGAAAAAGGAGCAGGCGTGCATTGTTATATGTTAGAGTTTTCAATTTCCTATATGCCCTCAACACAGCTGTTTTAGTTTGGAAATGCAAAAATTTGATCATTATTAGGCGAGGTTCTGACATATTATCCATATTTATTCTCTCTGGACCCACTCTGTGGGCTCGTTCCACTCCACCTGCAAAGTCCTGTATAGGGATGTTTAATAATGATGGCAGAGTATTCTCTACAAAGTGTATGATATCCGTTTGTTTAACTGATTCAGGGAGGCCAAGGAGCCGTACGCTATTGTGCCTCGACCTGTTTTCTAAATCATCTACTTTTAATTGTAGGACCACAGCTTGCCGCTCCAGATTCTCAATTTTACTAGTATTAGATACATTGGAATCCTCTAGGTCAGAGATCCTATTCTCTGCCTCCGCTACTCTGGTGGAGAATTGATTGACATCATCAGTGAGTGTGTCAACCCCTCTCTGTAAATTGTCAATTTTAGGCATGAATAGCATAGATATTTGTTTTACTATTGGATGTGTATCAATTAAGTTACTGTCTGAGCAAAACTCTGTGCTAGGCCCTGACTTCCAGGATCAACTCTAGATTTATTTCTAAGCTCAGAATTTTTACTTCGACTCGCCATTGGAGTGGGTGTTAGTTATTTCTCCATATACCCATAGAGTGGGAGATATGCAGTTCTCCTAGAAAGGCAACGCTAATTGTATACGTACTAAATGTGTAGGCAGTAAATCAACATACAGATATGAGATGTTTTTAAGCTTACAGTACCTTACACAAAAGGTTAGTTCCACATAGAAATTACATTGCCATACAACCAACAGTAATATTTTCAGAGCTGTCAGGGAGAGAAAAAGACGTGATCAAGTGTATAATTCTAAGCAGTTAAAATATTACACCATATCCCCTCCCCCAGAGCCATAAAGAATTTTTAACACAGTTATCTCCAACTCTCCCTCCCAAGGGAGGAAACGTTATGGGACCTTATGGAGAAATCTAGGCCACCAGAGTAAGGTAAGTTCACAGTTTTGTGTTAGGTGTCAACGAATCCAAATTAGTGATAGAGGGGCAACTCTCCAAGAAATAGATAATATCAGGATAAGCCAAGCACTCAGAGTCCCATGGGTTGTAATATCTCTATCATGAATGTTAGTTGGAAAAGAACAGAAACGTTCCAGCAGCTACAATGAACACCCCTCCCTCCAGTCACGGCCACCCAATAGTCCAGAAAGGGAGCTAGGCCCAGTTGTAGATCCTCAATAGTAAAGTAGGTCTTCAGCACCAAGGCAAAAAGGTCAAATAACAGATGTGGCAACCAAAATCTGCACCAGCCCTGCGTGGGTTAATGTAGTGATCTACAGTTCTCGTGTATGGTGGTTTCGTGCAGCCAGGATATTGAGTGTTTCGCTATACAAGTGTCCCTGTTACCCTGTGTATTCTGTAGAGCGACACAGTATGCTTAAAGGGAGTGTCCTGTATAGCCCCCCAGACCTCCGTGTGAGAAGGTGACTTGCCTGTGTGCCTCAAGGCAATGAGGTGAAAGAGAGGGTTTTGAGGGATATGTGTCAGTAGTTCTTACCACCTTCAATGTCCGTATACTCTCTCCGGGACTACGTGAGATGGCTCAGTCATCTAGATGGCATTAGCAGCTTTCGCGCCACTCATCGGTCTTCCCAATCTCTCTCCTCCAGGTTTTGCCGCAGCCGAGAGGCAGTTTTCAAGTTCCGTGGGCTGCGTGTATTGACCCTGGGTCAGAGTAATCCCCACCTCGGGCAGAGTAATCTGCAGCCTCTTCGACAGTGTAATGGTAAGCAGGGCAGCTACCCACGTGGGGTAAAGATGGCGGCGCACTTACAGTAAATATTCCTGTACGGGCTCTTCTTCCGCCATAGTTAAGTGCCACAGATTCAGGTGTGACTGCCAAACTTTGATAGAGGTTCCGATCAATCCGCCAGGCAGTTCTTGTCTTCTGTTTGCTCTAAATAGAGGGCCCCAGTGAGGGAGCGATGCACGGCTCTCCCGAAAAGTATGGAGGGTGCCTCTTTTTGAAACCACTTCTCCACTCCGGGCAGCAGATTCCGCCAAGGAGTTTTCGTTAGGCTCAGGGTTCGCAGCAGAGAGAAAAATCAGTATCTGGGGGTACTTTAGAACCAATTTTTTATGATTTCTGCATGGAGTTTCTCTTGCTTGCTGCTCACTCCTAAGCCCACCCACCGGAAGTCATTAATTATGTTTTTATTGAAATAGATATACATATATGTTAATCAAATCAAAAAAATTTAATTTAAATATATACAAAATTTAAAATAAAATATATAATTTAAAATTAATAAACCGAATATGCAAAATAAATAATAATGTATTTAAAATATCCACACAGGTTCAAAAGAAATATCAAATTGTATAGTAAATGGCTGTTCAAGTAGCACGAGAAAGTGGAAGTCTAACCCTAATGTATCCATGCATATATTATCAAAATCAAAAGAAAGAATCAGTCTATGGTTAGAGCAGACAAAACAATTCGAGTCACAGTTAGAGTATATGGTGGAGTATGTATTTGAGACCAACAGATACCATAACTTTAGAATGTGTTCTTTACATTTTGAAAATGATGCATACTTTACTCATGGAGTAAGAAAATATATTAAGAACGAGGCAGTACCAGCTGTATTTTCTAAATCAAAAGCTACTAATGATGACAGCTTGTCAAGTGAAATTCTTCCATCAATTTTTACAAATGAAGAAGCTACATCAATCAGAAAGAAAATTATCATATCACTTAAAGATGGGCAACCTTGTGAAAGGGTAATCGATATTGTCCAAGCTGTAGAAACTTGTAGCACACGTCAACATTGTGGTCATAAGATAAATATAATTTACAAAGAAGCAACAACTGAAACAGATACAATAGAATTAAATGACCAAATTACACAATTTCAACCATTTCATGGTACTAAAAGTGTAAAACTGCAAACATCAAAAAAAAATTGCATGAAAAACAAATCTATGTCAACAAAAACTCTTATTATTAAGAAAGATGTTTACACTTGGACTATGGGTGATGTTGCAATGCAGATGTTAAATGTTTCAACAAGCAAAAATGCGAGTACTGGCTTAGAAAATATTGAACAAACAGATACCCAAGAACAGGTGAATTATCTCAATCTACAATTGCCGATAGTAAATAGGGAAAACATTGAAGTGTCTGAAAATATAGAAATAAATACTACACCGGATATATCTTTAGAATTCGATGATGAGATCATAGTTGGTGCATTATCGGATTTCGATAATTTAAACATTTCATTAACACAGACTGAAGACTCCAGAGTTTTGGAACCTTCTTATATACAAGAAACATCAGCCGAATCAGCGGATGAATTTTCAATTCTTGAAGAATCTTCACCCGAAGATTTAGTCCAAGAAAATAAATATATACTTTTCGATAATTGCCTTGACCAATTATTGAAATTAATAACTTGCAATGCTTCAAATGATTGTCATGCACCCATGATTTCCATGCATAAAAGATGCATTGGTACCATGTTAGTAGTTCACGGTGAATGTGAGCATGGTCATAATACAAAGTTATGGGAAAGCCAACCTTGCGTAGGAGATCGCCCGCTAGGTAACATATTGACATCATCAGCTATACTATTCAGTGGCAATCACTTTGACAAAATAAATGAATTTTTCAAATTATTAGGTTTGCAAGGCATATCTAAACAAACGTTGTATAAAATTAAAAAAAATATATATCTTTATCTAACTATTGATTTACACTGGACCCAAGATAAAGAATCAACAATATCTTCTCTGAAGGACAAACAAATTATTTTATGTGGGGACGGTCAATGTGACAGCCCGGCTATTCTGCTAAATTCTGCACATATACCATGATGGAGCAACGTACTAAGAAAATTCTTGATTTTCAAAATTGTCCAAGTAACAGAGGCAACATCGTTGGTGGCTATGGAAGCAAAAGCTTTTAGAAGATCAATGAATGCTAAATCAATCAAATGCTGGATTAGCTACCATGATTGTTGCTACTGACAGACATGTCAGCATTCGTAAAATTATGCGTGAAGAGTATTCAAATATAAAACATCAGTTTGACATTTGGCACTATGCCAAGAGCCTTCGAAAGAAGCTTCACGGGATAAGTCAAAAAAAGTAATGTGCCCAACTTTCGCCATGGGTTTCAGCCATAGTCAATCATCTGTGGCCCTCAAGCATGTTATAAGAAGAAAAAATGGGGTTTATTTAGCAGCGCTAAAAAAAGCTAGGAAATGATGATACCAATCTAATTTATGTTTAATACAATCTATTTTATTTAAAAATTCTTATAACACATAAAAACAACAGCAAATGCTTTTCCTAATTAATAAAGGGACGTCTCCCTTATACAACACTTATAAAAACAGACTAGAACCATATAATCCTAGAATTTCAGGTATAAAGGAATTAATTCTATAGATAACATATGGCAAGCAACAAATTTCTAAGATAAATGGTGAATTAAATATTTAAAAGGCACAAATGTATCAATCCTAATAGCTTTACAGTTCTTCAGTAACAAATTCAGTTATAAAGTTACACAGTTACTTTCCTTGGACATATAATTGGCTCAGGTGTGCTGGATAGTTAAAAAGGCAAAAAACAGCCAATATTCTGATTTAGGTGCCAAAGCAATCGTGGTTAATGGAAATGGTTAATTTAACAGATGAATACCTTGATGTCTTTAAAGTTCAGTTTGCGTGTTTTAAAAAACGTAGTGCAAATTAGTGTAGAGGTACCTTAATCTGTCCTGGTTGCAACCGCTGATTATCTTCACTGTGAGGGATTCACAGACTGTTTGTTCCTGGTGCTTCTGATAAGTCACCTGACCTTCTCTTTGATTCAGAGGTCAGGGGTGATGATCCGTTCTGGTGATGTAGTTATCCTTTTTTTTGTTTTCCTTTCTTCTTATAGCCCAAATATTGTTTTCATCTGGGTTCCCTCAGACTTCTTAAGGTTTGAAGAAATCTTTGGTCAGTGTTTAGCAGTAACACCGTATTCCCTGAAGTTACCAAAGGTAGATTTTAACTTGCAGGGTCAGGAGAAAAGTTTAAAGTTGCAGGGTCACACAGCTTTGTGACAGTAGTAAATGAAGTTTAGTAGAGTGTAGCAGGTCCCATTCAACGCGTTTCACCCTTCTGGGCTTTATCAAGAATGCTTATCCTGCTAGCTTCTGGCTTTTTAAAGGTATGAATGTGTTTTGATTGGTTCCTTCATTTCCTTTTGATTTCTATCAACACCTGTGTGGCTTCCAATGTAAAGGTGGACTTTATTTAAGTTGGTAATGATTGTTTCTGTGTTGTTATTTAGTTACATGATACACAAGGAAGAGAACTTATCATTTCTGCTTTATTAGCATTCACACAATTCAACTTATATATTTCAATTCTAAAGTGCCTTTATTAGATAATATACATTTAGATCGTGCAAACTTAAAATTACCTAAACTGAAACGAAAATATAAGAATCAGAATTACCATTCCCATATCTAGAATTATTGTAAGTGGGTAAAAATTAATGATATATATATATTCCTTTTCAACAAAGGATAGTAAGTTCAACAATTTATAAATTTGTAACAATTTAAAAATGGACGAAACGAAAATATAAGAATCAGAATCATCATTCCCATATCTAGAATTATTGTTAGTGGGTAAATGTTAACGATATATACATATTCCTTTTCAACAAAGGATAGTAAGTTCAACAATTTATACATTTGTAACAATTTAAAAATGGACGAAACGAAAATATAAGAATCAGAATCATCATTCCCATATCTAGAATTATTGTTAGTGGGTAAAAATTAACGATATATACATATTCATTTTCAACAAAGGATAGTAAGTTCAACAATTTATAAATTTGTAACAATTTAAAAATGGACGAAACGAAAATATAAGAATCAGAATCATCATTCCCATATCTAGAATTATTGTTAGTGGGTAAAAATTAACGATATATACATATTCCTTTTCAACAAAGGATAGTAAGTTCAACAATTTATAAATTAACAATTTAAAAATGGATGTACAATTAAATCAGAAATTATCAATCCCATAACTAGAGTTATTGCTAGTGGGTAAAAATATGGCTTATTCAATTAATTTATTTATTTTAGGGGGATAAAAATTCCTTTTTAATTACTAGAAAAATGAATTTATATAGGGCTTGTACTATCTTTGCCCAAGATAAATTGAAATGTTATTGCTTATTTAATGTATGTGAGTATTTTCTATATAAGTGGCTGATTTAACCTGGAAAATGTTCGCATATTGTAAGAGACTTTTATAAGAAGGGGGAAATGTCTATCTCAGAGTTCAAGCCTCCAGGTTGGAGGGTATTCATTAGGTATATAATTTCAGCTTCTGCCTTTAGGAGTTTATTTTCCCAGTTTCCCCCTCTCCAGTCGGGGTGAACTTTTTTAATTCCCCAATATTTAAAATCTTTAAGGTTGTTGTTGTGTACTTCCCTAAAGTGGCGATAGATATAAGGGTCAAGGTTACCCCTATCTATGCAAGAGAGGTGCTCCCTTATCCTTTCACGGAGCATTCTGGTTGTTTCTCCTATGTAAATTTTTTTACATGAACATTGAATGGCGTAAATAACGCCTTTATCTTGACATCTAATTGTGTCTCTTATTTTGAAAGTAAAGTTTCCACTTTTTGATTTTAAAATCTTTTGTTTACTACTAAATTTACAGGCCCGGCATCTAAAACAGGGGAAAAAACCATTTAAAGGATTTCCGTCTAGGCACCTTTGAGTGTCTTTCTTCTTTATGCTTTTCAATTGACTGGGAGCTAGTAGGCTCTTCAAATTCTGTGCTTTCCTATATATTATTTTTGGGTTTTCCCCCACTTTTCCCCCTATGATGGGATCAGTTTGTACTAAGTGCCAATGTTTTTTTAAAACTCTTTGGATGTTTAGGTTGTCATGACTGAACTCAGTTATAAAGGGCACATTAATTTCATCTCGATTTTCTTTGATATCTTTTGTTTTATATTCTAAGAGGTCCCTCCTTACTTTCTTATCTACCTCTTGTTTAGCTTCATTGATTACTTCTGGACTATATTCTCTTTCTAAGAATTTCCTTTCTAAGATCTTTATTTGATCCTGATAATCTGTCATTCTTGAGCAATTCCGTTTAATTCTTAAATATTGCCCTTTAGGGACATTGTCTTTCCACTTTTTCATGTGGCAGCTGTTATAATGGATTAGATTATTGGCATCCACCTTTTTAAAATGTGTTTTGGTTATTAATTGGTTTTCTACAATTTCGATATCTAAGTCCAAGAAGGTGATTTGGCTTTTGCTATAGTTACTGGTAAAGGATAGTCCCATTTCATTTTTATTCATATCTGTCAGAATAGTGTTTAGATCAGTTTCACTACCCCCCCATATAAAGAACAGGTCATCTATGTATCTGCTATAGAGCACAAGATCCGCGCCCAGACTATGCCTAGGGAAGAAACCTTCCTCCCAATATCCCATAAAGAGATTGGCATAGCTGGGTGCGAATCTTGTGCCCATAGCTGTTCCCTTCTTTTGAATGTAAAATTTGTCCTCAAATGAGAAATAATTATGGCCTAGGATGAATTTTATTCCATCCTCTATGAATTTCTTTTGTTCCATACATAGTTTGTTGTCCCTATCTAGGGTATTTGAGATTGCCATCAGTCCCAAATCATGACTTATATTGGTGTAAAGCGACGAAACATCGCATGTCACTAATGTGTAGTGTGATTCCCACTTAATTACCTCTAATTTTTTCAAGATGTCAGTGGTATCCTTTAGGTAAGAGGGTAATTTTTTAACATAGCCCTGTAGGTATCCATCTATGTATTTCGAGAGGTTGGAGGTGAGGGAGTTAATACCCGATATTATGGGTCTACCGGGGGGATTATTTAGATTTTTATGAATCTTTGGTAAGAAATATAGAATTGGTATTTTTGGAAATTTTGTAAATAGAAAATCAAATTCTTTTTTATTTATAATTTGTTTTTCTCTTGCATCCTCTAATAATTTGGTTAGTTCACCCAGAAATTTCTTGGTTGGATTTAGTTTTAGTTCCTGATATGTATCCCCTTCATTAAGTAATCTTTGTGCTTCTTCTATATATTTATCTCTGTCCATGATTACAACCCCACCCCCTTTATCTGCCGGTTTAATTACTATGCTGGTATCATTTTGCAATTCTTTAAGAACTGTTCTTTCTTTGTAAGTTAAATTTTTTGGTATCTTATTGTTAGTTTTTATTTTCTTAATATCTTCCTGAACCAATTTTTCGAATAATTCAATATTCCTTCCTTTTTCATTTGTCGGATAAAAAGTGGATTTCGGTTTCATTTTTGAATGAATTACTTGTGGTATTACTATGTTACTATTTGAGGCCATAGGCGATATGGTGGGTGTCTCTTTTGGTTGTTGCCAATTTCTCTCTATTGGATCCCGTAGGAAATATTTTTTCAAGGTTAACTTCCTTACAAACTGGCTCACATGTATGTGTGTGTTGAATTTGTTTAATCTCGTAGAGGGAGCATAGCTAAGGCCTAAGTTTAACACTCTTTCTTCCTCTGTGGTTAAAGTTTTTTTACTAATATTGAAAATGCCACTTTTTTGTTGTATTTTTATTTCACTCTTTTTATTTCCCTGTCTTTTTCTTTTTCCTCCTCTACATCCTCTCTTATTCTTTTTCTCATTCCCACTGGTGGGTCTTTTGAATGTTCTGTTTGTTTTGAAGTGCTGGGTCTTTGTGGGCTCATCTCTAAAAAATAATTCATGTTTTTTTGTTGTTCTTTCTCTTCTAATAGTGTAAATCTATTCGTGGTGTCTATTCTCCATTCTTTTTCAGGTTCTGTTTGTATTCGTGTGTTGTAATTATGTTCTCTATTATTTCTATATTCCCAATCTCTATTACGGTTGTTGTACCCCTGGTATCTTGGTTTATTGTCATTTGGCCAATAACTATATGCTATGTGGCCCCTTGGTTGGTTATGCTCTTCATAATAATCATCCTGTCTTCTATAGTGGTTATAGTTATGGTTCTCAAAAAAGTTACGATTTGTATGGGGTCTTCTATAGTCATTATAGCTTGGGTGTTCAGGTGGGTTTCTATTTGTATTTGTCATGTATTGTGGTCCCCTAGGTCTATAATAGTTTGTTCTGTAGTTTGATTTATATTGTTGAGGTCTGAATTCAGTAGTTTCCCTATAGTTTATCCTTTTTGGAGTTCTGTCATATGGTGTCCTATTTTCTTGATTTTGATCATTGTATTGATATGACTTGGATTGGTGATAAGGGGAATTAGAATAATTTTCCCTTATGGCATGTGCATTGTGTTTGTAATTACCTGTGTTACCCTCAAAATGTTGATTTTTCTGTCTCTCTTCCCTATTATTTATTTTCTCCTCTTCTCTGTTTGCAACTTCATTATAATCTTCCTTATCCCTCTTTAATTTTCTTATTTTAACCTCCTGTAATTCCATACTTAAATTGTCCAATTTTTTCATAATGTCTATCTGTGAATTTTTAAAGTCAACATTTTCTTTTTCATTACTTAATTTATTTTTTATGGTGATTATGTTCTTCTCAACTATGTCAAGTGAATCTTCTCGTGATCTCTTTAAAATTTGTAATAGTGTTGTGGATGCATTTTTTAATGTCTCATCCCATTCCTTTTGGAATTTATCTTTTAATTCAAAAGTGCAATTTTTTCTCAACCTTAATCCTCTTGGTGCAATCCCTAAACTAATATATTTATCAAGAAACTTTAGTTCCATTTTTTGCTTTAATTCAGTCGTCATAAGTTTTTCTAATTCAAACATTATTTCAGTGATATTCAGATAGGGGCTTACTTTTATTCTTTCCTCATTCTCTACTATATCTTTGAGAGTTTTTTCTCTCCATGTGAAAATGTCATCTTCCATCTTAAGACAGCTCACTAGTCTGGAGTGTTAAAAACACCCCAAGAGGGAACAATAGGTATTTATGTGTAGTGTGATAGGAGCGCCTAAAGGTGGATTCCTGCTGCTAAAAAAGTTCTTCCCTCAAAGAGAACTAAATGGTGGATAAGAAGAAAAAATGGGGTTTATTTAGCAGCGCTAAAAAAAGCTAGGAAATGATGATACCAATCTAATTTATGTTTAATACAATCTATTTTATTTAAAAATTCTTATAACACATAAAAACAACAGCAAATGCTTTTCCTAATTAATAAAGGGACGTCTCCCTTATACAACACTTATAAAAACAGACTAGAACCATATAATCCTAGAATTTCAGGTATAAAGGAATTAATTCTATAGATAACATATGGCAAGCAACAAATTTCTAAGATAAATGGTGAATTAAATATTTAAAAGGCACAAATGTATCAATCCTAATAGCTTTACAGTTCTTCAGTAACAAATTCAGTTATAAAGTTACACAGTTACTTTCCTTGGACATATTAATTCTTTGAGGGAAGAACTTTTTTAGCAGCAGGAATCCACCTTTAGGCGCTCCTATCACACTACACATAAATACCTATTGTTCCCTCTTGGGGTGTTTTTAACACTCCAGACTAGTGAGCTGTCTTAAGATGGAAGATGACATTTTCACATGGAGAGAAAAAACTCTCAAAGATATAGTAGAGAATGAGGAAAGAATAAAAGTAAGCCCCTATCTGAATATCACTGAAATAATGTTTGAATTAGAAAAACTTATGACGACTGAATTAAAGCAAAAAATGGAACTAAAGTTTCTTGATAAATATATTAGTTTAGGGATTGCACCAAGAGGATTAAGGTTGAGAAAAAATTGCACTTTTGAATTAAAAGATAAATTCCAAAAGGAATGGGATGAGACATTAAAAAATGCATCCACAACACTATTACAAATTTTAAAGAGATCACGAGAAGATTCACTTGACATAGTTGAGAAGAACATAATCACCATAAAAAATAAATTAAGTAATGAAAAAGAAAATGTTGACTTTAAAAATTCACAGATAGACATTATGAAAAAATTGGACAATTTAAGTATGGAATTACAGGAGGTTAAAATAAGAAAATTAAAGAGGGATAAGGAAGATTATAATGAAGTTGCAAACAGAGAAGAGGAGAAAATAAATAATAGGGAAGAGAGACAGAAAAATCAACATTTTGAGGGTAACACAGGTAATTACAAACACAATGCACATGCCATAAGGGAAAATTATTCTAATTCCCCTTATCACCAATCCAAGTCATATCAATACAATGATCAAAATCAAGAAAATAGGACACCATATGACAGAACTCCAAAAAGGATAAACTATAGGGAAACTACTGAATTCAGACCTCAACAATATAAATCAAACTACAGAACAAACTATTATAGACCTAGGGGACCACAATACATGACAAATACAAATAGAAACCCACCTGAACACCCAAGCTATAATGACTATAGAAGACCCCATACAAATCGTAACTTTTTTGAGAACCATAACTATAACCACTATAGAAGACAGGATGATTATTATGAAGAGCATAACCAACCAAGGGGCCACATAGCATATAGTTATTGGCCAAATGACAATAAACCAAGATACCAGGGGTACAACAACCGTAATAGAGATTGGGAATATAGAAATAATAGAGAACATAATTACAACACACGAATACAAACAGAACCTGAAAAAGAATGGAGAATAGACACCACGAATAGATTTACACTATTAGAAGAGAAAGAACAACAAAAAAACATGAATTATTTTTTAGAGATGAGCCCACAAAGACCCAGCACTTCAAAACAAACAGAACATTCAAAAGACCCACCAGTGGGAATGAGAAAAAGAATAAGAGAGGATGTAGAGGAGGAAAAAGAAAAAGACAGGGAAATAAAAAGAGTGAAATAAAAATACAACAAAAAAGTGGCATTTTCAATATTAGTAAAAAAACTTTAACCACAGAGGAAGAAAGAGTGTTAAACTTAGGCCTTAGCTATGCTCCCTCTACGAGATTAAACAAATTCAACACACACATACATGTGAGCCAGTTTGTAAGGAAGTTAACCTTGAAAAAATATTTCCTACGGGATCCAATAGAGAGAAATTGGCAACAACCAAAAGAGACACCCACCATATCGCCTATGGCCTCAAATAGTAACATAGTAATACCACAAGTAATTCATTCAAAAATGAAACCGAAATCCACTTTTTATCCGACAAATGAAAAAGGAAGGAATATTGAATTATTCGAAAAATTGGTTCAGGAAGATATTAAGAAAATAAAAACTAACAATAAGATACCAAAAAATTTAACTTACAAAGAAAGAACAGTTCTTAAAGAATTGCAAAATGATACCAGCATAGTAATTAAACCGGCAGATAAAGGGGGTGGGGTTGTAATCATGGACAGAGATAAATATATAGAAGAAGCACAAAGATTACTTAATGAAGGGGATACATATCAGGAACTAAAACTAAATCCAACCAAGAAATTTCTGGGTGAACTAACCAAATTATTAGAGGATGCAAGAGAAAAACAAATTATAAATAAAAAAGAATTTGATTTTCTATTTACAAAATTTCCAAAAATACCAATTCTATATTTCTTACCAAAGATTCATAAAAATCTAAATAATCCCCCCGGTAGACCCATAATATCGGGTATTAACTCCCTCACCTCCAACCTCTCGAAATACATAGATGGATACCTACAGGGCTAGGTTAAAAAATTACCCTCTTACCTAAAGGATACCACTGACATCTTGAAAAAATTAGAGGTAATTAAGTGGGAATCACACTACACATTAGTGACATGCGATGTTTCGTCGCTTTACACCAATATAAGTCATGATTTGGGACTGATGGCAATCTCAAATACCCTAGATAGGGACAACAAACTATGTATGGAACAAAAGAAATTCATAGAGGATGGAATAAAATTCATCCTAGGCCATAATTATTTCTCATTTGAGGACAAATTTTACATTCAAAAGAAGGGAACAGCTATGGGCACAAGATTCGCACCCAGCTATGCCAATCTCTTTATGGGATATTGGGAGGAAGGTTTCTTCCCTAGGCATAGTCTGGGCGCGGATCTTGTGCTCTATAGCAGATACATAGATGACCTGTTCTTTATATGGGGGGGTAGTGAAACTGATCTAAACACTATTCTGACAGATATGAATAAAAATGAAATGGGACTATCCTTTACCAGTAACTATAGCAAAAGCCAAATCACCTTCTTGGACTTAGATATCGAAATTGTAGAAAACCAATTAATAACCAAAACACATTTTAAAAAGGTGGATGCCAATAATCTAATCCATTATAACAGCTGCCACATGAAAAAGTGGAAAGACAATGTCCCTAAAGGGCAATATTTAAGAATTAAACGGAATTGCTCAAGAATGACAGATTATCAGGATCAAATAAAGATCTTAGAAAGGAAATTCTTAGAAAGAGAATATAGTCCAGAAGTAATCAATGAAGCTAAACAAGAGGTAGATAAGAAAGTAAGGAGGGACCTCTTAGAATATAAAACAAAAGATATCAAAGAAAATCGAGATGAAATTAATGTGCCCTTTATAACTGAGTTCAGTCATGACAACCTAAACATCCAAAGAGTTTTAAAAAAACATTGGCACTTAGTACAAACTGATCCCATCATAGGGGGAAAAGTGGGGGAAAACCCAAAAATAATATATAGGAAAGCACAGAATTTGAAGAGCCTACTAGCTCCCAGTCAATTGAAAAGCATAAAGAAGAAAGACACTCAAAGGTGCCTAGACGGAAATCCTTTAAATGGTTTTTTCCCCTGTTTTAGATGCCGGGCCTGTAAATTTAGTAGTAAACAAAAGATTTTAAAATCAAAAAGTGGAAACTTTACTTTCAAAATAAGAGACACAATTAGATGTCAAGATAAAGGCGTTATTTACGCCATTCAATGTTCATGTAAAAAAATTTACATAGGAGAAACAACCAGAATGCTCCGTGAAAGGATAAGGGAGCACCTCTCTTGCATAGATAGGGGTAACCTTGACCCTTATATCTATCGCCACTTTAGGGAAGTACACAACAACAACCTTAAAGATTTTAAATATTGGGGAATTAAAAAAGTTCACCCCGACTGGAGAGGGGGAAACTGGGAAAATAAACTCCTAAAGGCAGAAGCTGAAATTATATACCTAATGAATACCCTCCAACCTGGAGGCTTGAACTCTGAGATAGACATTTCCCCCTTCTTATAAAAGTCTCTTACAATATGCGAACATTTTCCAGGTTAAATCAGCCACTTATATAGAAAATACTCACATACATTAAATAAGCAATAACATTTCAATTTATCTTGGGCAAAGATAGTACAAGCCCTATATAAATTCATTTTTCTAGTAATTAAAAAGGAATTTTTATCCCCCTAAAATAAATAAATTAATTGAATAAGCCATATTTTTACCCACTAGCAATAACTCTAGTTATGGGATTGATAATTTCTGATTTAATTGTACATCCATTTTTAAATTGTTAATTTATAAATTGTTGAACTTACTATCCTTTGTTGAAAAGGAATATGTATATATCGTTAATTTTTACCCACTAACAATAATTCTAGATATGGGAATGATGATTCTGATTCTTATATTTTCGTTTCGTCCATTTTTAAATTGTTACAAATTTATAAATTGTTGAACTTACTATCCTTTGTTGAAAATGAATATGTATATATCGTTAATTTTTACCCACTAACAATAATTCTAGATATGGGAATGATGATTCTGATTCTTATATTTTCGTTTCGTCCATTTTTAAATTGTTACAAATGTATAAATTGTTGAACTTACTATCCTTTGTTGAAAAGGAATATGTATATATCGTTAACATTTACCCACTAACAATAATTCTAGATATGGGAATGATGATTCTGATTCTTATATTTTCGTTTCGTCCATTTTTAAATTGTTACAAATTTATAAATTGTTGAACTTACTATCCTTTGTTGAAAAGGAATATATATATATCATTAATTTTTACCCACTTACAATAATTCTAGATATGGGAATGGTAATTCTGATTCTTATATTTTCGTTTCAGTTTAGGTAATTTTAAGTTTGCACGATCTAAATGTATATTATCTAATAAAGGCACTTTAGAATTGAAATATATAAGTTGAATTGTGTGAATGCTAATAAAGCAGAAATGATAAGTTCTCTTCCTTGTGTATCATGTAACTAAATAACAACACAGAAACAATCATTACCAACTTAAATAACGTCCACCTTTACATTGGAAGCCACACAGGTGTTGATAGAAATCAAAAGGAAATGAAGGAACCAATCAAAACACATTCATACCTTTAAAAAGCCAGAAGCTAGCAGGATAAGCATTCTTGATAAAGCCCAGAAGGGTGAAACGCGTTGAATGGGACCTGCTACACTCTACTAAACTTCATTTACTACTGTCACAAAGCTGTGTGACCCTGCAACTTTAAACTTTTCTCCTGACCCTGCAAGTTAAAATCTACCTTTGGTAACTTCAGGGAATACGGTGTTACTGCTAAACACTGACCAAAGATTTCTTCAAACCTTAAGAAGTCTGAGGGAACCCAGATGAAAACAATATTTGGGCTATAAGAAGAAAGGAAAACAAAAAAAAGGATAACTACATCACCAGAACGGATCATCACCCCTGACCTCTGAATCAAAGAGAAGGTCAGGTGACTTATCAGAAGCACCAGGAACAAACAGTCTGTGAATCCCTCACAGTGAAGATAATCAGCGGCTGCAACCAGGACAGATTAAGGTACCTCTACACTAATTTGCACTACGTTTTTTAAAACACGCAAACTGAACTTTAAAGACATCAAGGTATTCATCTGTTAAATTAACCATTTCCATTAACCACGATTGCTTTGGCACCTAAATCAGAATATTGGCTGTTTTTTGCCTTTTTAACTATCCAGCACACCTGAGCCAATTATATGTCCAAGGAAAGTAACTGTGTAACTTTATAACTGAATTTGTTACTGAAGAACTGTAAAGCTATTAGGATTGATACATTTGTGCCTTTTAAATATTTAATTCACCATTTATCTTAGAAATTTGTTGCTTGCCATATGTTATCTATAGAATTAATTCCTTTATACCTGAAATTCTAGGATTATATGGTTCTAGTCTGTTTTTATAAGTGTTGTATAAGGGAGACGTCCCTTTATTAATTAGGAAAAGCATTTGCTGTTGTTTTTATGTGTTATAAGAATTTTTAAATAAAATAGATTGTATTAAACATAAATTAGATTGGTATCATCATTTCCTAGCTTTTTTTAGCGCTGCTAAATAAACCCCATTTTTTCTTCTTATCCACCATTTAGTTCTCTTTGAGGGAAGAACTTTTTTAGCAGCAGGAATCCACCTTTAGGCGCTCCTATCACACTACACATAAATACCTCAAGCATGTTATGCCATGGAAATGAGGAGATAATGACAGAAATTTGGCGATCAACTATGTTCCATGTTCTCAATATCCCCCAATGGGATTGTGGAATACATATAAATGGTTGTTGTCATGATACATTAAACAATTTAGAGCAAAGAAAAAGAAAATGGCTTGATAAAAAAAGCATTTCTTACAATGAACTACGCAATATAGTCTTCAGTCAACAGATGGATAAGGACATGAAACACCTCAACATGTTCTGTCACACCGGAAACATTGAGGTGTTTCATAGTCTTGTCCTCAAGTACCGACCGAAGCGTGTTCATTTTCAAATGAACTCTATGGAGGCCAGAACTAAACTTGCCATTTTAACCCACAACAATAATGTTGACCGGATCCAACAAAAGATAAAATGTCCAACCAAAACAAGTGCACTTTTCAGAGAGTTGCAATTCACACCTTTTTTCCGAAAAGTAAGAAAGAATGGCAAATAAGACCTGTATATGGTGCAATGAACATGGATCACATCTATAAGATGCTCGCTGATGTGGTGAGGATGAGTAAAGGTGAAATGGAACATACATGGCATTCACATAATGAAATGTTACCACCAAACATTGCATCTACCCCGTGTCCTGATAAAAAGCAACTAATTGAGAAATTACGTTCAAGATTTGGTAGAAAATATTGTAAGGTAAAAATGATACATGTTGGTAGAATTAAAACTTTTACTGTAATTTAGTAGTTGTGAAATAATTATTATTTAAATGTCAATATACTGCTATATTCGTAACTTTCTTCAAGGATCTAAAAATATGTACAAATATTTAAACTAAAATTTGAGTATTGTTAATACAAAAATTATTAAAAGAGTTTTTCTTTATATATACAAAACTTAATTTCGATGAAGATTGTATTCATTTGTTATATAACTGTTAATCTTCAATTAATAAAAATGTTTTATCTAAAAGTCTATGCTAAACTTATTAGCATATTTTGAATGTTATGAGAATAGTGTGAAAGTGAGCACTACAAGCAAAAAGGCTAAGGGAGTTATAGTAAAATAATTTATTACAAACAATAAAAAACAATATGCATATGGTATATAAAAACAACAATAAAGCATACAATATTTAAAACCTCCATGGATCCATGGTGTATATGTGAATAGATTGAGATTAGATAAAAGAATGAGACAAACCCAATGGTGGGTAGTATGAAGCAATAGGGTCACAGCATAGACTATACCGTGGCTGATTCCACAGACATTTTGTTTTAAACATTATTATTTTATTGGAGATATTGGACACAGTTGGACATTTTATGATTGTATTTTTTTTATTGTATTTCTTGATTGTATTTGTTGATTATACTTTTTTATTGCATTTTGCTTGTATTTTTACACATTTTGCACAGAGTGATTATCACCCAGACCTACTTGATTCTACCTTGTACGCAGATCTATTCAGTGTATGTTATAGCTAACTGTTTGTCTAAACATTTATTATCTGTGGAATCAGCCATGGTATAGTGTATGCTGTGACCCTATTGCTTCATAATACCCACCATTGGGTTTGTCTCATTCTTTTATCTAATCTCAATCTTTTCACATATACACCATGGATCCATGGAGGTTTTAAATAGTGTATGCTTTATTGTTGTTTTTATATACCATATGCATATTGTTTTTTATTGTTTATAATAAATTATTTTACAATAACTCCCTTAGCCTTTTTGCTTGTAGCGCTCACTTCCACACTATTCTCATTCTGTTACCCTTTTGAGTCCGCTAGGGGACTTACGGAAGTGAGCTTAAGGCTTATACACTTGCGCTCGGTTTACTATACCCTCGATAACTGTATTTTGAATGTTAAATGGATTAAAAAAATTGGATTAATATCACTATTATTCCACTTCTATTTGCTGCTTAAAATAACCATGTCCTTCCATTGAATTACAAAAAAACTTGCAAAATGAACATGTGAAATTTAAAATTAGAAGTGAATGTATTTATATTTTTCTCCCTATGAAGGATTTAAATCAATACAGGTTAATGTTCTTTTGCACAACATTTTAAAATAATAAATTTGTACTCTACTTTTGTAAATTTTGAAACATATTTTTTTTTATTCAAGTGTAAATTTAAAAGTATACTATTAATAAACATTTTATGTTTAACTATAGTATAGAGCACGCCATTAAAATTTAATTTTCGGGCCGTGTCTAAGCCGCAGCCATGACTAGACGTGTAGACAGGTTGCTCTGCTTACATTCTGAATAATATTGGGATTCTCTCAACTATATTATTGCATTTTGACTTATACTGCTAAAACCTTAGTTAATGAACTGATCCGGAGCAAGTTGGTCACCACACTTTTGGGTTTTCGAAACAAGGAGACCTAGAACAAGCTACTATACAGGCTGCGGCCTAAGATCCTTTTACATATCTCCCCCCCCCCACGGCTAGTTTGATAGCCGGGTGAAGCGACAAGAATGTATTTCATCGTATTGGAGTCCCCATTCAACTGAATGAAGAGGAGGGTTTCAGTGGAAGTGATCTGGTTCCTATTACACATGGTTATAGAATGGAAGCTGAGGTAATAGCTATCTTGCAGCGGCTGACTCACAAGTTAGAGAGCCAACACGCATCCTTCAGGTTGTGTCTGAGAGCTGACAGGAGGGACGAGCTCATATCTCCTATCCCATCCACAGTATCTACAAATTACTTGGCTACGTTAGATGGGAGTCAGGGGGGAGATCCTGTCGGTATAACAGAGTCTGCCTGATACGGAAGGAGCGGCCCTTTCAAATATTGTTCCTACAGCAACAGTCCCGGGTAAGCGCGCTGCCATGGGTTCTATGTTGGGAGAAAAAAGATTGGTTCTGGGCTTCCTGGAGATGCGGCCGGTCAAAGGGGGGTCTGGAGCAGGTCGTAAAATGAAGAGCATGAAAGGTCCGATGTGGAAAACTGTTTGAGTTGTAGCAAAATATACTAAGATTTGCCAGCCCCAATACACTGACCTTATACGGACAGCACCCGGCTATACTGTTTATGCCCCATTTGAGGCTTACACTGCTCTGATGACACAGGGTGTATTCATTAAAGAAGGTTCAGCGTGTCAAGGGAACATGGACTCTCCTATGCCTGCAAGAGGGTTAGGTTAGCGATACGAAGAGATTATGGACTCTTGTATGGGGACAAAGGCTAATCATATGGATTGGATGACAACCACTAGCGGTTCGAGACGAGCCTTTAGTTGTATCATACGATGTAGTGTGTTGTTGTAACTCTTGGGGATGGAAGGGGTTAAGTTTATATGGTTCCTCCAGTCACTTGGTAACTGTTTCACTATATGCTCAGGTTGGATGGCTAGGCACGTCTTGGAAGGGACTAGCCATGTTTTATTACCCTCTCTCACGGCTGAGGTGATTCATCAGTTATAAAGATGGGGGTCATGTGTTAAATAACCCTACTCTTGTATACACATTATATATTATCCCAATACATTGCCTCATAAGGATTAGTATATGATGTCTGAGCAGTTGTAGAGCGCTATAGATCCATTCTTGACATTTTACCTTAAAAGTTATGTCCTAAGCTTTTTAGGTGTAACCTACATATGTTTTATTTTATTTTCATTCACCCAATATGGTGAATTCCTCAGCGGTATTTACCTGCTACCTTGCACTTACACATATAAGAATGCTATAATGTATTACCTCTCATAGAAAAGAGTTTGTCAAGGCTGATAAAAGGTCATTATAAAGTATCAAATTAATAGGCAGCAATTTATGCTTTAGAGGTATTAGTGTTTACATTAGATTAATATTATATACTTTCCAACCTAGTACAATATTTCCCACATTAGACAGTGGCCTAATACTCTCAGTATTCAAGTTGAAAGTATCACCCTAGAGTATTATTATAATGGAGTACTTAAGTCATCATTTTATTTTCTACATACTACAACGTGTTTGTTAACATATGGATCTTCTTACCATCCTTTGTTTATCACTATATAAGGTTTATAAGCTTTTCAGGATGCTGACAATATTTATATCTACTCCATTATTACTATATTTCAATCAGTATTATACACTTTATGGGGAAAAATGTATCTCTCATTTAAGTTAATTATTCAGCATATGTCAGCTTGAAATATCATACTAATAGACAGAATACCCGGATAAAGAGGTACTACAGTATCATCTCATAAAAAAATAAACTTAAAAGGTATCAATGTAAATCTTGCAATGTTTATACCCGAGGTATGCTAGTCATACGGTAGGATATTCCTGCATTCAGAATGTCAATCATGATTTACTACTGCTATCAGCTATGTTCATCTTGAAATAACTTGTTTTCTTGATTACGTGTAAATATTGTTTTGCTAAATACCTTAATAAAAATCTTTGATTAAAAAAAAAACTATTAAATTTTCAATTGTTATACTAAAAATCGATCTATATTCTATTTCTATTTTTGTTTAAAATTTTTGATTGAAAATTTTAGGAGAAAGTACTTACTATCGTCATAAGCATGTGTTACATATCGTTATGGTTTTTTAAATGTTGAATATAAATATATTGTTAAGTTATATACAAAAAAAAAATGTATTTAACTAAAGTTGTTTTTATTATTCGCATGAAAATAAAGTTTAAATGTGACTGAAACTGAAAACAATAACATTCAAAATGGAATGATTTTTATTATTATTTATTTATTCAAACATAGTGTAAACATCTGAGTGTTATCTTTTTAATCATATAACATATCAATGGCAGGTCCTTCTTCAGCTGGGTAACATCCAATATACAAGCCATCATGTTCTGGAAATGCATTCCTTATCTTTGAAACCACACAAAATGATATAACCTTTCGATTCCTTGGGCCAAGGTATCCATGAGCATAAACTGTGAAAGCTCAATATAATATCTTCCTTACATCCCTATATTTTGAAATTAATAAATATAACATTAATTTTATAAAATTAAATTATTAATAAGATATATTCAAAGGGAAAGAATATTAAAACAATACTTCATTATGAATTTAACCCCTTAAAGGGCCATTAAACCTAAAAAATAATGTTATATAATTTTGCACATAGTGCAGAATTATATAACATTATATTAGCAGCAGCTTTATAAAACCTAATATTCCCAGTGAATTTTTATATAACAAATACTCTTTTCCAGACCCGCTCTCTGTGCTCTTCTGAGCGGTCTGTTTTTATCACAGAGCGCATCTGGCCAGCTGTCTAGTCACAGTCCAGCCCGACCACGCCGTTACTCTCAGTGCAGCTATAAAAAATATTATATAAAATATGATGAAAAAATGAAAAAACACACTTTTTCTAACTATGACCCACAAAATCTGTTACACATCTACAACCACCAAAAAAAAACTCCCATGCTAAAGATTTTCTAAATTCTGTGTTGAGTTTAAAAATACCCCATTTTTACTTGTTCTTTTATTTGTTTTGAAAGTTATAGGGCAATAAGTACAAGTAGCACTTTGCTATTTCTAAAACACTTTTTTTCAAAATTAGCGCTGGTTACATTTAGACACTGATATCTTTCAGGAATCACTGAATATCACTTGACGTGTATATATATATATATATATATATATATATATAAATATATGTATAATTTATTTTTGTCTATGAATTATTTTTTTTCTTATATAAAAAAAAATTCAATGGGCTTACAGGTTATATCATTTCTCATTTTATTTTTCAATTTGTGTACACACACATATCTTGCTTCAAGTAATGTTTACCAGAAGATAAATCATCAATTAATAAAAAACTATACATATAATTTTTTATTAAAAGATATGATTGACTATTGAAACAAAAAAGGGTAATTAAATTCATTACTTATAAGATACTTCATGTAGAAAAATTATTTTAAAAAAATTATTACAACTTAAGAGGTGACCTTTTCAAAGCATAGCCAATAGCTGTGCATTAAATCATGCTTACAATTACGCAAACCCAGATTTAACGCATTGGTAATGGCTTAAGGTTGTGACACACTGCAATTTGATTGCCGTGTAGTGTGTAGATACCGCTGTGCCTGCTGAGTGTGTACTGTCTTTTCATCTCTAAGCACTCAACTTCGTCTGTTTGCTTAGCTGAGTGCTCAGAGATGAAATATTTTAAAATTTTATTACATGCTACAAGTTGCTAATCAGTAGCTTCGACTCATGCCTTATCGCTTGCAGTGTGTCAACGCCATTAGATTAGAAAAAATGACACCTATTAAGCCAAACATTGATCTGCCCTGGGATGCAGCAGTAGCTAAGAACGCTGATAATATTAAAAAAATTAAGTTGCTTTCAGTTAGAATTCATTGATATTTCATTAATGAAAGCACCATTTTTTTATCAATATTCAATACTAGTTTTGAAAAAAAATTGCACATTTTAACACACAACAATAAAGTTGACTGTGTCAAAAAAAAGAAAAAGAAATTTCAAACAAAAACAAGTTTACTATTTGGAGAGTTGCAATTCACATTTTTTTGTTCAAAAGAGTAAGAAATAATGGAAATTAAGACTTGTATATGGTCCAATGAACATGGATCACATCTAGAAGATGCTCAATGATATGTTGAGGATGAACAAAGGTGAAATCAAACATACATTAATATCTAAAATATTTGTAATTTAAAATTAATAGAATAGATACCTGTCATTGGGATCTTTTGGTCTTGATAGACGCATTTTTTTGTAACTTGAACAAGATATTCTCTGCTAGTTAGTGATGTTGACACATATGGATCATCTATAATACAGCTTGCACCATCTTCAATTTTAGAATATATATTATCAACCTCACGGCAGCATATTGACTCTATGTGGGTTGGCATAGCTTGACAATTTCCGCAAACACACCAATCGGTGTTGCCGATTCTCTCATCCACATCTGCACATTCTTCTTGAACCAAGACAGAATCATTAGACAAGCCGATTTCAATACCTTCATCAATCGGATCCCAAAGGTGCGTCTGTGCATAATCAAATAGCATCGGTTCAGATTGCCTCTCCTCCATCAAAATCATCATCTTTGAAAAAAAAAAATTATTACAATTCATTAAAAGTTAAATAAATGTAAATTAAAATTCAGATAGAGCATGCAATTTTCAAAAAATGTTAAATGTTTATTCGGTTATAAAATGTATTATTTGTTCTCTTTGTATCTCTTATTGATTGTTAAATATATTTTGGAGCATAAGATCTCAGTAGTGTGATAGTGTCTTTACAAGTAAACAAAAACATTTTTTACAAAAAATATTTTGTATTTAAAATAAATTATATAAAAATAATGCTGACAGAGAAAAAATTAAAATCTGTACACTCCAGACCTCTTATGAGCATCCAGAATTTTAGTCTTAAAGGGACAGTCTACACCATAATTTTGGTTGTTTAAAAAGGTAGATAATCCCTTTATTAGCCATTCCCCAATTTTGCATAACTAACACAGTTATATGAATATATATTTTACCTCTATGATTAGCTTGTATTTTATCCTCTGCAGACTGCACCCTATCTCAGTGTCTTTGACAGACTTGCATTGTAAACAATAAATGCAGCATCATAATGAATCCACGGGAGTGAGTACAATGTTATCTAAATGACACACATGAACTAGTACTGTATAAATGTGAAGATTTTTCAAAATGATATGAAATAGTAGGCGGTTTTCATAAGGACTGAATGGCCTACTTCAGGATACCAGTAAAGTAACACACACCTAACCAACTTTATTACTCCCCTCTTTCCCTTGAAATAAAAACACAACACCAAGTTGGGAGGAAGACCCGCAGGTCGCATTTATTCAAACAGCTAGTGCGCATGCTCGCACTAGCAGGTTACTTAGTAACCAACAGCATATGTAAATATGTCGGCGCGCATGAGTCCCTATCCATAACTCCTACTTTGGGAGGTAGCGGCCTAAAATAATTTGGGATATGGCTAAGTCCCCCAGATGACTCCACCCCATCAGGTGTTATCCAAGAGGGTTAGGATGATTTTTTCCGGTCTGCCTACTTGCAAGGAAAAGGCACCCTAGGCCCGGCCCTAGTGACGTCGCCTTTCCTCCAGCCTGAGCAATCACTCCACCCCAAGGCTACAAATTTAGGCCACTACCTCTCGCCGCTAGAGCAACTATAACTCCCACCCTTAAGGGGCCCAGCTCTTGACGGCCGAAAGAGCCGAATAAGAGGCTGGTGGAGGTCCAAACTTACAAACACAGGCTTACCTAAGGCTAGCTCAACTAAACCTACCCCTGCCGTGTTAACTAATGCCGAAATTCAGCCGCCACTCATGCCGCCTACTAATTCTCTCGCAATAGGGAAGGGGGGGGGTGGGCAGCTCCAACTTCTAACAGAAAACCGGAGGAAAGAGGCAGAACCTTCCAGAACATCAGTTCTTAAACCCTGAGGTGAGTCACTCCCCTTAAGCTGCAACATTGTTGCAACTCCATCTTTCTCTTTACATTCCTATCCTTGCCAGACCACAGCCCTTAATACATTCCATTCCCACTAGGGATCACTACACTATCATAAGGACTGAATGGCCTACTTCAGGATACCAGTAAAGTAACACACACCTAACCAACTTTATTACTCCCCTCTTTCCCCTGAAATAAAAACACAACACCAAGTTGGGAGGAAGACCCGCAGGTCTCATTTATTCAAACAGCTAGTGCGCATGCTCGCACTAGCAGGCTACTTAGTAACCAACAGCATATGTAAATATGCCGACGCATATGAGTCCCTATCCATAACTCCTACTTTGGGAGGTAGCGGCCTAAAATAATTTGGGATATGGCGAAGTCCCCCGGATGACTCTGCCCCATCAGGTGTTATCCAAGAGGGTTAGGTTGATTTTTTCCGGTCTGCCTACTTGCAAGGAAAAGGCACCCTAGGCCCGGCCCTAGTGACGTTGCCTTTCCTCCAGCCTGACCAATCACTCCACCCCAAGGCTACAAATTTAGGCCACTACCTCGTGCCACCCTATTAACAAGAGACTCTTGCCGCCACACCCAGCACAGCTTAAAGCTGTGCTCCCAACACCTCTCTCAAATTACCCAAAAATAGGTGCAGGCCCACATCAGAGAGATGCACTCCATCAGGGCAATACAACGCCTTCTGATCAGCCGTCAGATTTGGGTGCTTAACCACAAAACCTTGCAACCCGCAAACCGTCTTCCCCACTTCTCTATTGATCTTTTTCCTGATCCTATAGCCAGCACCCGACGAACCTAGGTGCCTCCAGTGTAGCCTGGCCACCATATTGGACCATCCTACACGGACCCCAGGGGACCAGACACGCAACCATGCAATGTCTGATCGCATGATTTTGATGAGATCCAACATCGGCATTTCACCAACATCATTCCCCCCTAAGTGCAACACAATTATCTGGGGTCTACCCCAGCGACGCTGCGCATCCTGCAAAAGCGACGGAAGCTCGGGCCAGCGCATGCCTCTCTTGCCTAACCACCTAAGAGACGCCCTAGCAGTAGAAAACCCCAAATGTTGCCCCCCAACTGAAGCGGCAGCCCGAATGGCCGCCCAATGGACATAAGAATGTCCCACGATCCAAACACGAACAGCAGCTGCAGAACCTGAAACAAACAATAAACTTACTAAACTTACGCCGCAGCAGGAGCCCACAACACAACACTATCCTGCTAGCCCGAAACTGCCCCACCCTAGCAGCTATTGCTGTAGTGGCCTAACGTACAGCCTATATCTATTGGAGCGCCACCGTCCTAGCCATTTAATGTCAGCTGCTGACTGCCCCTCTGTTGCTGCGGACGTGGCCGCACCAATCCTAAAGGAATGCGTCCCTATACTATTTGGCTCTATGCCTACACTGCCTGCCACTGCTTTCAATACCTTTTTAAACTGGTAGACCGACAGCGATGACCCGTCCTCATGCACCAAAAACTGTATTCCGCCTACGGGACACACGCTTAAGAACACGGACAACACCCGTACTGGACAGGCTACACCACCACCTTTCCCAGCCAACGTCATCCAAGCACCCTTACCCTCTTGATCCGTTTTAGACCGGGGAACAAACAGCAGAACTGCTGACTCGTACACCTTAACGTGCCGAAGCAGAACACCTTTACCTGAAACCCTAGCTGCCGGTGCTACCAGTTCGCTCACGTGCAATGCTCCCGCAAATGCCAGCACAAATGCTGCCTGAAACAGCACAACCTCATAAGGGGATGAACACACCCCCACCAGTCCAGCCAACATCCGCTCAAGCCTCTCGCCAGTTATAGGTTCCCGCAAGTCTGGAACTCTAATCTCTGTGCGACCCCAACCCTTCGCTATCTGTTTCACCAGGAACGACCCTGCCGGGTCAGGACCTCCTGCGAGCTTATAAAAATAAGTAAGGGCCGCCAAACGTGCCTGCACAGCCGCCTTGCGCAACCCTTGCCTTTTGAGCACTGCTAGCCATTCCAGAAACATTACCTGAGACCCATCCCGTACAGAAACCTGCCGGTTCCCGCAAAATTCATCCCAGGCTCTCCAGTATGACACGTAAGCCGCCCAAGTTGCCGGGGCTAGTGCTGCCCCCACTAATGACAAAATGGTTCCCCCACATCCGCCAGCTGCCAGAGAGAAGGGGGACAAGTCAGCCCAACTGCCGCCGCTTCTGGCACTAGCTTCCTAAACTGATCCCACTGGAAGCGCGACAAAGCATCAGCCACCACATTATCCACTCCCGGCACATGCCGTGCCGAGAATTGGATATTGCTGCGTAGGCAACGCAATACCAAAACTTGCAGATACCGCACTACCATCGGGGATTCAGCCGACAGGTTATTCACGGCATGCACCAGGCTCAGGTTGTCAGTCCAAAACGTGACTACCCTATCCTTGAAGCGATCGGCCCATAATTCCACCGCCACCACGATAGGAAACAACTCAAGCAATGTCAAGTTACATGTAAAACCCTTCTCATGCCATTCCACTGGCCAAGGCCCATCGCACCACTCACCCTCAAAGAAGGCTCCAAAGCCAGACGCCCCGGCCACGTCAGTAAAGAGCTTCAGCTCTTGACTGGTGACCCACAGCTTAGGCCACAACCGGACCCCATTGAAGTCTGTCAGGAATCTATCCCAAACCTGCAGATCTTCCACAATATCTCTGGAAACCCGGACTTTACCGGTCTTTGCTGGCCCTATGCAAGCCTCCATTCGCCTGTTGAATACCCTACCCATGGGTATGACCCTACAGGAAAAGTTCAACATCCCCAGTAAGGATTGCAATTCTCTTATGCGCAACCATTTTCCCGCAGCAGCCAACCTAACCGCTTCCAGGAGCTTGATGACCTTATCCCTCGGCAAGCGACACATTGCCGCCTCCGTGTCAATTTCTATGCCTAGATACGTCAGGCGCGTATACGGCCCCTGCGTCTTGTCCTGGGCAAGTGGAACCCCAAATTTTGCCATCAGGAGACGCATAACTACCATCAGTCTGGCACAACTCCCCGAGCCCGGTGACCCCACCAGGAGGAAATCGTCCAAATAATGTGCCACAGCATCATCCTCTGCTACTGTGACCACCGCCCAGTGCAAGAAGGAACTGAACATCTCAAACAATGCGCACGACAGAGAACATCCCATGGGCAGACATCTGTCCACGAAATATTCCCCTTGCAGTTTGCACCCCATTAACCGAAAGGACGTGGGGTGCAGTGGCAGCAGCCGAAATGCAGACTCGATGTAAACTTTCGCCAATTCAGCCCCCTTCCCGGCCCGCAAAACCACCTCAAGTGCCCGGTCAAACGACTGGTAGTGCACTGAAGCCAGTCCGGGATCAATGGCATCATTAACCGACGCCCCAGCTGGATAAGAGAGGTGCTGAATAAGCCGGAACTTGCCCGGCTCTTTCTTGGGTACCACCCCCAATGGAGACACTACCAAATCAACGATTGGTAACTCCGCAAAGGGGCCTACCATTCTCCAGAGACGCACCTCCTTCATAAGCTTCTCCCTCACCACATCAGGGAACTCCCTAACCGACTTTAAATTGCGGTGAGTCGCCGACCCCCTCACGTAAGTCGTGATGGGAATCCGAAACCCCTCCCGCAACCCCACCAGCAGCACCCTTGCTGCATGGCGGTCAGGGTATAGCTGCAGCTAAAGCTCAAGAACGTCCACCCTCAGCGGGGTGGGCACTCTTCGCCCCAGCTCCTTCCTTAGCCTGCCCTCTGTCTGCCCCGAGGTCCCGCCGTTTACACTCACAGCCTGGGTGACCCCCACCGCAGAACTTGCAGATATGACGAACGGAGCACGCCGTGCCCCTGTCGCACTGCCGGTCCTGAAACTTCCAACACTCGCGCCCCTTGCGCCGAACCTTACCAAAGGACCTTTGCCCTCCTGCTGGCGAGCCTGGGGGGGGAGGTAGACCTCTCCGCCCCCAGTCTCGCCCACAGGTGCATATCGGTGGTACAAAAATTTAAAAGGGGGTTGCCCACCATTTTTCTACGATACTCATCATCGTAGTCGCGCCACGCCCCTTCCTTATACCTCCGACAGATCCAGTCAATTGTATCCATATACTTGATGACTGCCTGCATCTGATCAGGGTGTTTCTCTAAGTAGCAAGCCCCCAGAACTCGGAAACAGCTATGCCATTCCAAGTATGTATCTGGGCGCTTAAACTTCTTAGGGCCAGAACCATCCTTCTCTCTTTCTGTCTCTGGGCCCTTCGACCGACAGTTCAAACACATTAACAAATTTGCCTGCCTGTATTTGCTGCACAGTCTTAGCTTTCAGATGCCCATAGAGACAGTATACCTGACATGCGGAAGTATCCCCGTACATCGCCGCCTTACGCCCTGCGCTGCCCTGAGGGATGCCTACTTGCTCCCCCAATGGCACCAGGGAGTTTCCCTGCTCCCCATGCCCAGTCGCCCCCGCCTGCCTCACTGCCTGCGTACCCTGGATAGACGCTATCCTATTCAGCAGCCTGAACATCCTACGCTTGTCTTTTCCCTCTAACTCCAAGCACTGATCACTATCTGACCCTGCATCTGAGGATGTATCAGACCCACCACCCCCAAGTGTAAGTGTGGTTATCTCACCTGTTCCAGAAGTCCCAGCTGCTCCGCCCGACGGGGCCGATCCGCCAGTCGACGTAGAGGGTACCGCCTCAGACATCCCGGCTGCTTCTCTATTCGCCTGGGCCAACGAAAGGGACCTGGCTGTTCTGGAATCCTCCACACGACAGCCTGCTACTGGAACCTGTAAAACAGCAGAAACGTCGGGAGTACCAGGGCCTTGGAAAACAGCCCCACCTGCATTCATACCTCCAGCCACTTGCATACCCCCACCTGCTGCCTGCCCTCCTAGTGTACCCCACGCATTCAAAAGCAGCTGCAATAACTGCAGCAGCACTGGTGGGATAACTTGCTGCCCTGCTGGCTGCACCATCTGCTCCTGCAGACCCCCAGGCTGCCCTGGAGGCCCCACTGTCACACCCGCACCGGTCCCCACAGGGACCCAAGGATTCACACTGGGACCTTGCACACCTTGCTCTCTGCCATCCAAGAAAGCTCCCTCCTGACTGCTTCCCCCAGGCACCGGTCTGGCCTGACTCACAACAAACAACTGTCCCTGCTGCTGTGAGCCCTGCACACCTTGCTCTCTTACAGCTTGCCTCACATCCATCTGCGCTGCACTCACAGGCCCTCTGCGCAATTGCCCCTGCTGATGTGCCCCACTGAGCCCCCTACCAACTGGCGCCCCGCTCCCTTGCGCCACACCTCTGGGTACTCCCTGTGCTAGCCCTTGCTGCTGGACCCTGGGCCCATCATACCCTGGAGCCAACATAGTGCCCCCAACACCTCCGGCAGGGCCGGTCCTCGGCCCCGGTACCCCCGACTTACCTGCTCGGGTACCGCACGAGGACCCGCTCCTTGCCTCCCCCTGCGACCGCGATCACTGGCGCGGCCTCGCAGGGGAGTTTCCAGTTCCATTTGCCGCACCGGAAGTGCGCCACTGGAAGGGGCGGGGCTATGACGCACAATGCTCGCGCGCGTAGCAACCAGGAGGCCCCAACCCGAAGCCACCTCGTATGGGTTGCTACTGGCAAGAGGCCTACCCAGCTCCAGCCGCCCAGCCAGGCCCGAAGGCCCGACCGAACCGCCGCCACGCTCCTGAACTGGGGCCAGGTAAGCACCGGCACTAGGCCAACCCTGCCCTGCACTGGAGCTCCCACTAGCCCCTGCTTGCCAACCGGAGGCTGCTCCCAACATAGGCCCAGGCCTAGTAGGCCCTAACCCATAAGGGACACGCTCCCCAGACCCTACCGCAACACCAGGCCCAAACGAGGGCCCAGCCCCAGGCCTGGAACTAGGCCCGGAGCCTACTGCAACACCAGGCCTAAACGAGGGCCCAGGCCCCACAGGCCCGGAACTAGGCCCGGGGCCCACACTGACACCAAAAGAGGGCCCAGGCCCAATAGGCCCGGAACCAGGCCCGGGCCCTTTTCCTACCCCAGGCCCACAAACGAGCCTGGAGCCTGCAGAACCCCCAGGCGTGACTGCCACCACCAAGGCCTGCAAGAGGGACATAACCCCTGCTGCAGCCTCAGCTGGCAAGGCCTGCATGCCCTGCACCAGATTACTGGTCGCCATTGAGGACACCAGAGAGGCCTCCAGCCCTGCACCACTAGGCCCAGGGCCTGAGGCCTGCTCCAACTCCCCTTCCTCCTGTAAATTCACTGCCTCCCCCACCTCAGTCTCACCACCACTCGACTCCTCATCCTCATACAAGGATGGAGAGCCTGGGGGAGCCAGAGAGGGGGCCTTAGAACAATGCCCACATGGTATCATATCCTCCTGTGAGGGAAGGGAATTCTCCACAGTATTCACTCTCTTCTCCTTTGCAGGAGCCCTACTACCACCTGGGGACCCATCCCTGAACCTCTTAGGGGGAACAGATACTCGCCTGGCACGGTCCATAATGACAGCAACTCAAACAGCTCCAACTTCTAACAGAAAACCGGAGGAAAGAGGCAGAACCTTCCAGAACATCAGTTCTTAAACCCTGAGGTGAGTCACTCCCCTTAAGCTGCAACATTGTTGCAACTCCATCTTTCTCTTTACATTCCTATCCTTGCCAGACCACAGCCCTTAATACGTTCCATTCCCACTAGGGGTCACTACACTATCAAAGGTTTAGAAATCAGATTGAGCCTTCCTAGGTTTAGCTTTTAAAAAATACCACCAAGGGAACAAAACAAATTTCAGGATAAAAGAAAATTTATATGGTGTTTAAAATTGTATGCCCTATCTAAATCAAGAAAGTTTAAATTTGAATAGACTGTCCCTTTAAATAAAATATTAAAAATTAAAAAGAACATTGATAACAGAAGTAATTATGATAGTTAATGAAAATTATAATGTTATATTTTTAATGTCCACCATTAATAGCAGAGATTGATACCAAGTATTAATTGAAATGTGTAATTTTTCAATAAAAATATAAGTGTAGACCAACAATGAAGTCTACAATTTAAGAAAAAAAGGCAATTTAAAGTGAAGGTCAATTTTCAGCAATGAGTGCCCGGTTTTTAAAAAACAGGGGCACTTGATGAAAATTTACATTGCACCAGATTTATAGTAATAATAACCTTTTACTTCTGCAAACCTGGATCTGTGATCACAGCCTCAGTTCCTCTGTACTGACGTCAGAAATGACAAAACCGGCTTCCTCCAATCATGGCTTGCACCCCAGAGCGTCCATCTTGTGATGCCCGGCTGTGATTGGAGAAAGCCGGTTTCGTCATTACTGTGGTTGTACAGCAGGAAGAAGAAGGCGGGGGATCATCAATCCGGCTTTGCAGAAGTAAAAGGTATGTATTTCTACAAATCTGGTGCAATGTAAATTTTCAGCAATGAAAGTGCCCCTGTTTTTAAAAGTATTTTTAAAAACCGGGCACTCATTGCTGAAAATTGACCTTCACTTTAATCTTACCAATCTTGATATCTCCTCTTCTTCAAGATCCAAAACATTTCGGTTCGATGGTCCTGCTTGTTGAGACATTTTGGTGAAATCAACAATACCTATGAAAAATAAAAAAATGTTTTATATAAACAAGCATAAAAAAAAGTATTTTTATTTGAAGGAAAGATTAAATTTATATATATATATGTAAATATATATACTGTATATATATATATATAAACACAGTAATGGACGCACTTACAGACTGGACTTTGTACTGATCAGAATCCACTGCAAACTACAAAGCCATGATCAATGACAGACAGCTGCAAGGTTACAAGAATAAAGACATGGTAATCGGCTTGGGTAATTGCAGCACTCTGTGTGTTTTCAAGGTTGTGGAGTTTGCTGCGGCTTAAGAGTGCCACTTTTTTTGGTCTTTTTTTATCTGTGTACTGTATATATAAGGTTTTTATGATGAAAGCAGCCACCATTGCAGTTTTCTTCCAATGTATTTTTATGTTTTGGGATGGCCAGCCTAAAACCCACAAGGGCTGAACACCCAGTTTTCACAAAACCTATGTACACTTATATTGTACATACAGAGCAAGGAAGATATGGCGTGAAAAACTATCAAAATTCCCAGACCTAAGAGGAGGCCCTCGTGGTTTAAGAAATTAGCATATGACCCTACCTAGGTTTAGCTATCAACAAATAATAAAAAGAGAACAAAGCAAATTAGATGACAAAAGTAAATTGGTTTAAAAATACATGACCTATCTGAATCATGAAACTTTAATTTTGACTAAAGTATACCTTTAAGAAGCAGAAGATATCTTTCAGTAAAGATGTTGATGACCACTTTGTGCATAAAAATAGCACTTTCCTTTCATTGTTCAGAGTATAATAATAAAATAAAAAATTGATAAAATGCATCCCTTTTTTTTTGTTTTTGCCTTGAAAGCCTTCTCTCCTTAAAGGTATATTAAACCCCAAAATTGTTTTTCATGATTTGGATAGATCAGACAATTTTAAACAACTTTCCAATAAATTTCTATTATTAGATTTGTTTTGTTCTCTTTTAACCTTTGCTTATGAAACAGCATTCCACTACTTTTTCAACAAGAGATACCAAGAGAACAAAACACATTTGAAAATTGAAGTGGCGTTTTTACAATGCTTGTATTAACACCAGATCAGTGTTAGATCATCTGGATTTCAGTTGGGGCAAGTGGTCAATACTATCATGATTGTCCAAGATGGTAGTGGTATAATAAAAAAAATTAAAAATAAAAATAAAAAAAAAGATCAGAAAAAATATAAAAAATAAATTTTCATATATATAGTTTGTACATACAATGAAATAAATTGTATACATGCCAAAATATAACAATCTATAACTATATATATATATATATATATATATATATATATATATATATATATATATATATATATATATATATATATATATATATATATATATATGTATATATTATATTTATATTATGCAATAAAGCACCAAAATATCATAAGAGGTAATTTTAAATATGGATTCAAAACAAATGACTGAGAAATATATATATAATCCATGTTATAAAAATTATATGACATGATCTTTTAAAAATAAAACTAACCGGATAATATACATATATTTGTTGATGGAGCTAAGATAATACACGTGCTGCTGTAATGTTTTCACAGATGGATGTAAGTAGATGATCGCTGAGAATTCTCATTTAGAAATGCGCAAGCAGCGTAAGAATTGAGCATGCGCATTCCATAGCAATGAGTTAGTTGAGAGCACGGGAGCGTGCAGGTCCTATTTCACATGGGGCGCATGGAGAGCTGATGATTGGCTAAAACTGATGTCAATCAAAACGGCCCCTGTGAAAAATTTAGAGAGAGGTTGATTATTACACTGTACGGTTAGTGAAATAAAAACGAAATTACTAAGTGAAAAGATTTTTTTATATATATATATATATATATATATATATATATATATATAAGCACATCAATGTGCTAGTTAAGGTAAGAGCATCTACAATATGTTTTGCAATACATACGAATTTACCATCACTTTAAATAATCCTACTAAAACGTGATCCATTTAATACTAGCAATCATATCTATGAATTTTGTTTATAGACAGAAATGTATCCAAACAATTGTATTAATGTATCTAGGGTATTGGCATTCATTATCTCCTTTGGTAATGAGTTCCACAATTTTATTGCTCTTACAGTGAAAAAACGTTTCTGGCGCAGGAGATTAAATCTCCTTTCCTCCAACCTTAAATTGTGACCTCTTGTCACAAACAATTTTCTTGGAATAAACAGAGCTTCTGACATCTCTGTATATGGGCCTTGAATATATTTATATAAAGTAATCATCTCACCTCTCAAGCGCCTCTTTTCTAAAGAAAACAGACCCAGTTTGGCTAGCCTCTCCTCATAGCTTAAAGGGACAGTCAACACCCGATATACCATTATTCCATATGCTTTAATCACAATCTAAGATCCGCCTGCACCGCATCCCTACTTTATTACCCTATCCAACGTACTAGTAATCCTCATTGTTTTTCTTATATTCCTAACTAAATATGGCCGCCTAACTCCTCCCCTTCATGCTTCTTCCCCATCACTATGCCACTACAGGCACGTTCATGTAATTTTCGATGACGCTAATCATACGTCATTGAGCATGCGCAGTTAGTGTTACCAAATCGTCATTGCCACAGCTGAGTGTCTATTCCGGCAAACTTTTTGAGATAATCGCTCACTTATTATTTGACAGGTAATGTCCATAAATATTAGGTAACTACTATAATCCATGGGTGTTAATATGAATTACAGTTCATAATAAACGAAAGTTGCTCAATTTGTTATTAGTGTACGATATACACTCTTTAAATATGTAGTACAAACATCGATATAAACAAATAAAATTAACAGGACATGCTTTAAAAAATTCTTCTGGAGACTTACAATTTATCATTTAGAACTATATATCAGTAACTATATTAAAAATTCAATATTATAATATATGAGAACATTTTGAACAAATCTCATCTGGTGCTTGAAACTTTTAACTATGTTTGCGCTGTCACTCAGTTAGTCTACAAATTTGTAATTTCATAGGTGGATGTCCACAGTTATGTGTTTTATTACACATTGACGTTGAAGGGTCCTCTCAGCACATCAATTTCACACTATCCTAATCTAACCTTTACATGCGTTTCAACTATGTATTTATTTGTGTTTATTTGTCAATTAAATTTCAAATTCTAAGAATGCTCGTAGATTATAACATTATCATCGAAATCACGGATAATTCTTTATTCACTAAATGTATTAACCCCTGATATAAATATGCATACAAATTCAAATAAATATTGTATATTATTATTATTATTCTTTATTTATGAAGCGCCCACAGATTCCGCAGCGCTGTTCATAGGTAACAAAGATAAAAGGACAGTACAATATGAGACACCAGACATAATTTAACAAACAAATACAGGAGGAATTGGGAGCCCTGTTTCCGTGGGAACTTACAATCTAAATGGGTAGGAGGGTGAGAAACAGGAGGTGGGGACTGCAAAGGTGGGAATGATGTTAGTGTGAAGTTAGATGAGGGCAACTATTAGGCAAGTGGAATTCATTAGTTACTGATTTGGTTATAGGCTTTGCTGAACAAGAAGGTCTTTAGGGAGCGTTTAAAGGAGGAGAGGGTGGGGGAAATTCTGACAGCACAAGGAAGTGCGTTCCAGAGGGTTGGTGCCGCACGAGAGAAGTCCTGTAGTCTAGCATGAGAGGAGGTGATGGTAGAAGAGGCAAGGAGTAGATCGTTGTTGGATCTCAGGGGACGGGCTGGAGTATATTTGTTGATGAGTGAGGACAGATATGGGGGGGGCTGCATTGGTATGGGCTTTGTAGGTCAAAGTGAGAATTTTGAATTTAATTCTGCTGTGAATGGGGAGCCAGTGAAGGGACTCACAGAGGGGGGGCAGATACAGAGCGTCGGGAGAGGTGGATTAGCCTAGCAGAGGCATTTAGGATGGATTGAAGGGGGGAGAGGCGGGAGAGAGGAAGGCCAGTTAGTATGTTGTTACAGTAGTCAAGCCGGGAAATTACTAGGGAATGGATTAGCTGTTTAGTAGTTTCAGCACTAAGAAAAGGACGAATTTTGGAGATATTGCGTAGGTGGTTGCGACAGGATGAAGAGAGCGATTGGATGTGGGGTATGAAGGACTGATTGGAGTCGAGTGTAACTCCAAGGCAGCGGACTTGGGGTGATGGGGAGATAGTGGTGTCACCGACAGTGATAGTAAATTTATAAACTGGAGTAGAATTAGTTGGGGGGATTAGAAGCTCAGTCTTGGACATGTTGATTTTTAGGTGGTGAGAGGCCATCCAGGAAGAAATGCCAGATAAGCAGCCGCTGATGTGGGAAAGGACAGATGGAGAGAGTGCAGGGGTGGATAGGTAGATCTGAGTATCATCAGCATAGAGGTGATAGTTGAAGCCATAGCTACTAATAAGTTTACCCAGTGAGGAAGTATAAATAAAGAAGAGTAGAGGGCCTAGAACAGAGCCTTGAGGTACTCCAACAGACAGAGGCAGTGGAGAGGATGAGTCACCAGCAAATGAGACAGAAAAGGACCTATTAGAGAGATAAGAGTGGATCCAGGAGAGGGCAGTGTCACAGAGCCCAAGGGAGCTGAGAGTCCGTAAGAGGAGGGGATGGTCAACAGTGTCAAAGGCAGCAGACAGGTCAAGTAAGATAAGTATAGAATAGTGGCCATTGTTTTTAGCAGAAAGAAGATTGTTAGTAACCTTGGTGAGGGCAGTCTCAGTTGAGTGTTGGGGACGGAAGCCAGATTGCAGGGGGTCAAGCAATGAGTTGGAGGATAGGAAGTGTGTTAGGCGATCGAAAACTAGTTTTTCCAGGACTTTAGAAGCTAGTGGAAGTAGTGATATGGGGCGGTAGTTTGCAGGAGAATTGGGGTTGAGGGAGGGTTTTTTGAGGATGGGGGTAACCTTTGCATGTTTGAAGGATGATGGAAATGAACCAGTAGTAAGGGATCGGTTGAATATGTGAGTAAGAGCTGGGGTGAGGGTAGAGGACAGAGAGGGTATTAGATGTGAAGGGATAGGGTCAAGGGGGCATATAGTGAGGTGTGAGGAAGATATTAGGGAACTGACTTCATTCTCATTAGTTGGGGGGAAGGTACTGAGAGTGTTGGAGGGGGTGACCGGGGGGGCAGATGAAAGGTTGCAGTCTTGTGGTGGGATGTTGCTTCTGATGTAAGTGTTTTGTTGAAAAAGTAATCTGCCAAGTCTTGAGCACTAAAGTCAGATGAGGGGGGTGGTGCAGGTGGATAGAGGAGAGTGTTGAAAGTGGAGAAGAGACGTTTAGGATTTTATGAGTGAGAAGATATGAGAGAAGAGAAGTAGTTTTGCTTGGCTAAGTTAAGGGCAGAGGAGTAAGAATAAAGAATGAACTTATAGTGTAGGAAATCATGTTCAGAGTGGGATTTCCTCAAGGCACGTTCAGCAGCACGGGAGCATTTTTGTAGATAGCGTGTTTGCTGAGAGTGCCAGAACTGGAGCTGACGACGTGGGGTTTTGCGTAATTGTGGAGGAGCAAGGGTGTCGAGTGCAGAGGAAAGAGTATTGTTATATATATATATATATATATATATATAAATATATATATGTGTGTGTATATATACACACACACATATATATATACATATGTATATATATTTAAATATAAAAATATATACACACACACACACACACATATATATATATTGTGATCCAAGTAGTATTCTTGGTATATGTAAAAAAAAAAAAAGGTTTATGCCTTTTGTCAGTGTTATAAACCTCCATGTTAAAAACTTTTCCCAGGTCACTGTTTATCTTGTGATTTAGGAAGTCACTATGTGGAGCTCCTATATAACATTCAATAGCAGCGTCACAGGAGAAGAGCTCTCTTCAATGGTTGCTAATCAGCCTGACTACTGTAGCAACCATTGAAGAGACCTCCTCTCCTGTGAAGCTGCTGAAGGAGAACTGTTGGAATCCATTTCTTTTTTTATACCTATATTTCAATATCACAATGAGAATTTTGTGAATTTCAACATACATATATATAAGTATATGCTTTGTGTATATTAAAATGTTCTAAACCTATTATAATAACCCTTGCTTTCTATATTCTTATATGTGATACATATAAATATATATATAACCAACGAAAAAGGTCAGCCGCATGAGCAGCACTTTGGAGGGTAAGAGGAGGATACCTCCGATAACTTTTGTCGTTATTTAAAGGCACCAACCAAAATGTTTGACTGCTAAATTAAAGCGATTACAGTCTTTTTGCTTTTCGCCATATTTTCCTTTCTTGTTTGCTTACCTGTATGCCCATTGGTATCCATTGACTGTTAGAGGGCGATTACCTTTCCTCTCTACAAGCACCTCCTAATCGCCAGGATATAACAAAGTGACACTTTGAATTGAACTTTGAATTTTGTTTTCATTCCTTGCATTGTGAAGCTCTTTTGATCGAGTGTGATATCCTCTAAGCAATTTGTTTTCATTATTATTAATCACTTCATTCATACTCTCAGCTTGACTTCACATTAGGGATTCCTACCTTTGACAAAATACCTCTATCTGCTCACCTCTAAGACTGTGCAATTCTTGTTCATTGGTCTGACTAGTTGGCTACCACATAGCCTTGCACAGAATAACATTACCAATATAGCACTATACACAGCGATATTAACATGGCACACCGCTTTTATTCCATGTTAACAGTGGCCACCTTGGAGGGGAATAGACCAAGCTTGGAGGAAACATTTGAAAATAAGTCTAATTTGCTAGATATTGCAGATGTCTTTTTGGCTATGGAAAATGCTCTCGTTAAGGAGTATAAATTATGGTGGGATAAACGGACTCTAGAAAAATATACATCTCTAGGCATGATTCCTAGAGGCCTACGAATCAAAAAACTGCCTGCGTTTATCACTACAGATGAAAAGTTCATCACAGAATGGAACAATATACTGACAGAATGCTCTTTGAGGCTTATGGCCCTTATCATTCAACACAAAGAAATCAAGCTAAAAGAGGCAAGAGATAACATTGAGAATATACAGAAAGATCTCAATACGTTCATGGAACACACTGATTATCCTAAGCTTGACAGCATCCTACAAGTGACTGTAGACAAGACTAAGAAAGAACTGGATATTATAAAATATAAAAAATATTCCAGAGATCTAGATGACTACAAAGTAAATAGGATCTACAATTGGAACCCTAAGAGAAACTCAAGAAAAAGGAAATCGTTTAATTATAACAAGTCTAAACAACTCAAAGAAGGAAAGAAGATGGATAAAAAGGTGTCATTTTCTGATACAGACCCTGAGTCAAATGAAGATGATGACCTTCAGGATTTTGTGGCCTTCATGTCCAGTGGACAATCCTCTGATGAAGAAGAAACATCAGCTGATAACATTACAACACAGCCACCCTCTCATCCTCCACCACCCCCTCAATCTGGCCCTGTAGCATCTAATACCCAGATTACTGACACATTAGAGCCTAATAAAGCCATTCTGAAAAAAATTGATGCCCCTAAGCCACCTAGGGGCAACAAGTATAAAAAAGCTCAGTCAGTACAGGCAGCAGATGGAACTATGAGCCAACAGGTTTTTCAGCTGGCCCAGGGACCAGGAGAAGGAGGAGGAGGAGGAAGAGGATCCACCAGACGGGGTCCACATCGAGACCAGTACCAACTGAGGAGGGGCAGACAGTCCAACAAATACAGGGATCCAACATCATAAATCTATCCAGTGTCCCCTTAACTAACCAAGAATTAGAGGTTTTGAGTCTAGGCCTTAATTTTGTTCCTACTCCTAAGTTTAATGTCTTTGATACTTTGATTGACATTAATAAATTTATACGTGGTCTCACTCTCAAAAAGTTTTACCAACTGCACCCTACTATAGAGAAAGAGTTTCATATACCAGACACAAGTGCCAGGCATGATTATCTTAACCCAGCTGAAGCTAGGGACTTTTTAAATCTCCATCTGTTGGAAGTGGAAAATACAACAGATGAGGTAGCAATAGACAGCCATACTGGCTATAGGCCAAAATCTATTTTTTATCCCACACAGTGCAGGGGCCAAGCATTAGAGAGCTTCCAAAAACGGATGGAGGAGGATCTCTTGAAATTGGAGAGGGAAACTCTGAAGCCTCAGAATAGGGAACATGAGAACCTCACCACACAACAAAGAAAGGCACTCAAACAACTACAAGACAGGGACAACATCATCATCAAGCAGTCTGATAAGGGGGGATCCATAGTAGTTCTGGACAAATCCTACTATATTAAGGAAGCAGAAAGGCAATTACTTGACAAAGAGGTTTATACAAGATTGCCTGGGGATCCAACACAACGCTTTGGGTCCCTCCTACTAGATTTGCTTGATGATGGAAAACATCAGGGGATCATTGACGATGAAACATTTGATTATTTAAATGTTCAGCATCCGATAGTACCGATATTCCATCACCTCCCCAAGGTACATAAATCTTTGGAGGAGGTGAAAGGTCGCCCGATAGTCTCGGGAATAGGATCCCTCTTTGAGAATCTATCAAATTGGCTGGAATCCCTATTACAACCCCTTGTGTATGGATTGCCATCATACTTGAGGGATACTAAACATCTCTTGAGACTGATGCAAGAACACTCTTGGAATGACAAAATGGGATGGCTAACGGTTGATGTGGTTGGCCTCTATTCGGCCATTCCACATGCTAAAGGGATAGAAGCCACAAGATACATGCTGGATAACTTCAGAATACTGACCTTAAAGTATATATAGTGAGAGTGTTAGATTTTCTGTTAACTCACAATTATTTTGAGTTCTCAGGAAGCTTTTTTCTCCAACAGAGAGGGACAGCTATGGGTGCGAAATTCGCACCAGCCTATGCTAACATTTTCATGGGCTGGTGGGAGTTGACGCACCTATACTCTGATCAGAACCCCTTCCTGTCATCAATCACTAGCTATAAACGCTATATTGATGACCTTCTAATTGTAGGGTCTGGCACACAAGGAGATTTAGCAAACTTCTGTGAATATATCAATGACAACACGGTGGGTTTAAGTTTTACCCACAGCTTTGATAAAGTCCAGGTACCATACCTGGATGTCATTCTGATAGGTAGGCCCTTGGAGAACAAAGTAAGCACCTCACTGTATACCAAACCAATCACATCCAACACTTTCCTTCATGCTAGGAGCTGTCACCCTAGACATACAAGCTATGGGATTGCAAAAGGCCAATTTTTAAGATTAAGGCGCAATTACTCAGAGCATGACAGCTACTTACGAGAGAGTCATTCCCTTACCCAAAATTTCTTGAGAGAGGGTACAATAAAAAGACTATAACCAGGGCCTTCAATGATGCTTCGCATCAAGATAGGTCTACTTTACTTAAAGAGAAACAAAAACAAAAACCTTCTAGGAACAAACCTACTTTTGTAACCACGTATAGCTCCCAATATTACCAGGTCTGCAAAATCTTGCGGAGGAATCTTCCGATTCTGTTAGCTGATGACATCTTAAAAGATGAGATTAGGGAGGGTTGTTTCTGTGTCCCAAAGCGGAACATAACAATTGGGAACCGAGTTTCCCCCTCCTTACTCAAAAAGCAAAAACCGACAAGCAGCTGGTTATCTCAAAAAGGGCATTACAAATGTGGGAACAGCACTTGCAAAGCTTGTGGCCATGTGAGTGTTAACAGGACATTCCAATCTACAGTCACGCAAAAGGTATACACACATTCCTACTGCACTAATTGCCGAACAACATATATCATTTATATGATTACATGCTTGGCATGTGATAAGCAGTACGTAGGTTGTACCTCTCGAGAGGCGAGAGAGAGGATACGAGCCCATCTCAATGACATTGAGCGGGGTATCCCAACCACAGGAGCAGCCAAGCACTTCATAGAGGTACACCACAGAGATGTTAAGAATTTTACATGGTTAATTATAGATCATATTCCAAAGAAGCCACGGGGAGGTGATAGATCAAGGGACCTCCTTAGAAAGGAGGCCTTTTGGATCTTCACATTGGGAACCAGACAACCCCTAGGTCTCAATATAGAAACAGATCTTATTAACCATTGGCAATCCTAGAGCGACTTCCCACCAATCCAAGCCTGGGATACATTAGCACTTATCAATACCTGAAAAAGATATTGTTACTGCTATATCCTATCATATATACATCCTCTAACAAATTGGATTTATGGATATTATCTCCAAGGAATTCCTGAATAGTTCAAGTGATCAATTATGATCTAATGGACATTCAGTTTAAGGTCCACTGGTATTATTATACCACAGGGAGACACTAAGGACTAGGGACACCCAACACCTCATATTTTGGCGCTTTGAGTGCAGTATATATTTTTTATCACAAAATAGTTATCATATTGAAAATATCACGTATGTGAACCATCTACCAAAATACATTAATTATTAGAAGTGCCATCACTAGGCCGTTTGATACTGTTGCAATAGAAGCAAAATTAATCAAGTATTACCATATATAACTTTGTTTATATGGTGTAAATCTTAAGATTAAGCTCTTTTTTAGTATCCAGTAACAGGCATTTGACACTGAGTTTATGCAATAGTACATGGGTATTCATGGGACGTGCAAGCAATTATTGCGCGTCTCATAAGCACATATGTGGGCTACATGCCGCTCAAACGAGATTGGCTATTAGATAACTAGCCAGGGCAGAATTAAGACTAAATGTTACAAAAAACAAACATTTAGTGCCCTATAGCTCTAAACTTAATCTATACTCGCACCAATTCAATTACAAATGTATCATTACAAGGGTCTCCCCAAGCTGTAGTTATTTGACATGCTGTATGCTGCTTAACAACGCTATTGTTGTTGTTTTTTCCTCTCTATTATCATTATTATTATTTTTTCCTCCCTTGGAGGAGACAACATTAAGTTTTTGACCACTCCTAGGGAGATATTACCACGAGTGGATATTAATGCAGCACACGACACATCATATAGCTTGCTTTCTAGTTAATCCCACATCTCCCTATACCTCCCCCATTCAAGTGCACACACCTGTTACATGATTAGGGCTACATCACAACCAATAATAAGTTAGGTTAGCCTATTTAAAGCTGCATGTCAGTAGTGGGCATTATGCAGTCTATGAATAAGGCTCCATAGGAGCTGAAACGCTTAAGACATAGCCCACTATCTGTGCACCTAACAGCCCCCATCCATCTGGCCATGTTACCTCCTATGCCTGCAAGTTACTATTTTACTAGCTAATCCTTCATAGTTACCTGCAGAGCCGCTGTGTGCAAGCTCTTAAATGTTATTTTCTTCAATAAAGGAACCTGTTTTGAGAACTTCTGTCCGGACACCTGTGTGTTTTTCTATATATATATATATATATATATATATATATATATATATATATATATATATATATATATATATATATATATATATATATATATATATATATATATATATATAAACATACCTATATAAATATATACATAGATATATTTATAGAACTAATTATATATGTATCTCTATACATATCTATATATATATATATATATATATATGTACATAGATATATACATATTTATATATTATTATTATATTATTTATACATATATACAGATATATATATATATATATATATATATATATATATATATATATATATATATATATATATATATATATATCTCAAATACAGAAAAGTGAAAATGATAGAAAAAAAGATAAAGAGAAAGAAAAGAGAAAGGATTCCTTGGCCAGCACTTCTCATATAAATACCATACAATTATATCAGAAAATAGGTGTCCAGCAGTCCAAAATAAACCACACCAACAGGCAAAGAATCAGAATGCACTAGATTGATACAGAAAAGTGAATCATTTATTGACTATCTAAATATTGAATTTAAATATAGCAACACCCCTTAAACATTAAAATGACAAAAACCATGGCCATGGTATGGGGAATAAACAACAGTCATAATATATTAAACTTAAACTGTCATAACAGAAATGCATCCATTGAAAGCACTCAGGGGTATATATCAATAATTAATCAGATCATAATCCCCATAAAACACACTATTTCATGTATATATAAGAGCGCTATGTAAAAAGACAAATTGTAATGACAGAATGATATAATAATAATAATTGTACGGATGAGGACAGTCCAGCAATGTATATCAATGAAAGGTTATGCTGTGCAAGATGCCAGATTGATGTAACAAGAAACAAATTAGTAATTTTCAACTGTAAGCAATTCATGCAAAAACTTCATTAGTATAAGCTTGAAACAAACGTTGAAATAAGAGCAGTTCAGCAATTATCCATAATGAGGGTTAATTCTCAGCACAGTGAAGTGATACAAGCAATAATTACAATGCAGATGGTAAGAGGTTAATAATTTTCAGCCGCAAAACAGTTCATGCATGAAGTTAGTAAGCATAAGCAATAGCCAACATGTTGCCAAACATTGCTCCTTATTCGTTAAAGCATACACCTGAGGAAACAGTACTTGTGGCACACAGTGATGCCCGTGGACAAATAACTTAAGGGAACTCCTACAGAGAGCTATACTCTCATCTAAGGGGCCCTTCGTTAGTCTCACCACTCCCCGGTAACTGGAAAACTTCTCCGATGTGTGTGACCGTTGTAGTCAATAGACTGTCACAGTCCTCCGTTGCTTATGCTGTAATATTGACAAGCCTTTCCACTATGCCATGTATGTAGCAACAACCTCTTCTTTCACTCGGGTGGCCCTTCCCAAGACATGTTAGAACACGCAACATGTGTTTCGCCGCTAGGAACTTTCGGTGCGGCTTCTTCACAGCGTATCAGTGCTACTTGCATTCTCTTCCTCTAGGAAATTTATACCCTGATTATGTAGGCTCAGGGTTTATTTTAATCCTCCAATTCATCTGCTTGTTGCTATAGTACAATATTTATTGGGGTGACCAGAATCTTGTTATATTTGTTAAAAATAATCAAATATTATGTTTGTCATAGTTACATTTAATTCCCTTACTATATACGTAAAGATATATACATATATAAATATGAATTATTCTAATATAAATTTAGAGAAAAGTGTGTGCCATAAACAATTAAATTTAGTTGTAATTCGCTGCATCAGGTACGATGCCAATGTCAGGATGGTTCCAAGTAGACATATCTATCAAGGGTATAATATCTATTCATTCATATAGAGTGTGAGTTCAATGAAATCTAAATCAGGATCAAAGCTAGTAGCTATTAATTAATTTAAGGAAAAGGTTATCAGAATTGTCCAAATTATAAATGACCAGAGACTATGTAGCTATAAAAAGGGAGCATAATTGATCTCCTCATTAAGACCATTAGGATTCATAGTGTACATATTATATATCCATTTACACTCTGCCTGTAATAGCTGCTTATCCAGATCTCCTCATCTACCGTGGAGATTTATCAATTCTAAACCTCTCGCTTTTAATGAAGTTGCAAAACTGTTATGATGGGTGAAGAAGTGTCTGGCTACACTACTGTCCTTAAGATTTTTATTTTTGATGTCCCTTTTATGCTCTTTCTATCATGGAGTTCTCTGTAGGTTTTACCTATATAGGACATGGGGCATGAACATGTGATCATATATATAACCCCTTCACTACGACATGTTATATGTCCTTTAATTTTGTGTTTATTATTGTGTCGATCTAATACTGTGTCACCTTTCTGTATGTTTTTACATATACTTCATTTACCACAGATGAAGTTACCATTTTTTTCTTTGTGTGCAGATAGCCATGTACCCTTTGGTTTGGCATGTTTAAAGTGACTATGTACCAATTTATCTCTTAGGTTCTGAGACCTTTTTGGGGATATTATACCCTTGATAGATATGTCTACTTGGAACCATCCTGACATTGGCATCGTACCTGATGCAGCGAATTTCAACTAAATTTAATTGTTTATGGCACACACTATTCTCTAAATTTATATTAGAATAATTCATATTTATATATGTATATATCTTTAAAGGGACATTAAACACTAAATACATGCTAGATAGAATGATGCATTCAAAGAAAGAGGACAAAATACATAATGAAAGTATATTGCAGAGTTGTTTTATTATATACAATTTATCATTTTATATTACCATCTCAAAGTGTTTAATGTCCCTTTAAGAATGCACTTTATTTACGTATATAGTAAGGGAATTATATGTAACTATGACTATCGTCTTTAACTAACAAACATAATATTTGATTATTGTTAACAAATATAACAAGATTCTGGTCACCCCAATAAATATTGTACTATAGCAACAAGCAGATTAATTGGAGGATTAAAATAAACCCTGAGCCTCCATAACCAGGGTATAAATTTCCGGGAGGAAGAGAATGCAAGTAGCACTGATACGCTGTGAAGAAGCCGCACAGGAAGTTCCTAGCGGAGAAACACGTGTTGCGTGTTCTAACATGTCTCGAGAAGGGCCACCCAAGTGAAAGAAGAGGTTGTTGCTACATACATGGCGTAGCGGGAAGGCTTGTCAATATTACAGCATAAGCAACGGAGGACTGTGACAGTCTATTGACTACAACGGTCACACACATCGGAGAATTTTTCCAGTTACAGGGGAGTGGTGAGACTAACGAAGGGCCACTTAGATGAGAGTATAGCTCTCTGTAGGAGTTCCCTTAAGTTATTTGTCCACGGGCATCACTGTGTGCCACAAGTTTAGCAACATGTTGGCTATTGCTTATGCTTACTAACTTCATGCATGAACTGTTTTGCGGCTGCAAATTATTAACCTCTTACCATCTGCATTGTAATTATTGCTTGTATCACTTCACTGTGCTGAGAATTAACCCTCATTATGGATAATTGCTGAACTGCTCTTATTTCAACGTTTGTTTCAAGCTTATACTAATGAAGTTTTTGCATGAATTGCTTACAGTTGAAAATTACTAATTTGTTTCTGGTTACATCAATCTGGCATCTTGCACAGCATAACCTTTCATTGATATACATTGCTGGACTGTCCTCATCCGTACAATTATTATTGCTATATCATTCTGTCATTACAATTTGTCTTTTTACATAGCGCTCTTATATATACATGAAATAGTGTGTTTTATGGGGATTATGATCTGATTAATTATTGATATATACCCCTGAGTGCTTTCAATGGATGCATTTCTATTATGACAGTTTAATATATTATGACTGCTGTTTATTCCCCATACCATGGCCATGGTGTTTGTTATTTTAATGTTTAAGGGGTGTTGCTATATTTAAATTCAATATTTAGCATTCTGATTCTTTGCCTGTTGGTGTGGTTTATTTTGGACTGCTGGACACCTATTTTCTGATATAATTGTATGGTATTTATATGAGAAGTGCTGGCCAAGGAATCCTTTCTCTTTTCTTTATCTTTATCTTTTTTTCTATCATTTTCACTTTTCTGTATTTGATTTATTACCAATATTTGATTCCTCCCGTGCACCCTTTGTCACTTTACATTAGTTGTCTTAGGTTTTCTATATTACATCATTAATCCAGATGGATCTTTGAGCTGATTTGACCAATATATTTTTATTATTCTTATTGAGTAATATATCTTTTTCTTGCTATACTCTTTCAACGGTCATGCCTGGCTCCCTGTGAATAATATATATACAGATTTTTTGGTGTCTGGTATCCATTTAGAGCGCATCAAGGCTTTGAATATAGCAACTATAAATGAGGAGGAATGGGAGAGTGACATTTCAGAAACTTTTTCTTTAGATATAGAGACAAATAACACAGCTCAGGACAATGCCAATGTCAATATATATAAATTCTTTAAGACCTATAAAAATCGGTCATGTAAGCAATTAAAATTAAAATGGGAGATCTCAAGTATAAACAAATATTTAGAATCTAAGATGATCCCAATGGGATTAAGATTTAAAAAGAGACCAGGGAATAATTTAAGAGATCCACTTCTAACTGATTTCACAAAAATATGGGATGACCATTTATCTGACTGCTCATTCAACTTAATACATCCTATCTCTTCCCTCACTTTTCCCTCATTTGAAACCCACATGATTAGCTTATTCTCCCCTCTCTCTGTACGTGTTGCAGTCATATAACGACCCCCTGGCTCCTCAACTCAATTTCTAGATCACTTGGCTGCCTGGCTGCCCTATTTCCTATCCTCAGACACCCCTGCCCTCATTCTTGGTGACTTCAACATCCCCCTTAACAATCCCACTGCCTCATCTGCTAAACAACTTCTGCAACTCACTTCCTCTTTCGGTCTGTCACAATGGACTGATTCTCCCACTCACAAAGACGGTCACTCTCTTGACCTGATCTTTAGCTATCGATGCACTCTCTCAAACTCCCATTTTCCTGTTTCTGACCACCATCTCCTTACTTGCAACATATCATCCCTTCCTACAACTCTCCCACCTTCTACTCCTCACACCAAACTTCACAGAAGCATTATGTCTTTAGATCAGCAACAACTTGCTAATTCCCTTAAACCGCTCCTCTCATCCTTCTCCTCCTTTTCCTGCCCTGAACAATCTATCTGCCACTATAATTACACCCTTATATCCGTCCTTGACAATCTCGCCCCTCTTACCACTGCTCGGAAATCACACACTCATCTCCAGCCCTGGCATACTCCTCTGACACGGTACCTACGCAGATGTTCCCGTACTGCTGAACGGCATTGGAGAAAATCACAGAGTTCAGCTGATTTTCTTCATTACAAATTCATCTTGAACTCCTACTATTCTGCCCTTAATCTCCACAAGCAACACTACTTCTCTACTCTTATCTCTAATCTTTCTTCAAACCCAAAACGTCTGTTCTCCACTTTCAATACTCTCCTCCGCCCTCCCCCACTTCCTAATACAACTTCTCTGTCAGCTCAAGACTTTGCCAGTCACTTCATTAACAAAATTGACTCCACCAGACATGAAATCAGTTCTCAACATAATTCTATTCTCTCCCCCCCTCAAATACTCTCACTCAACCACAACCCTCATAACCTGAAACTTAGTTCATTCTCCCCTGTTACTGAGGAAGAAGTTTCGGCACTTATACTGCGCTCTCACCTCACTACCTGTCCACTTGACCCTATCCGGTCACAGCTAGTCCCCTCCCTCTCTGCTACCCTTACCCCTATACTAACACACATTTTCAACCTCTCCCTCAGCACTGGTACATTTCCCTCATCGATTAAACATGCACTGGTCACACCTATGCTCAAAAAACCTTCCATTGATCCTACCTCCCCATCCAACTACCGCCCTATTTCCCTCCTCCCTCCTGCTTCAAAGCTTCTCGAAAAACTAGTATATGCACGCCTATCCCATTTCCTTACGTTAAACTCCCTTCTTGACCCGCTGCAATCTGGATTTCGTCCCTATCACTCCACAGAGACAGCTATTGTTAAGGTCACCAACGACCTACTTACAGCTATATCAAAAGGCCACTTCTCTCTGCTTATCCTCCTTGATCTGTCTGCAGCCTTTGAAACTGTCGACCATCCTCTCTTGCTCCAAACCCTCCAATCCTTCGGCATCTGTGACACTCTTCCTACCTATAAAACCGTACCTTCAGTGTAACCTTCTCTGGGGCCTGCTCTTCCCCGTCACCACTTTCTGTCGGAGTACCGCAAGGCTCTGTCCTCGGTCCCCTTCTCTTCTCAATCTATACGTCATCACTAGGTTCCCTAATTAAGTCCCACGGTTTCCAAAATCATTTGTATGCCGATGACACCCAAATCTACTTCTCTGCACCAGACCTATCTCCTTCCTTGCTAACCCGTGTTACTAACTGTCTTTCTCACATCTCTTCCTGGATGTCCTCTCACTACCTCAAGCTAAATCTCTCCAAAACTGAGCTCCTCATTTCCCCCCCTTCTTCCATAATCTACACAACTGTCGACAACTCCATCATTACTCCTACCCCGCATGCCCGATGTCTTGGGGGTCACATTTGACTCAGATCTTTCCTTCACTCCTCACATTCAGTCCTTGGCTAAAGCCTGCCGCTTCCACCTTATAAACATCACTAAAATTAGACACTTCCTTACACAAGACACAACTAAGATTTTAATCCACTCTCTCATTCTTTCCCGCCTTGATTACTGCAACTCTGTCCTCTCTGGTCTCCCCACCTGCCACCTAGCTCCTTTACAATCCATAATGAATGCCTCTGCCAGACTCATCTTCCTTACATGCCGCTCTTCATCTGCTGCACCTCTCTGCCAGTCCCTTCACTGGCTTACTCATGCCTCTAGGATCAAACACAAAATTCTCACTCTGACATACAAAGCCCTCAACTGCACTGCCCCCCCTACATCTCAGACCTTGTCTCCAGATACTCTCCCTCCCGTCCCCTTCGCTCTGCTCATGACCTCCTACTCTCCTCCTCTCTTGTCACCTCATCACACTCCCATTTACAGGACTTCTCCAGACTGGCTCCCATCTTGTGGAACTCTCTGCCTCACCCCACAAGACTCTCTTCTAGTTTTAAAAGCTTCAAGTGCTCCCTAAAGACTCTACTGTTCAGGGATGCATACAACCTACACTAACCTTTCCTAATAACCGTTCCTCTCCTCCACTGCTATCCCCTGAACCCCCTTAGCATGTAAGCCTAAAAGTCCAGCTGTTTGTAGATCACCTTCTTAAGAGCTGACTACAACAGTGCAACTCTTGGCAGGGCCCTCTACCCATTTGATCCCTATAATTGTTTTGTTGTACTCCCCCTTTGTTTATAGCGCTGCGGAATCTGTTGGCGCTCTACAAATAAACGATAATAATAATAACCGATAATAATGAAACTGATAATAAGGGAAAATGAACTAAGATTGGAAAAAGCAAAAAAAGAAATGGATGAGAGTAAAGTAATTATAGATAGATGGCAGTCCAATGTAGAATATGAGAGATTAATGAATGGAGTAAAGCTAGAGCTAAGGAAAATTCAAGAAGAAACTAAATTTCGCAAGAAAAGGAAATTTCAGAGAGATTACCAGGACTATCAGACAAACAAAGTGTATGATTTTGGACGTGAGTGGAACACTGATACATCATCAGATACTGATAAATCATCTACTAGCGAAAGCAGTAGAAATAAAAGTAGAAATAAAAATTATAGACGTAACCAAAGGTCTTTTTTAGGGAAAACAAAGAACAAGGACAAGGAAGGAGAAACAAAAAAACATAGAGCAGGGAGAAAACACAGAGGGGGCAGATACAGCCAAGAAAACATACAATCTGAGAAGTCAACAATAGATGTGGATTATGAACTAGGTGTTGAAAAAAATCAAAGCAATAAAGATCTAAAGGTAGTAAATTTATCCTGTAAAAACCTAAGTAAAGAACATGAGGAGGTTTTGAAAAAGGATTTGTCTTATTCCCCAACTAGTTAAATGGATACATTTACAGTAGTAAGGGACCTTAATTTGTTTGCACGCAAAATTGTGTTAAATAAACTACACAAAGGTAAAGCCAAACAACAGACACTAGACATGAGAGATAGACAACTTTTAGATAATTTGACATCTTTAGAGAGTAAGAATGCACCATTACCAATAGAAACATTGCAAGATCCATTAAATGGATCCCAAGAACCTAGTTCTGAACACATAGGCTATACCATCTTGAAAAATAAATCACAGTATATGCCACCCTGGTCCATGGCTGGAGCAATGAATAGCTTTGTCAAAAAATTTTTTAAAAATGACAAGAATATCACTGTGAAGCCATCAGACAAGGGTGGCAATGTGGTGATATTGAACACTACTGATTATAGAAAAGAATGTCTCAGACAGGTTACAGATAACACGCATTATCGGTTATTAAATAGTGACCCCACTATGGAATATCAGATTGAATTGGACTACATTCTCACCCAGGCTATGACAAATGGAATAAACAATAAATCGGAGTATGATTTCATGAATATTAAAAATCCAAGTACAGCAACATTCTATACCATACCAAAACTCCATAAAAATAAAAATCCACCACCTGGTAGGCCGTTTGTTTCGGGACAGGGTAGCCTGGGTAAGAATGTATCCCAATACATAGATTACTGTTTACAGCCCTTTCTAGAAACCCTGCCCTCATTCATAAAAGACACAGGAGATGCCCTGAAATAACTAGACAGTTTAACGATAGAGAACAACACCATTTTGGTGGCCATTGATGTGGAATCTCTATATTCCTCAATCCCCCACAAATTGGGATTAGAGGCATGCCAATATTACCTGGAACAGAGAGGGCCAAAATACAAAGAACATACCAATTTTGTTATGAAAATTCTGGACTTTGTCCTTAACAGTAACTATTTCCTCTTTGATGATAAATTTTACTGTCAAACTCTAGGGACGGCAATGGGGGCCAGTTGTGCCCCATCGTATGCATGCCTATATTTAGGCAAATGGGAGACTGATTGTGTGTTGGATATCGCATCACAATATGAGGAGAAACTGAAATTATGGGTACGCTACATTGATGATGTGTTGGTCCTATGGAACGGAACGGAAGATGAATTAAAGGAATTTATTGAAAAACTTAATAACAACAATTTAAATCTTAAGTTTACATAAACCTACAGTACTACTCACATAACATTCCTTAATTTGGCCATTTTCACCAGGAATGGTGTGTTAGAGACTGAGGTATATAGAAAAGAGACTTCAGTCAATACAATTCTGAAAGCTGATAATCATCATATAAATTCCGTGATAAAAGGTATTCCATATGGCCAATATATACGATGTAAGCGCAATTGTTCCACCATTGAGTCATTTAAAGTCCATGCAGATGATCTAAGAGATAGACTAACAGAAAGGGGATACCCACAGAAACAATTGAAACAAAGTTATTCTAAAACGAGTAAAAAAACATGTGATGAAACCCTATATCATATCAATCAGGAGAGCAGTGCAAATAAAGAGGGTATCAGATTCATAACAGCTTATAACAACAAATGGCAAGACATCAGGGCTATCTTCAATAAGCACTGGGAGGTCCTACACACAGACCCAATTGTCAGGGAAATAGTTGGGGACAAACCCATTTTGACCCCAAGAAGGGCTCCGAACCTAAGGGATAAATTGGTACATAGTCACTTTAAACAAGCCAAACCAAAGGGTACATGGCTATCTGCACACAAAAAAAAAAGACGGTAACTTCATCTGTGGTAAATGCAGTATATGTAAAAACATACAGAAAGGTGACACAGTATTAGATCGACACAATAATAAACACAAAGTTAAAGGACATATTACATGTCGTAGTGAAGGGGTTACATATATGATCACATGTTCATGCCCCATGTCCCATATAGGTAAAACCTACAGAGAACTCCATGATAGAGTGAAAGAGCATAAAAGGGACATCAAAAATAAAAATCTTAAGGACAGTAGTGTAGCTAGACACTTCTTCACCCATCATAACAGTTTTGCAACTTCATTAAAAGCGAGGGGTTCAGAATTGATAAATCTCCCAGGTAGAGGAGGAGATCTGGATAATCAGCTATTACAGGCGGAGTGTAAAAGGATATATAATATGGACACTATGAATCCTAATGGTCTGAATGAGGAGATCAATTATGCTCCCTTTTTATAGCTACATAGTCTCTGGTTATTTATAATTTGCTCAATTCTGATAACCTTTTCCTTACATTAACTAATAGCTACTAGCTTTGATCCTGATTTAGATTTCATTGAACTCACACTCTATATGAATGAATAGATATTATACCCTTGATAGATATGTCTACTTGGAACCATCCTGACATTGGCATTGTACCTGATGCAGCGAATTACAACTAAATTTAATTGTTTATGGCACACACTATTCTCTAAATTTATATTAGAATAATTCATATTTATATATGTATATATCTTTAAGAATGCACTTTATTTACGTATATAGTAAGGGAATTATATGTAACTATGACTATCGTCTTTAACTAACAAACATAATCTTTGATTATTGTTAACAAATATAACAAGATTCTGGTCACCCCAATAAATATTGTACTATAGCAACAAGCAGATGAATTGGAGGATTAAAATAAACCCTGAGCCTCCATAATAAGGGTATAAATTTCCGGGAGGAAGAGAATGCAAGTAGCACTGATACGCTGTGAAGAAGCCGCACCGCAAGTTCCTAGCAGCGAAACACGTGTTGCGTGTTCTAACATGTCTCGGGAAGGGCCACCCGAGTGAAAGAAGAGGTTGTTGCTACATACATGGCGTAGTGGAAAGGCTTGTCAATATTACAGCATAAGCAACGGAGGACTGTGACAGTCTATTGACTACAACAGTCACACACATCGGAGAAGTTTTCCAGTTACCGGGGAGTGGTGAGACTAACGAAGGGCCACTTAGATGAGAGTATAGCTCTCTGTAGTTCCCTTAAGTTATTTGTCCACGGGCATCACTGTGTGCCACAAGTACTGTTTCCTCAGGTGTATGCTTTAACGAATAAGGATCAATGTTTGGCAACATGTTGGCTATTGCTTATGCTTACTAACTTCATGCATGAACTGTTTTGCGGCTGCAAATTATTAACCTCTTACCATCTGCATTGTAATTATTGCTTGTATCACTTCACTGTGCTGAGAATTAACCCTCATTATGGATAATTGCTGAACTGCTCTTATTTCAACGTTTGTTTCAAGCTTATACTAATGAAGTTTTTGCATGAATTGCTTATAGTTGAAAATTACTAATTTGTTTCTTGTTACATCAATCTGGCATCTTGCACAGCATAACCTTTCATTGATATACATTGCTGGACTGTCCTCATCCGTACAATTATTATTGCTATATCATTCTGTCATTACAATTTGTCTTTTTACATAGCGCTCTTATATATACATGAAATAGTGTGTTTTATGGGGATTATGATCTGATTAATTATTGATATATACCCCTGAGTGCTTTCAATGGATGCATTTCTATTATGACAGTTTAATATATTATGACTGCTGTTTATTCCCCATACCATGGCCATGGTTTTTGTCAATTTAATGTTTAAGGGGTGTTGCTATATTTAAATTCAATATTTAGATAGTCAATAAATTATTCACTTTTTTGTATCAATCTAGTGCATTCTGATTCTTTGCCGGTTGGTGTGGTTTATTTTGGACTGCTGGACACCTATTTTCTGATATAATTGTATGGTATTTATATGAGAAGTGCTGGCCAAGGAATCCTTTCTCTTTTCTTTCTCTTTATCTTTTTTTCTATCATTTTCACTTTTCTGTATTTGATTTATTACCAATATTTGATTCCTCCTGTGCACCCTTTGACACTTTACATTAGTTGTCTTAGGTTTTCTCTATTACATAATTAATCCAGGTGGATCTTTGAGCTAATTTGACCAATATATTTTTAATATATATATATATATATATATATATATATGATAGAAATAAAAAAGATCAGCGCTAGAAGTTTATGAGTGTGCTGTTGGTCTTAATATATCTTCCCATCCACTACTGGAAAATATATGTATATGCAGGACCCTTGCTAGTTAAGCATCAAACAGTCTCATTCAGTCAAGTATGGCAAGTCTATGGATGTATATTGTTCATTAATATCCACAATGCTAGTTCCTGTGTGCTGTGGAGGAGTAGGCTGCTCGTCTGAGAGAAGAAGAAAGATCCCCCGCAGGGCAAGGTTCCTCTTAGTGATCTAGAAGAGTTTTGGTTACTGCACGCCACCCAGCCCAGACGGAGCAAAGTCTTCATCCAGGCGGATCCATCTTCCTCTATCGCAGGGTCACATTCTATCTTCTTCCCGGAGGTGCAGAGCAGTCTTCCGGCGGGGGGCAGTCTTCGGCAACAAGGAGGTCCTCTTCATGTGATCGTCCAAGATTGAATGCAAGGTACTCCTTTTATATTAAGTCCCCTTCTAGATATAGGCTGCAGAGATCCAGGAACACTCTGCAGACTCCAAGGAGGAACTGGAGACCTGAGGACCTATAGGAGGGCGATACGAGACCTGAGTATATAAACAGAAGCGCTTATTACATACCTCATAAGCTGAGGTTGAATCAGGTGAGAGCGGATTTTTTCCAACTGTTAAAGTATAAGTTATTTATCTAAACGTACTACACGAAGTGTGCCTCTGGGCGCTTGTTTTGTCTCACACTCTTCTATATATATATATATATATATATATATATATATATATATATATATATATATATATATATATATATATATATATATATATATATATATATATATATATATACACACACACACATACATTTAGATATATATATATATACACACACACACACACACACACATACATATAACAATAGACGTATATATATATATATATATATATATATACATTACACACACATACAAATAAATATATATATATATATATATATATATATATACATATACAAATATATTTATATATTTTTTAATATATACACACACATATATATATATAATTAAATATATATATATATATATATATATATATATATATATATTTAGTGTATATATACACACACATATATATACACATATGTATATACACATATCTATTGAAATATATATACACACATTCAAATATATATACACGTACATACCAAAATCAACACGGTATTTAAAATTTTGATCAGGGTCATTTGTGTAGTTTCTGTTGTCATTATGATTCAAAAAGAGTAAACACAGTTGATTGATAATAAATGGCTTCAGCCAAACACTAACCATGAGTGAAAGAAAAGTTTTTGTGTTATTATTCGTATTCTCTGAAAAATGGCCAAGAAATCATAAATTCTGCCACGGTATGTAAAGCTATGTGCACAACTGTAAATACAGAATTACAATTCTAAAAAAAAAAAAATATTTTTTATTTTTAGAAGTACAGTGGCTGTGACTTTATATAATATTGTACATTTAAGATTCAGTGGCTTCGAAAAATTCAGGTATTTTATTTTATTGGCAGATAAAGAAATGTCGCTTTGCATATATAAGTTGTGTCCCAACTCCAGCCAAAGGACAAAATGGAATCTATCGACATCCCTTCATAAGTTTCCAATGTCACCTGAACTTGTATTGCAATAGTTGTCAGCTACTGAACAGTTTAATGATAACCTTGATGAGGTGGTTTCTAGAGTCATAGAAACAAACAAGAGTGGTCGATATAGAATGTGCTCACTTCATTTCACCCCTAGTGATTTTTATTCTAGTGGTCTAAAAATGTCTCTGTATAAACATGCTATACCTTCAATCTTTGGTATTAATTTGGAAAAAAAATGTTATTTTGAAACAAATGTCTGAAAACCAGCAAGCTAAGCCAATTACTGTAAAAAACATAGTAGTTTCAATGAACGAAGGTACAGTCACAGAAAGTGTTATTGATCCAGTTGTTCCAATAGCTTCTATTTCAGCTATGTGTCTTCCAAGTTTTGATACCTGTCACTGTTGTGGACATTCAATCAATAGATCCAAAAGAGAAGTCTACACCAACACAGAATCATTTGTGCAAGATAAAGCAATTCAATTTAATAGAAAGCATGGAACAAAATCAAAAAGTACACAAACCGATTTCTTACTAATTGGAAAAAATGCTTCTACTTCAACCGTTGGATTACAAACTACAAAGGATGCTTATAGTTGGACAATGGGCAATATTAATCAAAATAAAACATTTACATCAGTCGGAACTTGTACAGGACCTGAGAACACTTTTGAAACTACTACTATGGAAGAAAACTTAACACCATTGTTCGGTAATATGTCACCAATTTACCCCTCTTCGCCAATGGATATAAACGTGGAAGCGACAGAAGATATGATGGTAAAATCAGAGATATTAAATGAAACAGCAGCAACTAGTCAGTTAGGTGAGAATTCATTACTCAAAGACCCGAATTACAGTCCAGAAACCAGCATGACTACAGCTGATGAAGTCAGTATATTGAAAAAAAGAAATTTCGGTTTTTATGTCAGGGGAAAAAAATTCTTAGTTTTAGAAAGTTGTTTAGACAATTTATTACAGTTTCTTCCTTGCTCGCAAAAGGATTGCAGTTCACCAAAAATTTCATTAGATAAACAAACACTTGGAAGTTTATTAATAGTTACAGGTGAATGTCTCTCAGGACATTAAGGTAAACTATGGTATAGCCAACCAACAATTGAACAAATGCCAATTGGTAATATTTTATATTCTGCTTCCATCTTATTCAGTGGCAATCATTTTGAAAAGATTTCAGAATTTTCAGAATACCTGGGTCTACAATAGATTTTGAGCCAAACATATTACAAAATTCAAAGGAAATATTTATTTCCAACGGTAGAACTGCATTGGGTTCAAGACCGTGAAAAGAACATAAATAGCAATAGAGACAAGGCTATTACATTGTGTGGTGATGGACAATGTGATAGCCCTGGCAATTGTGCAAAGTATTGTACTTATACGATGATAGAAGATGAGTCTAAAAAGATAATAGATGTAAATATAGTACAAGTCACAGAGGCATCTTCATCTGTAGGAATGGAGTCCAAGGCCTTTCGTAGAACTATGAACAACATCGTAATTGAACAGTTAATGGTACTACAAATATCAACTGACAGGCATGTAAGCATAAACATTTTTTTGAGAGAGCAACACCCGTTAATAAAACATCAATTTGACATTTGGCACTACGGTAAGAGTCTTCAAAAAAGCTGTAAAAAAAATTGTAAGTCGATTGCAACATGGATTTCTTCTTGAATTAATCATCTTTGGACCTCCGGCTTAAAGTGTAATGGCAATGCTGATACAGGGAGTGCAGAATTATTAGGCAAATTAGTATTTTGACCACATCATCCTCTTTATGCATGTTGTCTTACTCCAAGCTGTATAGGCTCGAAAGCCTACTACCAATTAAGCATATTAGGTGATGTTCATCTCTGTAATGAGAAGGGGTGTGGTCTAATGACATCAACACCCTATATCAGGTGTGCATAATTATTAGGCAACTTCCTTTCCTTTGGCAAAATGGGTCAAAAGAAGGACTTGACAGGCTCAGAAAAGTCAAAAATAGTGAGATATCTTGCAGAGGGATGCAGCACTCTTAAAATTGCAAAGCTTCTGAAGCGTGATCATCGAACAATCAAGCGTTTCATTCAAAATAGTCAACAGGGTCGCAAGAAGCGTGTGGAAAAACCAAGGCGCAAAATAACTGCCCATGAACTGAGAAAAGTCAAGCGTGCAGCTGCCAAGATGCCACTTGCCACCAGTTTGGCCATATTTCAGAGCTGCAACATCACTGGAGTGCCCAAAAGCACAAGGTGTGCAATACTCAGAGACATGGCCAAGGTAAGAAAGGCTGAAAGACGACCACCACTGAACAAGACACACAAGCTGATACGTCAAGACTGGGCCAAGAAATATCTCAAGACTGATTTTTCTAAGGTTTTATGGACTGATGAAATGAGAGTGAGTCTTGATGGGCCAGATGGATGGGCCCGTGGCTGGATTGGTAAAGGGCAGAGAGCTCCAGTCCGACTCAGACGCCAGCAAGGTGGAGGTGGAGTACTGGTTTGGGCTGGTATCATCAAAGATGAGCTTGTGGGGCCTTTTCGGGTTGAGGATGGAGTCAAGCTCAACTCCCAGTCCTACTGCAAGTTTCTGGAAGACACCTTCTTCAAGCAGTGGTACAGGAAGAAGTCTGCATCCTTCAAGAAAAACATGATTTTCATGCAGGACAATGCTCCATCACATGCGTCCAAGTACTCCACAGCATGGCTGGCAAGAAATGGTATAAAAGAAGAAAATCTAATGACATGGCCTCCTTGTTCACCTGATCTGAAGCCCATTGAGAACCTGTGGTCCATCATCAAATGTGAGATTTACAAGGAGGGAAAACAGTACACCTCTCTGAACAGTGTCTGGGAGGCTGTGGTTGCTGCTGCACGCAATGTTGATGGTGAACAGATCAAAACACTAACAGAATCCATGGATGGCAGGCTTTTGAGTGTCCTTGCAAAGAAAGGTGGCTATATTGGTCACTGATTTGTTTTTGTTTTGTTTTTGAATGTCAGAAATGTATATTTGTGAATGTTGAGATGTTATATTGGTTTCACTGGTAAAAATAAATAATTGAAATGGGTATATATTTGTTTTTTGTTAAGTTGCCTAATAGTTATGCACAGTAATAGTCACCTGCACACACAGATATCCCCCTAAAATAGCTAAAACTAAAAACAAACTAAAAACTACTTCCAAAAATATTCAGCTTTGATATTAATGAGTTTTTTGGGTTCATTGAGAACATGGTTGTTGTTCAATAATAAAATTAATCCTCAAAAATACAACTTGCCTAATAATTCTGCACTCCCTGTATAATGAGAAAAATTTGGCAATCATCATTGTATCACATATGTAATATACACTCGTGGAATGATGGAATTTCAATTAATCATTGTGGACATGAAGAGTTGAACCCAGACGCTGAGCGTGAAAGAGCCTGGTTAGATCCAAAAAGCAAGGCTTTTGAAAATTTGCAAAAAATCATATGTGATCCAAGGATGGATAAGGATTTTAATAGTCTTTCTCAATTCTGTCATACAGGATCAATAGAAGTGTTTCATGGTCTTGTATTAAAATATTGTCCAAAAAGAGTTCATTTCTCATTGGATGCAATGTATGCTAGGACCAAACTTGTTGCACTGGCACATAACAACAACACTACAAGATTTCAAGAACGCATTTGCAGAGAAACACAAACAAGTGGTCGTTTAGGTGATTTAAAGTTAAAATCAGTTTTTACTAAAAGTAAAAAGGAATGGCAGATATGGCCAATTTAAGAATCCATGAAAAATGATCACATATTTCCGATGTTAGCAGATGTACTTCATTTATATAACGGTGACTTAGACAACACATGGGAATCAAAAAAAGATTCATTGCCTAATAACATTGCTAGCAAGTCACGACCAAGCAAAGAATTGTTACTTGAAAACAAAAGATCACGGTTCTTAATTAAAAATAATACTTAAATAATTCAAAATCCTTTTTTTTTTTTTAAATTAGTTTTTTTAAAGCTAGAAATATCTTTTAAAATAATTCAATAAAAAGTGTGTTTCTGCATCAAAATTACAATTGTTTATAAACTAATATGAAATTAGTTTGGAAGTTAAGTTGAATTGTTTAACTGAATATACTTTAAAAAATAAAAAGGCATTTACCAAGAACAATAATTTTATTTTTAACATGTATGAATATTGAAAATAATTTTTAGAAAAAAGAAATAAATAACTTTTGTTCAAATCTATAGTAATATATATCTTTATATATATATATATATATATATATGTATATATATATATATATATATATATATATATATATAAAGTAACGATATATACTGTATATATATATATATATATATATATATATATATACATATATATGTTTTTAAATATATATATATATATATTTATTTCAATATTATAAAAAAAAATAAAACAGTAACATGTGTACACTCTTAATTCACTCCCAAATTAGTTCTGATGCTGGACCCTCCTTGTCTGCATATTGAAAACCGATATACAGATTGTCCGGTGCTGGAAAATGTCTTCTTATTGTTTTTACCACACATGAAGGGATAGCTGTTCTAACTCTTGGTCCAAGATATCCATGTACCATATTAACAAATCGCCTATAAGCAACTCTACGATAGTCACTATTAAAAAAATTAGAAACATTGTTAAACTAAATATAACAAATAGATTTCAATCAACATAAAGAAAAAAATGTCCATGAAAAATTTAAATATAATCAAATACTTTTCTCTCATTTCTATTTGTCTGTTTCCGCCACCATTAAAAAATCGAACACCGTAAGCATTGAATTCTTTGAGTAGATCACGGTTTGAAAGACCGACCAACACATACTGTTCTAAAGCTATGCAAGGAGATTCCTCAGAAAGATTAACCAAAATTCTTGGAACTTCGTGGCAACACAAACTTTCAACATGAGTTGGCATAGGCTGACAATTTCCACACTTACACCAATCGGTGTTACCCACCCTATTGTTTTGTGACTGCATATCATCTCTCTGAACAGTAGTATTTGAAACCTCTACGTTATTTTTGTGTACAATTGTTCTCCTTGGATCTGTTATCTGTGACATATCGGCTACATAATTTTCAAATATTGCTCTCCTTCTCATATTCATTTCTTCTCTCTTTTGATCATGGGTTAAAAATAACATATATGTATCAATTAATAAATAAAATGAATTATATTATTTTTATAAATAGAGTAAATCCAAAAAATTTATATTTTACGGGACATGAAACACATTTTTTTCTTTCATGATTTAGAAAGAGTGTGTTAATTTAAACAACTTTATGATTTAAATCTATTATTTGTTTTCATTCTCTTGATATTCTTTAGCTGAAAAGCATATCTACATCGGCTCAGTAGCTGATGATTGGTGGGTGCACATAGATGCCTCTTGTGATTGGCTCAACAATATGCATTGATATTTCTTAAAAAAAGGATATCTAAAAAAATTAAATCAATTAGATAATATAAGTTAATTAAAATGTTGTATAAAATTGTATTCTCTAACAGAATCATGAACTAAAAATTGTGTGTTTATTGTCACTTTCAGGACATCAATTGTACAGCAGCGTTTTTTAAAAATATAAATACTATGCAATCAATACGCATAAAAAAAAAATCTGAAGTTAATAAAAAAATTAATTTTAAATCCCGAACATGTCACTCATCTAACTCTGCAGTAACATCTATCTCAATCTTGCAGTTCTGACATTCTGTTTCTACAAATACTACCTTTCAAGATTCTATTTTCACACGGGAATATGCACCAAAATTAAAATGTTTTTGTGTTTGTAATTTAAGTTATACACAAGTATATATATATATGTGTATATATATATATATATGTATGTATGTATATATATATATATATATATATATATGTATACACATATATATATGTGTATTTATGTGTGTGTATATATTTATATACACACACTCACACATATATATGAATATATACAGTATATGTATGTATATTTATATATAAGTATATATATGTAAGTATAAATGTGAATATATATGTATGTATATATATGTATATATATCTATAGATGTCAATATATATTTATATATGTATATGTATATATATATATATATATAAAAGTATATATATATATCTGGTCAGAGAGGTCTACTCCAGTACTATGGATTAGATTATTAATTGGTCGATAACATATCTCTCCCTGATTTCCCAATGGTGGGCCCTATTGATATTTAAGTATCAGTATTACTAGTACATTAGAAGTAGTCCTTAGAAATAAGGGGGCCTTTTCAGTTTCCAACTATACTAATAGTGATGTCGCGAACTGTTCGCCGGAGAACAGTTCCCGGCAAACATAGCTTGTTCGCGTTCGCCGATGCGGGCGAACATATGCGATGTTCGATCCGCCCCCTATGTGTCATCATTGAGGAAACTTTGACCCTGTATCTCACAGCCTTCTGACACATTTGAGCCAATCAGCAGCAGACACTCTCTCACAGACCCTCCCAGCTCCTTGGCAGCAGCCATTTTAGATTCATTACGATCTTGCTTTCTTAGTGAGAGGAGCTTTAGTGTTGCTGCTGCTGACATTATAGGGAAATAGATAGCTAGGCTAGTGTATTTAGTGTCCACTACAGTCCTGAAGGACTCATCTAATCTCTGCTGTAAGGACAGCACCCCAAAAAGCCCTTTTAGGGCTATAACTTCAGTTGTTTTTTTTTTTATTTGTAATTTTATTTGCATTTGCCTGGCTTTCAGCCTGTGTGTGAGGCTCACAGCATATACTGTGATTAGTGCCACCACTGATATCTGCTTAACATTAGTGTAAATTTAACCAACAAAACTTTTAAATAATTTTGCTAGTGTAATCTAATTTAATTTTCTATCAGGCCTGTGTGTTTCTGGCTTACACAGCATACTGTGGTTAATTGCTGTCCTAGCAGCCACCACTCATATCTGCTTAACATTATTTTAAATAAAAAAAAAACTTTTAAATCATTTTACTAGTGTAATCTAATTTCATTTTCTATCAGGCCTGTGTGTTTCTGGGTTACACAGCATACTGTGGTTAATTGCTGTCCTAGCAGCCACCACTCATATCTGCTTAACATTATTTTAAATAAAAAAAAAACACCTTTTAAATCATTTTGCTAGTGTAATCTAATTTCATTTTCTATCAGGCCTGCGTGTTTCTGGCTTACACAGCATACTGTAGTTAATTGCTGTCCTAGCAGCCACCACTCATATCTGCTTAACATTATTTAAAAATTAAAAAAAAACTTTTAAATCATTTTGCTAGTGTAATCTAATTTCATTTTCTATCAGGCCTGCGTGTTTCTGGCTTACACAGCATACTGTAGTTAATTGCTGTCCTAGCAGCCACCACTCATATCTTAGAAATAAGGGGGCCTTTTCAGTTTCCAACTATACTAATAGTGATGTCGCGAACTGTTCGCCGGAGAACAGTTCCCGGCAAACATAGCTTGTTCGCGTTCGCCGATGCGGGCGAACATATGCGATGTTCGATCCGCCCCCTATGTGTCATCATTGAGGAAACTTTGACCCTGTATCTCACAGCCTTCTGACACATTTGAGCCAATCAGCAGCAGACACTCTCTCACAGACCCTCCCAGCTCCTTGGCAGCAGCCATTTTAGATTCATTACGATCTTGCTTTCTTAGTGAGAGGAGCTTTAGTGTTGCTGCTGCTGACATTATAGGGAAATAGATAGCTAGGCTAGTGTATTTAGTGTCCACTACAGTCCTGAAGGACTCATCTAATCTCTGCTGTAAGGACAGCACCCCAAAAAGCCCTTTTAGGGCTATAACTTCAGTTGTTTTTTTTTTATTTGTAATTTTATTTGCATTTGCCTGGCTTTCAGCCTGTGTGTGAGGCTCACAGCATATACTGTGATTAGTGCCACCACTGATATCTGCTTAACATTAGTGTAAATTTAACCAACAAAACTTTTAAATAATTTTGCTAGTGTAATCTAATTTAATTTTCTATCAGGCCTGTGTGTTTCTGGCTTACACAGCATACTGTGGTTAATTGCTGTCCTAGCAGCCACCACTCATATCTGCTTAACATTATTTTAAATAAAAAAAAAACTTTTAAATCATTTTACTAGTGTAATCTAATTTCATTTTCTATCAGGCCTGTGTGTTTCTGGGTTACACAGCATACTGTGGTTAATTGCTGTCCTAGCAGCCACCACTCATATCTGCTTAACATTATTTTAAATAAAAAAAAAACACCTTTTAAATCATTTTGCTACTGTAATCTAATTTCATTTTCTATCAGGCCTGTGTGTTTCTGTCTTACACAGCATACTGTGGTTAATTGCTGTCCTAGCAGCCACCACTCATATCTGCTTAACATTATTTTAAATTAAAAAAAAAAAAACTTTTAAATCATTTTGCTAGTGTAATCTAATTTCATTTTCTATCAGGCCTGCGTGTTTCTGGCTTACACAGCATACTGTAGTTAATTGCTGTCCTAGCGCCACCACTCATATCAGCTTCAACATTATTTAAAATTAAAAAAAAAACTTTTAAATCATTTTGCTAGTGTAATCTAATTTAATTTTCTATCAGGCCTGTGTGTTTCTGGCTTACACAGCATACTGTGGTTAATTGCTGTCCTAGCAGCCACCACTCATATCTGCTTAACATTATTTTAAATAAAAAATAAAAAAAAATTTAAATCATTTTGCTACTGTAATCTATTTCATTTTCTATCAGGCCTGTGTGTTTATGTCTTACCCAGCATACTGTGGTTAATTGCTGTCCTAGCAGCCACCACTCATATCTGCTTAACATTATTTTAAATTTAAAAAAAAAAACTTTTCAATCATTTTGCTAGTGTAATCTAATTTCATTTTCTATCAGGCCTGCGTGTTTCTGGCTTACACAGCATACTGTAGTTAATTGCTGTCCTAGCAGCCACCACTCATATCTGCTTAACATTATTTAAAAATTTTCAAAAAAACTTTTAAATCATTTTGCTAGTGTAATCTAATTTCATTTTCTATCAGGCCTGTGTGTTTCTGGGTTACATAGCATACTGTGGTTAATTGCTGTCCTAGCAGCCACCACTCATATCTGCTTAACATTATTTAAACATTTTTTAAAAAAAACTTTTAAATCATTTTGCTAGTGTAATCTAATTTCATTTTCTATCAGGCCTGTGTGTTTCTGGGTTACATAGCATACTGTGGTTAATTGCTGTCCTAGCAGCCACCACTCATATCTGCTTAACATTATTTTAAATTTTAAAAAAAACTTTTAAATAATTTTGCTAGTGTAATCTAATTTCATTTTCTATCAGGCCTGCGTGTTTCTGGCTTACACAGCATACTGTAGTTAATTGCTGTCCTAGCAGCCACCACTCATATCTGCTTAACATTATTTAAAAATTAAAAAAAAAAACTTTTAAATCATTTTGCTAGTGTAATCTAATTTAATTTTCTATCAGGCCTGTGTGTTTCTGGCTTACACAGCATACTGTGGTTAATTGCTGTCCTAGCAGCCACCACTCATATCTGCTTAACATTATTTTAAATAAAAAAAACAACTTTTAAATCATTTTACTAGTGTAATCTAATTTCATTTTCTATCAGGCCTGTGTGTTTCTGGGTTACACAGCATACTGTGGTTAATTGCTGTCCTAGCAGCCACCACTCATATCTGCTTAACATTATTTTAAATAAAAAATAAAAAAATTTAAATCATTTTGCTACTGTAATCTAATTTCATTTTCTATCAGGCCTGTGTGTTTATGTCTTACACAGCATACTGTGGTTAATTGCTGTCCTAGCAGCCACCACTCATATCTGCTTAACATTATTTTAAATTTAAAAAAAAAAAACTTTTAAATCATTTTGCTAGTGTAATCTAATTTCATTTTCTATCAGGCCTGCGTGTTTCTGGCTTACACAGCATACTGTAGTTAATTGCTGTCCTAGCAGCCACCACTCATATCTGCTTAACATTATTTAAAAATTTTCAAAAAAACTTTTAAATCATTTTGCTAGTGTAATCTAATTTCATTTTCTATCAGGCCTGTGTGTTTCTGGGTTACATAGCATACTGTGGTTAATTGCTGTCCTAGCAGCCACCACTCATATCTGCTTAACATTATTTAAACATTTTTAAAAAAAACTTTTAAATCATTTTGCTAGTGTAATCTAATTTCATTTTCTATCAGGCCTGTGTGTTTCTGGGTTACATAGCATACTGTGGTTAATTGCTTTCCTAGCAGCCACCACTCATATCTGCTTAACATTATTTTAAAAAAATGTTTAAAAACTTTTAAATCATTTTGCTAGTGTAATCTAATTTCATTTTCTATCAGGCATGTGTGTTTCTGGCTTACACAGCATACTGTGGTTAATTGCTGTCCTAGCAGCCACCACTCATATCTGCTTAACATTATTTTAAATTTAAAAAAAAAAACTTTTAAATCATTTTGGTAGTGTAATCTAATTTAATTTCCAATCAGGCCTGTGTGTTTCTGGCTTACACAACATACTGTTGTTAATTGCTGTCCTAGCAGCCACCACTCATATCTGCTTAACATTATTTTAAATTTTAAAAAAAACCTTTTAAATCATTTTGCTAGTGTAATCTAATTTCATTTTCTATCAGGCCTGTGTGTTTCTGGCTTACACAGCATACTGTGGTTAATTGCTGTCCTAGCAGCCACCACTCATATCTGCTTAACATTATTTTAAATAAAAAAAAAACTTTTAAATCATTTTGCTACTGTAATCTATTTTCATTTTCTATCAGGCCTGTGTGTTTCTGTCTTACACAGCATACTATGGTTAATTGCTGTCCTAGCAGCCACCACTCATATCTGCTTAACATTATTTTAAATTTTAAAAAAAAAACTTTTAAATCATTTTGCTAGTGTAATCTAATTTCATTTTCTATCAGGCCTGTGTGTTTCTGGCTTACACAGCATACTGTAGTTAATTGCTGTCCTAGCAGCCACCACTCATATCTGCTTAACATTATTTAAAAATTTTTAAAAAAACTTTTAAATCATTTTGCTAGTGTAATCTAATTTCATTTTCTATCAGGCCTGTGTGTTTCTGGGTTACATAGCATACTGTGGTTAATTGCTGTCCTAGCAGCCACCACTCATATCTGCTTAACATTATTTTAAATTTAAAAAAAAAAAAACTTTTCAATCATTTTGCTAGTTTAATCTAATTTCATTTCCAATCAGGCCTGTGTGTTTCGGGCTTACACAACATACTGTGGTTAATTGCTGTCCTAGCAGCCACCACTCATATCTGCTTAACATTATTTTAAATGTTAAAAAAAACTTTTAAATCATTTTGCTAGTGTAATCTAATTTCATTTTCTATCAGGCCTGTGTGTTTCTGGCTTACACAGCATACTGTGGTTAATTGCTGTCCTAGCAGGTACCACTCATATCTGCTTAAAAGTATTTTAAATTTTTAAAAAAACTTTTAAATCATTTTGCTAGTGTAATCTAATTTCATTTTCTATCAGGCCTGTGTGTTTCTGGCTTACACAGCATACTGTGGTTAATTGCTGTCCTAGCAGCCACCACACATATCTGCTTAACATTATTTTAAATTTAAAAAAAAAACTTTTAAATCATTTTGCTAGTGTAATCTAATTTCATTTTCTATCAGGCCTGTGTGTTGGCTTACACAGCATACTGTGGTTAATTGCTGTCCTAGCAGCCACCACTCATATCTGCTTAACATTATTTAAAAATTTTTAAAAAAACTTTTAAATCATTTTGCTAGTGTAATCTAATTTCATTTTCTATCAGGCCTGTGTGTTTCTGGCTTACACAGCATACTGTGGTTAATTGCTGTCCTAGCAGGTACCACTCATATCTGCTTAAAAGTATTTTAAATTTTTAAAAAAACTTTTAAATCATTTTGCTAGTGTAATCTAATTTCATTTTCTATCAGGCCTGTGTGTTTCTGGCTTACACAGCATACTGTGGTTAATTGCTGTGCTAGCAGCCACCACACATATCTGCTTAACATTATTTGTAAATTAAAAAAAAAACTTTTAAATCATTTTGCTAGTGTAATCTAATTTCATTTTCTATCAGGCCTGTGTGTGGCTTACACAGCATACTGTGGTTAATTGCTGTGCTAGCAGCCACCACTCATATCTGCTTAACATTATTTTAAATTTTAAAAAAAAACAAACTTTTAAATCATTTTGCTAGTGTAATCTAATTTCATTTTCTATCAGGCCTGCGTGTTTCTGGCTTACACAGCATACTGTAGTTAATTGCTGTCCTAGCAGCCACCACTTATATCTGCTTAACATTATTTAAAAATTTAAAAAAAAACTTTTAAATCATTTTGCTAGTGTAATCTAATTTAATTTTCTATCAGGCCTGTGTGTTTCTGGGTTACATAGCATACTGTGGTTAATTGCTGTCCTAGCAGCCACCACTCATATCTGCTTAACATTATTTTAAATTTTTTTAAAAAAACTTTTAAATCATTTTGCTAGTGTAATCTAATTTCATTTTCTATCAGGCATGTGTGTTTCTGGCTTACACAGCATACTGTGGTTAATTGCTGTCCTAGCAGCCACCACTCATATCTGCTTAACATTATTTTAAATGTAAAAAAAAAAACTTTTAAATCATTTTGGCTAGTGTAATCTAATTTAATTTCCAATCAGGCCTGTGTGTTTCTGGCTTACACAACATACTGTTGTTAATTGCTGTCCTAGCAGCCACCACTCATATCTGCTTAACATTATTTTAAATTTAAAAAAAAAAAACTTTTAAATCATTTTGCTAGTGTAATCTAATTTCATTTTCTATCAGGCCTGTGTGTTTCTGGCTTACACAGCATACTGTGGTTAATTGCTGTCCTAGCAGCCACCACTCATATCTGCTTAACATTATTTTAAATTAAAAAAAACTTTTAAATCATTTTGCTACTGTAATCTATTTTCATTTTCTATCAGGCCTGTGTGTTTCTGGGTTACATAGCATACTGTGGTTAATTGCTGTCCTAGCAGCCACCACTCATATCTGCTTAACATTATTTTAAATTTAAAAAAAAAAACTTTTCAATCATTTTGCTAGTGTAATCTAATTTCATTTCCAATCAGGCCTGTGTGTTTCGGGCTTACACAACATACTGTGGTTAATTGCTGTCCTAGCAGCCACCACTCATATCTGCTTAACATTATTTTAAATTTTAAAAAAAACTTTTAAATCATTTTGCTAGTGTAATCTAATTTCATTTTCTATCAGGCCTGTGTGTTTCTGGCTTACACAGCATACTGTGGTTAATTGCTGTCCTAGCAGCCACCACTTATATCTGCTTAACATTATTTTAAATTTAAAAAAAAAACTTTTAAATCATTTTGCTAGTGTAATCTAATTTCATTTTCTATCAGGCCTGTGTGTTTCTGGCTTACACAGCATACTGTGGTTAATTGCTGTGCTAGCAGCCACCACACATATCTGCTTAACATTATTTTAAATTTAAAAAAAAAACTTTTAAATCATTTTGCTAGTGTAATCTAATTTCATTTTCTATCAGGCCTGTGTGTGGCTTACACAGCATACTGTGGTTAATTGCTGTGCTAGCAGCCACCACTCATATCTGCTTAACATTATTTTAAATTTAAAAAAAAAAAAAACTTTTAAATCATTTTGCTAGTGTAATCTAATTTCATTTTCTATCAGGCCTGCGTGTTTCTGGCTTACACAGCATACTGTAGTTAATTGCTGTCCTAGCAGCCACCACTTATATCTGCTTAACATTATTTAAAAATTTAAAAAAAAACTTTTAAATCATTTTGCTAGTGTAATCTAATTTCATTTTCTATCAGGCCTGTGTGTTTCTGGGTTACATAGCATACTGTGGTTAATTGCTGTCCTAGCAGCCACCACTCATATCTGCTTAACATTATTTTAAATTTTTTTAAAAAAACTTTTAAATCATTTTGCTAGTGTAATCTAATTTCATTTTCTATCAGGCATGTGTGTTTCTGGCTTACACATCATACTGTGGTTAATTGCTGTCCTAGCAGCCACCACTCATATCTGCTTAACATTATTTTAAATTTAAAAAAAAAACTTTTAAATCATTTTGGTAGTGTAATCTAATTTAATTTCCAATCAGGCCTGTGTGTTTCTGGCTTACACAACATACTGTTGTTAATTGCTGTCCTAGCAGCCACCACTCATATCTGCTTAACATTATTTTAAATTTAAAAAAAAAACTTTTAAATCATTTTGCTAGTGTAATCTAATTTCATTTTCTATCAGGCCTGTGTGTTTCTGGCTTACACAGCATACTGTGGTTAATTGCTGTCCTAGCAGCCACCACTCATATCTGCTTAACATTATTTTAAATTAAAAAAAAAAACTTTTAAATCATTTTGCTACTGTAATCTATTTTCATTTTCTATCAGGCCTGTGTGTTTCTGTCTTACACAGCATACTATGGTTAATTGCTGTCCTAGCAGCCACCACTCATATCTGCTTAACATTATTTTAAATTTTAAAAAAAAAACTTTTAAATCATTTTTGCTAGATAACCAGGCACGCCAGAAGAGAAACAGGTGTTACAGACTTCTGTGGATAGAGCTCCACGCAACAGTGTGCAAGAGAGACACCCCTTGCTGGGGGAATAAGGTCGCCAAAGCATAAGTTAAGAAGAACCGATAGAGCGACAGTCGACTCCTCAGAGAGAGGCAACAAAGGTGGTAACATACCATAGGTTGTACAGAATTTTGTGGAGGCTTTTTCTTTAACTATAAGCCATTAATTGCCAGTAGCTGTTGTCTGCCTGCTGAACCAGTGTAAAGAGCACATAGCCTGGGGTAGGAGCATCAGAACCTAGGCTCAATTTCTCCCATAACCCTCATTAGTGGGTAGGAGTCTAAAGGCTAAACAGAGCTACCTGGGATAGCTTTTTAAGGGACCTGCCCTAGCTGCCTAGTCACCTTGGCACTATAGCAGCGGACACCAACACCGAAGAGAGTTTCTTTTTGCATGTCAAGGCCTAAACTCAGTACTTTCTATAACCTGCCGGGGGTCCCCTGATTTATCTTTTACAATACACAGTCCAGGGCAGGGCTAGTGGAATATAGGTTATACCATCTCCCATAACCCTCAACACTGTGTAGGAGACAAAAAACTGTATAGAGCTGTCTGAGGCAAGCTTCTAAATAACGGACTCCCCTAGCCTTTAAAGAAACGGGGAACATTTTGGATGTATAGCATTTGATAACCGTACTGAAGAGAACCCCCTGGTATTGCTAAGGTCCAAGCTGCCTAATTCCCATAACCCCTCGGGGTAGGAATAGGCGTGTTGGGGTTTACGTAACAACTCACTGATCCCCCTGCCTCACTACCTTTGTGCTGCCATATGTGCAACTAGCCCCGCTACCTCTACCTTGGTTGACACGGTGGGAAGACAAATAATCAACAGAGGGCAGCTAAATGCTAAAGCTGTTGGAAGCCCAGTAAAGCATCTGCGCATACAGACTCTCACTCCTCTTTGCATAATCAATTTTGTCTCTTTTTTTTTTTTTCTGTTCTTCTTTCCTTTTTTTACAGGGTTGTTCATAAGGACATTGTTTGATACTAACATATTGTGTTAAATACGGAGAGGTTGGTTCCCTTGTTATACTCTGGTACACTGCTGTTTGTGACCTGTTATATGAGGAATTGATTATGGGCAAGATGTTCTAAATAGCATATATTATTGGTGTTTAGCGCTATAAGCCTGTAAGCTTAGAAAAGAAAGGAACCGGTGGCACAGGTGCAAAAAATACTAGAAAAGACTGCACGTTTAAGTATTGTTTTTTTTTGTTTGCAATTTTCCTAAATATCCTATGTTTTGAACACAAGCTCATATAGGCACCTAAGGCTAGTTCAAAGATTAAATCTCCAAATATGCCGCCTAAAAGCAGAGAAAAGAAAAATAGGCCTAGTATAGAAAGTGCCACCAATTCCCCCATCACAGGCACGCAAATAGAGACAATGATTCCTGAACAACATGAAATAGTCAAACAAATTACATAATACATGCTCCCCCAATTTGAGCAGATCAAAACAGACATCCTGAATCTATCTACAGAAATTAAGCTATTCACAGCTAGACTGAGTGAGGTAGAACAAAGGGTTTCGGATATAGAAGACGCTAACTCCCTCCAGAGGGAAATTATCACACAACACACAAAAGACATCACTGATATGCAACAAAAAATAAATGAGATTGAGGACCGAGCAAGGAGGAATAATGTGAGATTCATTGGTATACCGGAATCAGTAACACAACAAGAATTAATTAATTATGTTTCTGTTTTGCTACCGCAGACATTAGGCATAAAGGATAATTTATTACCATTGGCAGTAGAGCTTTACTTAATGGTACCACTAAAAATAGACCATTGATCACCAAATTTTTAAACTTCCAAGATAAGTCCACTATACTGCAGCATTATAAACAGAGATTCCCTTTTTTACTTGGGGACAATAGAATTTTAATGTTCCAAGACTTTTCTAATGAGACTTCTCTAAGGAGAAAGGAAATGGCACCCTTTTGCACTAAGTTAATTAATTCAGGTATGAAGGCCACAATTATATACCCAGCAATATTAAAGGTCTTTACAGACAATGATCAGGCGGCGCTGAGGGATCTGGGTGAAGTTAAAGAGTTTTTTTTTTTTAAAAAAAGGTATTCTTATGTAATTTCTCTCACAGATTTTATGTACGTATTACATAGGGACCATATTAAAATAGAGGAGACTGTAATTGTGGTAGGATGGCCAGTCTAATGGAGAAGGGTATAGTGGTTGTTACTATTTTGTTTGTTGCCAGCGCCTTGTGGACTTGTATTCTGTTCCTTCTTTTATCACAAGGCCTGGCCCCATTACTTTTCCCCTCCCCCCCCTTTTTTTTTCTTTCTTCTACTCCCCTCTTCCCGCTCCTCCCTGCCCATCGTCTCCCCCACCTGCTGATGGTATATAATTTTAAGTTGAGATAATGAAGGAACAACTAATCTTGGCCTCATGGAATGTAGGAGGCATAACATCCCCCCAAAAACGGAAAAAGATACTAGCACAACTTAAAAGACATAAACCTGACATAGTCTTCCTACAAGAGACTCATTTAAAGGAAGCAGAACTTGCGAAATTAACTACTGGCTGGGTAGGGGAGGTTGTGGGCACACCTTGCACGCATAGGAAGAAAGGGGTTGCGTTTTTATTGAACAAAAAGCTACAATATAGAATTTTGCAGACAGAATTGGACCCAGATGAAAGATACATTATTCTCCAGTTGGAGGTGGAGGGAGTGACCTTCATATTATGTAACATCTACGGCCCAAACAAACCAGATAAAGTATTCTGGGACACAATACAAGTTAAACTCCTCCCATTCTGCCTGAAAAATCTTATTGTAGCTGGGGATTTTAATAGGACATTATACCCGATAATAGATAGATTCCCATATAATACAGTTAGAAACACTAAAAAAGAGGCCAGAACAGCTAAACTGTTTAATAAAACGCTTAAGATCAAAGACATATGGAGGGCACAGAACCCGGACGTAAGAAGGTACACATGCGAATCTCAGGCTCACCAAGCAATGTCTAGACTGGATTATTTTTTGATAGCAGACAAGCTGTTTACGTATGAAATAATAGCAGATATCAAGGAAATCTTAATCTCGGACCACGCTATAGTTACTATGAATATAAAAATACGGAATAAACAGATAGCAGGCAATAGGTTCTTCTTCCCAAAACATCTAGCGCATAATGTACAGTTTAAAACGTGGTTAAAGATAAGATGGAGGGAGTTTTATAAAGTTAACTATGCCCCAGAAGATTGAACTGAAACCCTAGGGAAACATTTAAAGCTGTGATAAGGGGAGAAATTAAGGGTTATTTAGTTAGGCAGAAACGCATATTTTCAGCTAGAGACACACAACTGGCGAACCAGCTCCGCAATGCATATAATAGCTATATTAATGACCCAACTCAGATAAACTGGGACTCATACCAGAGGAAAAAGAAAGAAAGGGAAGTGTTCATGGAGCAAAAACTGGCACGGGAAGAACTAAGGACTAGATTCTCTTTTTATAGGCATGGGGGGAAGGCAGGGCAATTTTTGGCAAATATAATTAAAGTTAAACAAAAAAAATCATCGATTGAGTCCCTTAAAACCCCACAGGGTAGACTTACTAACAAAAAAGGGGTGGAAGACTTTATACTACAATTCTATAAGAAACTATATTCAGCACAAGACACAAATGCACAAATAAAAGAGAGTTTCTGGAGAGAGCTAAAGATCCCCAAGATAGAGAAAGTTAACCTGGAAGAGCTAAACAAACCTATCACCCACCAAGAAGTTGTCAATGCCATTAAGAAATCTCCGGCTAATAAAGCTGCCGGACCTGATCAGATACCGGTGGAGCTATACAAATGCCTCATAGAGGAAATTGTACCAACTTTGGTAAAACTATTTAATAATTATTATATAGATGGTATACCAAGTATTTTACATCATCTCTAATAGCCTTAATTCCAAAAAAGGGAAAGATAAAGAAGAGATAAGCTCATATAGACCAATTTCCCTTTTAAATGGGGACTATAAAATATTAACTAGTGTCATAGCAAACAGGTTTAAATTAGCCTTGGATCCTCTTATTCACAAGAACCAAGTAGGCTTTATGCCTGGGAGAAATTCTTCATGTAGCCTAAGGAAAATTCAGCTGATTTTAAATGTCTTCCAGAATGCAGCTCAGAAGGAAAAAAATAAAATTACAGATAGAGTAACGGATGCAGCAATAGTACTATTAGACGCGGAGAAGGCCTTCGACTCCATTACCTGGGACCACTTGTTTACATCTCTTTCCAGGTTTGGAGTCGAGGGCCCGTTCGCAAAATTTGTGCAGTTAATTTATCAGCAGCCTAATGCTGCTATTATAATTAACGATAGGCCCACAGAAAATTTTCAGTTATATAGAGGCTCAAGACAGGGCTGTCCCCTATCCCCATACTTATTTAATCTGGCATTGGAGCCATTAGCTATTTGCCTAAGGAAGGATATTGAAGGCATTAGAATTAATGCGAGACAGATGACAACTTTATTATATGCAGATGACCTATTAATATTTCTGTCCAATACTCAGGACACTGTCCCCAGACTAACGAAAATCCTGCAGGAATTTAGCGCCTTTTCAGGCTATAAAGTTAATACAGCGAAGTCAGAGATCTTCTGGCTGTTGAAACAAGAAAATTCTTATCTCTGCTCTCAGTTTAAAGAAGCTGAGGAAGCATTTACCTATCTGGGAATCAATCTATCTTTAGATAGTAATGACTGGTATAGACTTAACTATCCCCCCCCCCCTCTTTGCAAAAATATTTAAAGACCTTAAAAATTGGGCAAAATTTAAATTAACCTTAACAGGTAAAATAAATTTGATAAAGATGATAATATTTCCAAAATTGATGTACTTAATGAAAAACATCCCGCTCTTGATTAAGCACCAAGATATAAAGCTATTTAAACAAGCATGCCTCCAGTTCTTTTGGGGAGACAAGCGTAGAGCGATTGCCTTTAAGACACTAACTCTAACTAGGAGTGAGGGTGGGTTGGCACTACCTGACATAGAGATCTATAATCTAACAGCAATCTCTAAGGTAGCACTAGACTGGCTAACTGATGCAGAATATTATGCAACACAAGACCTTGAAAACTCTCTTGTGTACCCATATGCGCTCACGGCCCTCCTTCATTGCCCAACAATAGAATGTCCTCGTAAAGTTAGACAAATAGCTAGTATCTATAATGTCATTATTGCATGGCAAAAAATACTTAAAAAATAAATATTAACTATGGGTATTCAGAATATCTACCTATAATGAACCAGTGTAAAGAGCATATAGCCTGGGGTAGGAGCATCAGAACCTAGGCTCAATTTCTCCCATAACCCTCATTAGTGGGTAGGAGTCTAAAGGCTAAACAGAGCTACCTGGGATAGCTTTTAGTTGAAATAATTTTTATTGTCAAAAAGGAAGACAAGAGACATATCTAATACATCATGCCCCTAGTTCAGATAAACATATTTATATTCATTGTTACAGTCTCAGGACCTCTTATCATGTTCGATAAAGTTTTATAATTCCATATATCTGTCTCAAACAACATGAAAAAGAGTTGGAGGATGAAACAACTTCTCTCAGCAATTAGTATATCCATCCGGCTTTCCCAATGTATCTCCATCATTACTGAAATCTCTGAAAGTCCATAGAGTCCTAGGAAAAGCTCCCACCTACTGAAGTTGCCTTCAGGCATAGGAAATATATGAGGTCCTGTTTATTTTCCTGAAGTAGGAACGTAATTATTTATAGTCTTCCTTCCCCTCCCTTTTCTAATGTGTTTTCCTTTTATTTTAATAATTATAAACATTAAACATAAACTTTTGAAACTGTAAAACAATAAACTTATAACTGTATAACCTTTCCCGTCAAGCAGAGAGAGAACCATCAAATTGTATCTAAGATGTATATAAGTTCCCCATAAAAGACTTAGTGCCAATAAGTTTAGGAGAGATACCCTATCGTGTTATAACTCTTGAAAGACTTAAATTTCCCTTATCTCACTTCTATCTCTGTTCATGATCCAGTGGACCCAAATCTTTTGGAAATGTGTTGTTGTATCCTGCAACCAAGAGGCAGATTCTGACATAGCATATATATTATCTAACCTGTTAATCACTTCTGACCACGTTGGTGAACCTGTTCTCCAGTGTTTGGCTATACATATCCTCGTGGTTGTACAAAGTATATTTATGAATATATTGGTAGCTAAGTTTAAGGATTCATCTGAAACATGCAAGAGGGCCTGCGCCGCCGTTAGCGTCATAGATTTTTCTAATAGGATACTTACCAATTTAGAAAGTTTGTTCCAAATTTGCTTAATCTCCCCACATTCCCACCACATATGCATATAATTTCCAATTTCTGCACAGCCTCTGTAACAGAGTCTACTTTTCTGCAATGTATAATGTGCAGTTCTTATGGGTGTAAGATACCACCTGTAAGATGTTTTATTAGAATTTTCGATAAGGTCTGCGCATATCAGCCCCTTGCTAATCCTAGAAAGTATTTGTGTCCATCTGTCATCATCACATGTTTCACCTAAGTCTCTTTCCCAATTCTCATGAAGCGGCAATTTGGAGCCTTTTTTTGCATCTTGTATTGCCAAGTACAGTTGTGATATTAGTTTTTTATTTCTACCTGGGGTTGCAATAATGCGTTCTGTTGTAGTGTATGGGTTTAATGGTTTGTTTTGTCTGTATTTGTATATTGTGGTGGATATCTGAAGATATAGGAACCAATGTAAGGTGTCCGGCTGAAGTTTATCTTTCAGTTGGGTGTATGTGAGCATTTTACCTTTATCTAAAAAGTCTGCAACTCTGTAGAGGCCCTTATTTTCCCACTTACATATTAGTGTTTGAAATTCTTCAGCAAGTATAGCACCCAGTGGTATTATCTTAGTACCCTTGGGTATGAGGCCTAGAGAAGATGTGAGGTATTTCCACATATGTTTGGACTCCTCTGTCACCTTGTGGGATAGCTTTTAAAGGGACCTGCCCTAGCTGCTAAAGGAACTGGGGTCACCTTGGCACTATAGCAGCGGACACCAACACCGAAGAGAGTTTCTTTTTGCATGTCAAGGCCTAAACTCAGTACTTTCTATAACCTGCCAGGGGTCCCCTGATTTATCTTATACAATACACAGTCCAGGGCAGGGCTAGTGGAATATAGGTTATACCATCTCCCATAACCCTCAACACTGGGTAGGAGACAAAAGACTGTATAGAGCTGTCTGAGGCAAGCTTCTAAATAACGGACTCCCCTAGCCTTTAAAGAAACGGGGAACATTTTGGATGTATAGCATTTGATAACCATACTGAAGAGAACCCCCTGGTATTGCTAAGGTCCAAGCTGCCTAATTCCCATAACCCCTCGGGGTAGGAATAAGCGTGCCGGGGTTTACGTAACAACTCACTGATCCTCCTGCCTCACTACCTTTGTGCTGTCATATGTGCAACTAGCCCCGCTGCCTCTACCTTGGTTGACACGGTGGGAAGACAAATAATCAACAGAGGGCAGCTAAATGCTAAAGCTGTGGGAAGCCCAGTAAAGCATCTGCGCATACAGACTCTCACTCCTCTTTGCATAATCAATTTTGTCTCTTTTTTTTTTTTTCTCTTCTTCTTTCCTTTTTTTTTACAGGGTTGTTCATAAGGACATTGTTTGATACTAACATGTTGTGTTAAATACGGAGGGGTTGGTTCCCTTGTTATACTCTGGTACACTGCTGTTTGCGACCTGTTATATGAGGAATTGATTATGGGCAAGATTTTCTAAATAGCATATATTATTGGTGTTTAGCGCTATAAGCCTGTAAGCTTAGAAAAGAAAAGAAAGGAACCGGTGGCACAGGTGCAGAAAATACTAGAAAAGACTGCACGTTTATGTATTGGTTTTTTTTTTTTGTTTTTTTGCAATTTTCCTAAATATCCTATGTTTTGAACTTGTTACACAAGCTCATTTAGGCACCTAAGGTTAGTTCAAATCTTTGAATATAATATTCACTCACTTGCATACACTTATGCACAGTCCCCTAGGGGGCACCTTTTCAGTACAAGAGGTTATAAAACATATAATACTAATATAATACGTTTTTCCCTAACTCGACCTTAAGTGTGTTGTGTCGAGTCTGATCACAGATTGTTTGTTTTGTGTTCTGTTTTCTTATTACACACTCCCCTGATATCACTCCCTTTTTCTTTTTCTTTTTTTTTTCACACACTATATCACTTACGTCACTGCATGGATAAATTTATCACTAACTATAAGATTAAATCTCCAAATATGCCGCCTAAAAGCAGAGAAAAGAAAAATAGGCCTAGTATAGAAAGTGCCACCAATTCCCCCATCACAGGCACGTAAATAGAGACAATGATTCCTGAACATGAAATAGTCAAACAAATTACAGAATACATGCTCCCCCAATTTGAGCAGATCAAAACAGACATCCTGAATCTATCTACAGAAATTAAGCTATTCACAGCAAGACTGAGTGAGGTAGAACAAAGGGTTTCGGATATAGAAGACGCTAACTCCCTCCAGCGGGAAATTACCACACAACACACAAAAGACATCACTGATATGCAACAAAAAATCAATGAGATTGAGGACCGAGCAAGGAGGAATAATGTGAGATTCATTAGTATACCGGAATCAGTAACACAACAAGAATTAATTAATTATGTTTCTGTTTTGGTACCGCAGACATTAGGCATAAAGGATAATTTATTACCATTGGCAGAACAGAGGGTTCACCGCATAGGTCCACCAAAAGCTTTACTTAATGGTACCACTAAAAATAGACCAGTGATCACCAAATTTCTAAACTTCCAAGATAAGTCCACTATACTGCAGCATTATAAACAGAGATTCCCTTTTTTACTTGGGGACAATAGAATTTTAATGTTCCAAGACTTTTCTAATGAGACTTCTCTAAGGAGAAAGGAAATGGCACCCTTTTGCACAAAGTTAATTAATTCAGGTATGAAGGCCACAATTATATACCCAGCAATATTAAAGGTCTTTACAGACAATGATCAGGTGGCGCTGAGGGATCTGGGTGAAGTTAAAGAGTTTTTTTTAAAAAAAAGGTATTCTTATGTAATTTCTCTCACAGATTTTATGTACGTATTACATAGGGACCATCTGAAAGTAGAGGAGACTGTAATTGTGGCAGGATGGCCAGTCTAATGGAGAAGGGTATAGTGGTTGTTACTATTTTGTTTGTTGCCAGCGCCTTGTGGACTTGTATTCTGTTCCTTCTTTTATCACAAGGCCTGGCCCCATTACTTTTCCCCTCCCCCCTTTTTTTTTTCTTCTTCTCCCCTCTTCCCGCTCCTCCCTGCCCATCGTCTCCCCCTCCTGAAGATGGTATATAATTTTAAGTTGAGATAATGAAGGAACAACTAAACTTGGCCTCATGGAATGTAGGAGGCATAACATCCCCCCAAAAATGGAAAAGATACTAGCACAACTTAAAAGACATAAACCTGACATAGTCTTCCTACAAGAGACTCATTTAAAGGAAGCAGAACTTGCGAAATTAACTACTGGCTGGGTAGGGGAGGTTGTGGGCACACCTTGCACGCATAGGAAGAAAGGGGTTGCGTTTTTATTGAACAAAAAGCTACAATATAGAATTTTGCAGACAGAATTGGACCCAGATGAAAGATACATTATTCTCCAGTTGGAGGTGGAGAGAGTGACCTTCATATTATGTAACATCTACGGCCCAAACAAACCAGATAAAGTATTCTGGGACACAATACAAGTTAAACTCCTCCCATTCTGCCTGAAAAATCTTATTGTATCTGGGGATTTTAATAGGACATTATACCCGATAATAGATAGATTCCCATATAATACAGTTAGAAACACTAAAAAAGAGGCCAGAACAGCTAAACTGTTTAATAAAACGCTTAAGGTCAAAGACATATGGAGGGCACAGAACCCGGACGTAAGAAGGTACACATGCAAATCTCAGGCTCACCAAGCAATGTCTAGACTGGATTATTTTTTGATAGCAGACAAGCTGTTTACGTATGAAATAATAGCAGATATCAAGGAAATCTTAATCTCGGACCACGCTATAGTTACTATGAATATAAAAATACGGAATAAACAGATAGCAGGCAATAGGTTCTTCTTCATCTAGCGCATAATGTACAGTTTAAAACGTGGTTAAAGATAAGATGGAGGGAGTTTTATAAAGTTAACTATGCCCCAGAAATTCTAACTGAAACCCTATGGGAAACATTTAAAGCTGTGATAAGGGGAGAAATTAAGGGTTATTTAGTTAGGCAGAAACACATATTTTCAGCTAGAGACACACAAGTGGTGAACCAGCTCCGCAATGCATATAATAGCTATATTAATGACCCAACTCAGATAAACTGGGACTCATACCAGAGGAAAAAGAAAGAAAGGGAAGTGTTCATGGAGCAAAAACTGGCACGGGAAGAACTAAGGACTAGATTCTCTTTTTATAGGCATGGGGGGAAGGCAGGGCAATTTTTGGCAAATATAATTAAAGTTAAACAAAAAAATCATTGATTGAGTCCCTTAAAACCCCACAGGGTAAACTTACTAACAAAAAAGGGGTGGAAGACTTTATACTACAATTCTATAAGAAACTATATTCAGCACAAGACACAAATGCACAAATAAAAGAGAGTTTCTGGAGAGAGCTAAAGATCCCCAAGATAGAGAAAGTTAACCTGGAAGAGCTAAACAAACCTATCACCCACCAAGAAGTTGTCAATGCCATTAAGAAATCTCCGGCTAATAAAGCTGCCGGACCTGATCAGATACCGGTGGAGCTATACAAATGCCTCATAGAGGAAATTGTACCAACTTTGGTAAAACTATTTAATAATTATTATATAGATGGTATGCCAAGTATTTTACATCATCTCTAATAGCCTTAATTCCAAAAAAGGGAAAGATAAAGAAGAGATAAGCTCATATAGACCAATTTCCCTTTTAAATGGGGACTATAAAATATTAACTAGTGTCATAACAAACAGGTTTAAATTAGCCTTGGATCCTCTTATTCACAAGGACCAAGTAGGCTTTATGCCTGGGAGAAATTTTTCATGTAGCCTAAGGAAAATTCAGCTGATTTTAAATGTCTTCCAGAATGCAGCTCAGAAGGAAAAAATTAAAATTACAGATAGAGTAACAGATGCAGCAATAGTACTATTAGACGCGGAGAAGGCCTTTGACTCCATTACCTGGGACCACTTGTTTACATCTCTTTCCAGGTTTGGAGTCGAGGGCCCGTTCGCAAAATTTGTGCAGTTAATTTATCAGCAGCCTAATGCTGCTATTATAATTAACGATAGGCCCACAGAAAATTTTCAGTTATATAGAGGCTCAAGACAGGGCTGTCCCCTATCCCCATACTTATTTAATCTGGCATTGGAGCCATTAGCTATTTGCCTAAGGAAGGATATTGAAGGCATTAGAATTAATGCGAGACAGATGACAACTTTATTATATGCAGATGACCTATTAATATTTCTGTCCAATACTCAGGACACTGTCCCCAGACTAATGAAAATCCTGCAGGAATTTAGCGCCTTTTCAGGCTGTAAAGTTAATACAGCGAAGTCAGAGATCTTCTGGCTGTTGAAACAAGAAAATTCTTATCTCTGCTCTCAGTTTAAAGAAGCTGAGGAAGCATTTACCTATCTGGGAATCAATCTATCTTTAGATAGTAATGACTGGTATAGGCTTAACTATCCCCCCCCCCTCTTTGCAAAAATATTTAAAGACCTTAAAAATTGGGCAAAATTTAAATTAACCATAACAGGTAAAATAAATTTGATAACGATGATAATATTTCCAAAATTGATGTACTTAATGCAAAACATCCCGCTCTTGATTAAGCACCAAGATATAAAGCTATTTAAACAAGCATGCCTCCAGTTCTTTTGGGGAGACAAGCGTAGAGCGATTGCCTTTAAGACACTAACTCTAACTAGGAGTGAGGGTGGGTTGGCACTACCTGACATAGAGATCTATAATCTAACAGCAATCTCTAAGGTAGCACTAGACTGGCTAACTGATGCAGAATATTATGCAACACAAGACCTTAAAAACTCTCTTGTATACCCATATGCGCTCACGGCCCTCCTTCATTGCCCAACAACAGAATGTCCTCGTAAAGTTAGACAAATAGCTAGTATCTATAATGTCATTATTGCATGGCAAAAAATACTTAAAAAAATAAATATTAACTATGGGTATTCAGAATATCTACCTATAATAGGCAATCCTGGTTTCGTCCCGGCATTTGACTCCAAAATGTTCAGAGAATGGGCGCTGAAAGGGTTAAGGTTCATATTCCAAATCAAAGACCATACCTCAGGGAGATGTAAGTCCTTTGCGGACCTTCAAAATGAATTTCGACTTAGAAATAAAGAATTCTATGCCTTTTTACAGGTTTGCCATTTTATACAGTCTCTGGGGGAGCTAGGACAGGACAAGGAGGACTGGTGTATTCTGAGACCAGTAATTAAGCTATTTAAAATAGGTAAATATTAAATTTAAATTTTTATACAAGACAGCTTTAAGGTTTTTTGGTCAAAAGCACGTCCAAAAGATTGCTCAGGATTGGCAGGTCTCAGTTGAGGTGATACAGAAAAGTATCAAGCTAGTAGATGCGGCAACTATTTCATCATCATGGAGGGAGTCACATTTAAAATGAATAAATAGAGCTTATATCACCCCCAAAATACAAGCTTATTGGGACGAGGCAGGTGCATACTGTCATAAATGTAAACTTAGAAATGCAGACTTACGTCACTGCTTTTGGAGCTGTCCTAAAATAAGGAAATTCTGGCATAAGGTAAATTATTGGACAAATAAAGTAAACCATAACCAATTTAAAATATTAGAGAATCATGTCCCTTTTTTAATTGACAGTGAACACTCAATCCAACATCAAAATATCCGCCAGCTTAATGCAGTGATAATGGTAGGCAGATTATTGATTTTGAAATATTGGAAATCCATTAACACGCCAAACATGGTAGAATTTAAATTGAAGTTACAAAAGCAGATAATTATGGAGCAAATCGATACCTCCGTTAACTCAGATCCCCAAATTAAGTGTTTCTTCATTAAATGGAAGAATATTATTTTAGCCCTCCCCATAGAAATTCAAAAACAACTTATTGCTCCTTTCAAGGGTACTTTATATCTAGACTTAGCCATTGCTGAGAGGGAATTTCCAGATGTGTAGAGGCGAGGCGGGGGGACTTGACGGGTCTAGGAGCATGAAACCCCCCTTTTTTTTTTTTTTCAACCATTTTTGTTTTTGTTTCTTTTGGTTTGTAATGTATAAAAGTTGGAAAACCCAGCAATATGTGCAATGTATCGATGTTAAGTAATTAACTGAATATGTCAATTGTTTTGTTTGTTCTGTCCAGCCTTGGCACCCTGCGTGGTGCGACTGGGCACAGCTTTTCTTTATTGGTATACACTGCTGGTTATAAATAATAATTAAAAAATAAAATTAAAAAAAAAACATTATTTAAAATGTTAAAAAAAACCTTTTAAATAATTTTGCTAGTGTAATCTAATTTCATTTTCCATCAGGCCTGTGTGTCAGGCCCACATCATATAGTGTGATTAATAGCTTTTTTTTCCACCACTTATATCTGGTGTAACATTAGTGTAAATATTTAACAAAATTATTTTTTACATCAGTCCTCTTCTAGTGTTATATGTTATTTAATCTTAGTTGCCAGGCCAGCCTGGCTGCCATTAGTGCCAGCCTGTGTGTCAGGCTGCCAGCATATATTGTGCCTACTTCCATCCTCAGTGCCAGTCCACCACTCCTATCTGGTGTAACATTAGTTTAAATTGTGTAAAAAAAAACTTTTACATCAGTCTTCTAGTGTTATTTAATTTTAGTTTACAGGCCAGCCTGCCACTAGTGCCAGCCTGTGTGTCAGGCTGCCAGCACATACTGTGCCTACTTCTATCCTGAGTGCCATCACTCCTATCTGTTGTAACATTAGTGTAACTTTTTTAAAAACAAACTGTTACATCAGTCTGCTATTGTTATTTAAAGGGACACTGAACCCAATTTTTTTCTTTTGTAATTGAGAAAGAGCATGCAATTTTAAGCAACTTTCTAATTTACTCCTATTTTCAATTTTTCTTCGTTCTCTTGCTATCATTATTTGAAAAAGAAGGCATCTAAGCTTTTTTTGGTTTCAGTACTCTGGACAGCACTTTTTTATTGGTGGATGAATTTATCCACCAATCAGCAAGGACAACCCAAGTTGTTCACCAAAAATGGGCCGGCATCTAAACTTACATTCTTGCATTTCAAATAAAGATACCAAGAGAATGAAGACAATTTGATAATAGGAGTAAATTAGAAAGTTGCTTAATATTTCATGCTCAATCTGAATCACGAAAGAAAAATTTTGGTTACAGTGTCCCTTTAATTGCAGTTGCCTGTCTGCCAGCGTGTGTGCCAGGCCCACTTTCCAACTAGTGCCACGAATCATATTTGTTATAACAGTAGTGTAAATATTTAAAATAAAAACTTTTTTGACTGTGAATCATCAGTCTGCTAGTGCAATTGAATTGCAGTTGCCTGCCTCCCAGCGTGTGTGCCAGGCCTACTTGCCAACTAGTGCCACCAATCATATTTGTTATAACAGTAGTGTAAATATTTTAAAAAAAAATTTTTGACTGTGAAAGATCAGTCTGCTAGTGTAATCTAATTGCAGTTGCCTGCCTGCCAACGTGTGTGCCAGGCCCACTTGCTGCCAACTATTGCCACCAATCATATTTGTTATAACAGTTTTGAAAATATTTTAAATCAAAATGTTTTTGACTGTGAATCATCAGTCTGCTAGTGCCATTGAATTGCAGTTGCCTGCCTGCCAGCGTGTGTGCCAGGCCCACTTGCCAACTAGTTACACCAATCATATTTGTTCTAACAGTATTGTAAATATTTAAAATAAAAAATTCTTAGACTGTGAATCATCAGTCTGCTAGTGCAATTGAATTGCATTTTCCTGCCTGCTAGCGTGTGTGCCAGGCCCACTAGCTAACTAGTGCCACCAATCATATTTGTTGTAACAGTATTGAAAATATTTTAAATCAAAACTTTTTTGACTGTGAATCATCAGTCTGCTAGTGCCATTGAATTGCAGTTGCCTGCCTGCCAGCGTGTGTGCCAGGCCCACTTGCCAACTAGTTACACCAATCATATTTGTTCTAACAGTATTGTAAATATTTAAAATAAAAAATTCTTAGACTGTGAATCATCAGTCTGCTAGTGCAATTGAATTGCAGTTTCCTGCCTGCCAGCGTGTGTGCCAGGCCCACTAGCCAACTAGTGCCACCAATCATATTTGTTGTAACAGTATTGAAAATATTTTAAATCAAAACTTTTTTGACTATGAATCATCAGTCTGCTAGTGCCATTGAATTGCAGTTGCCTGCCTGCCAGCGTGTGTGCCAGGCCCCACTTGCCAACTAGTTACACCAATCATATTTGTTCTAACAGTATTGTAAATATTTAAAATAAAAAATTCTTAGACTGTGAATCATCAGTCTGCTAGTGCAATTGAATTGCAGTTTCCTGCCTGCCAGCGTGTGTGCCAGGCCCACTAGCCAACTAGTGCCACCAATCATATTTGTTGTAACAGTATTGTAAATATTTAAAATAAAAACTTTTTTGACTGTGAATCATCAGTCTGCTAGTGCCATTGAATTGCAGTTGCCTGCCTGCCTGCCAGCGTGTGTGCCAGGCCCACTTGCTGCCAACTACTGCCACCAATCATATTTGTTCTAACAGTATTGTAAATATTTAAAATAAAAACTTTCTTGACTGTGAAACATCAGTCATCTAGTGTAATCTAATTGCAGTTGCCTTCCTCCCAGCGTGTGTGCCAGTCCCACTTGCCAAGCCAACTAGTGCCACCAATCATATATGTTCTAAAAGGTTTGAAAATATTTAAAATAAAAACTTTTTTTACTGTGAATCATCAGTCTGCTAGTGCCACTGAATTACAGTTGCCTGCCTGCCAGCGTGTGTACCAGGCCCACTTGCCAATTGCAAATAGTGCCACCAATCATATTTGTTCTAACAGTATTGCAAATGTATTTTAAAAAAACTTTTTGGACTGTGAAGCATCAGTCAGCTAGTGTAATCTAAATGCAGTTGCCTTCCTCCCAGCGTGTGTGCCAGCCAGGCCCACTTGCCAACTTGTGCCACCAATCATATTTGTTGTCACAGTACTTTTAATATTTAAAAAATAAAAAATTTTGACTTTGAAACATCAGTCTTTTTTTTGGTGTCAGGCTCACAGCGTATACTGTGCCAAGTTGCCCAGTGCCACCACTCATAATTTGTTTAATAGTATTGTAAGTGTACATTTAAAAAAAAATGACAGGCAGAGGCAGGCCACCCCGCAGGTGCCGTCATGGTCGTGGTGCTGTGATTCCTTTAGACCCTACAAATATGCACATTGTTCAGAATCCAGGTGTCAGGGGGGACGCGAAAAGTTCTGAGGAGGACCTAGTTGAATGGCTAACACAGGACATCCAATCTTCTACAGCTTCCGCTCCTAGTCCTCCTAACCTTGAGGCACCATCCACCTCCAGCTGTGCTTTGGGCACCTCTCAAGTTACCAGTGCCACTCGGGCGCCTGTCGCCACCACCAACACTAGCACCACAGCCACTTCACTTGATCTGTCAGAGGAGTTATTGACACATCAGTTGGAAGAAATGAGTGATGCGCAACCATCATTGACAGAGGATGTAGATAACAGTGATATGTCTCAGTCAGGCAGCATTACAGACATGGAGGTACGGTGTGATGATGATGATGATGATGATGATGTTGTACCCGCTGCTGCTTCCTTTGTTGATGTGTCAGATACAAGTGAAGCGGTTGATGATGATGTGTCTGTGGATGTCACGTGGGTGCCTGCTAGAAGAGAAGAAGAAGAGGGGGAAAGTTCAGATGGGGAGACAGAGAGTAGGAGGAGGAGACGAGTTGGAAGCAGGGGGAGGTCGTCGCAAGGAGCTAGTGGCACAGTCAGACAGCATGCATCGGCACCCGGGGTCAGCCAGACAGAACGCCAACGCCAATCAACGCATACTGTTGCCACCACCAGAATGCCGTCATCGCAGAGCTCAGCAGTGTGGCATTTTTTTTGTGTGTCTGCCTCTGACAACAGTGATGCCATTTGCAACCTGTGCCAAAAGAAACTGAGTCGTGGGAAGTCCAACCCCCACCTAGGTACAACTGCTTTGCGAAGGCACATGGTCTCACATCACAAACGCCGATGGGAAGAACACATGAGTAGAAGCAGCACACAAACTCAAAGCCGCCCTCCTCCTCCTGCTCCAGCATATTCAGCCACGTCAACCACTGCTGTCCTCCTTGCCCCCTCTCAACCATCCTCCACTCAGTCTCTCTTACGTAGCAGTTCATGGTCATCGGCCCACAGTCAGGTGTCTGTCAAGGACATGTTTGAGCGTAAGAAGCAAATTTCTCAAAGTCACCCCCTTGCCCGGCGTCTGACACCTGGTTTGTCTGAACTCTTAGCCCGCCAGCTTTTACCATACAAGCTGGTGGAGTCTGATGCTTTCAAAAAATTTGTATCTATTGGGACACCGCAGTGGAAGGTACCTGGCAGAAATTTCTTTTCACAAAAGGCAATCCCAAACCTGTACTGTATTGTGCGAAAGGAAATAATGGCATGTCTGGCACACAGCGTTGGGGCAAGGGTCCATATGACCACTGATAGCTGGTCTGCAAAGCATGGTCAGGGCAGGTATATCACCTACACTGCGCATTGGGTAAACCTGCTGATGTCTGACAAGCATGGAATGCGTGGCTCTGCAGAGGAGTTGGTGACACCGCCACGACTTGCAGGCAGGCCTGCTGCTACCTTCTCTACTCCTCCTACTCCATCCTCTTCCATAACCTCTTCCTCGGCTGAGTCCTCTTCTGCGTCTTGCTCCACATCAACGGCACCACCCCAGCTCCCCAGGTACTATTCAACATCCCGGATACGGCAGTGTCACGCCGTCTTGGGGTTGACTTGCCTGAAAGCGGAGAGTCACACCGCACCAGCACTCCTGTCCGCCCTGAACGCACAGGTGGATCAGTGGCTGACTCTGCACCAACTGGAGATTGGCAAGGTTGTTTCTGACAATGGAAGTAATTTGGTGGCGGCATTGAAATTGGGCAAGCTGACACATGTGCCGTGCATGGCACATGTGTGTAATCTGATTGTACAACGCTTTGTGCATAACTACCCAGGCTTACAGGACGTCCTGAAGTAGGCCAGGAAGGTGTGTGGCCATTTCAGGAGTTCCTACACGGCCATTGCACACGTGCCCGATATCCAGCGTCGAAACAACCTGCCAGTGAGGCGCTTGATTTGCGACAGCCCGACGCGGTGGAATTCAACACTCCTAATGTGCGACCGCCTGCTCCAACAAGAAAAAGCTGTTAATGAGTATTTGTATGACCGGGGTGCTAGGACAGCCTCTGGGGAGCTGGGGATTTTTTTGCCAAATTACTGGACGCTCATGCACAATGCCTGTAGGCTTATGCGTCCTTTTGAGGAGGTGACAAACCTTGTCAGTCGCACCAAAGGCACCATCAGCAACATCATACCATTTGTTTTCTTCCTGGAGCGTGCCCTGCGAAGAGTGCTGGATCAGGCCGTAGATGAGCATGAAGAGGAAGAGTTGTGGTGTCCATCACCACCAGAAACAGCCTTATCAGCATCGCTTGCTGGACCTGCGGCAACGCAGGAAGAGGATTGTGAGGAAGAGGAGTCAGAGGAGGAATGTGGCTTTGAGGAGGAGGAAGACCAAGCACAACAGGCATCCCAAGGTGCTCATTGTTGTCACCTATCTGGTACCCGTGGTGTTTTACGTGGCTGGGGGGAAGAAGATACCCTCAGTGACATCAGTGAGGACGAGGAACGGGACATGATTAGCTCGGCATCCAACCTTGTGCAAATGGGGTCTTTCATGCTGTCATGCCTGTTGAGGGACCCTCGTATAAAAAAGCTGAAGGAGAACGACCTGTACTGGGTGTCCACACTACTAGACCCCCGGTATAAGCATAAAGTGTCTGAAATGTTACCAAATTCCCGCAAGTCAGAAAGGATGGAGCATTTTAAAAATAAATTAAAAACTATGCTTTACACAGCGTATAAGGGTGATGTCACAGCACAACGGGAATCTAACAGGGGAAGAGATGAAAGTAATACTCCTCCTCCTCTCACGACCATGGCGGCAAGGACAGGACGCTTTCCTGACGTGTTGTTGATGGAGGACATGCGGACCTTTTTTAACTCCTATGCATCGCCAGAGCCTTTCGGGATCCAGCCTCAGAGAAAGACTCAACCAACAGGTAGCAGACTACCTAGCATTAACTGCGGATCTCGACACTCTGAGGGGTGATGGACCCCTTGATTACTGGGTGTGCAGGCTTGACCTGTGACCTGAGCTATCCCAATTTGCAATTGAACTTCTGGCCTGCCCCGCTTCAAGTGTCCTGTCAGAAAGGACCTTCAGTGCAGCAGGAGATTTTGTCACTGAGAAGAGAAGTCGCCTAGGTCAAAAAAGCCTTGATTATCTCACCTTTATTAAAATGAATGAGGGATGGATCCCGAAGGGACTGACATTGGGCGATACATTTGAGTAAAAAAGGCCTAATGATGAGATGAGCTGCCTTGGGCTACAAATGATACACACGCTGGCTTTTTTTTCTTAGAATGCAGGATGACTTACGTGACTTATCCGCCAACAACTAGTGTTCAAGCTGCAAGGTTTTAGGGCACTTTCTAACTGCGGCTGCAACACTACCGAATTTTTAAGGCATTTGTACATGCCTAATTTTTCTGTCCTCTGCTGCTGCACTGTGGCTACAAAACTCAAAGCAAAAAAAAAGGCACATAACAGTGATTAAACTGTTAAGAATAGTACTACTTAACACACCACTCATATCTGGTGGCACAGTACATTGCACGCGCAGTGCCCCAAATTTGAAGTAGGAGGACCGACCAAGCATCTTTTTCCATCTCACGGTTCCGAAAAATTATCTCTGGGTTCCATCAATGCCATACCTGTACTCTATTGTTCAAAAGGATGGCATATGTGGTGTTTCATGCTGTTGTGCCTGTTGAGGGTCGTGGGCCATCGTATAAAAAGGCTGAAGGAGAACGACCTGTACTGGGTGTCCAAGCACGTTTTTTGTTCAATATTCCCGGTTCCTCTAAATTATCTCCGGGTTCCTCAAATCAATGCCATACCTGTACTCTATTGTGCAAAAGGATGGCATATGTGGTGTTTCATGCTGTTGTGCCTGTTTTGGGTCGTGGGCCATCGTATAAAAAGGCTGAAGGAGAACGACATGTACTGGGTGTCCAAGCATGTTTTTTGTTCAATATTCCCGGTTCCTCTAAATTATCTCCGGGTTCTCAAATCAATGCCATACCTGTACTCTATTGTGCAAAAGGATGGCATATGTGGTGTTTCATGCTGTTGTGCCTGTTGAGGGTCGTGGGCCATCGTATAAAAAGGCTGAAGGAGAACGACCTGTACTGGGTGTCCAAGCACGTTTTTTTTTTCAATATACCTGGTTCCCCTAAATTATCTCCGGGTTCCTCAAATCAATGCCATACCTGTACTCTATTGTGCAAAAGGATGGCATATGTGGTGTTTCATGCTGTTGTGCCTGTTGAGGGTCGTGGGCCATCTTATAAAAAGGCTGAAGGATAACGACCTGTACTGGGTGTCCAAGCACGTTTTTTGTTCAATATTCCCGGTTCCTCTAAATTATCTCCGGGTTCCTCAAATCAATGACATACCTGTACTCTATTGTGCAAAAGGATGGCATATGTGGTGTTTCATGCTGTTGTGCCTGTTGAGGGTCATGGGCCATCGTATAAAAAGGCTGAAGGAGAAAGACCTGTACTGGTTGTCCAAGCACGTTTTTTGTTCAATATTCCCGGTTCCTATAAATTATCTCCGAGTTCCTCAAATCAATGCCATACCTGTACTCGATTGTGCAAAAGGATGGCATATGTGGTGTTTCATGCTGTTGTGCCTGTTGAGGGTCGTGGGCCATCGTATAAAAAGGCTGAAGGAGAACGACCTGTACTGGGTGTCCAAGCACATTTTTTGTTCAATATTCCCGGTTCCTCTAAATTATCTCCGGGTTTCTCAAATCAATGCCATACCTGTACTCTATTGTGCAAAAGGATGGCATATGTGGTGTTTCATGCTGTTGTGCCTGTTTTGGGTCGTGGGCCATCGTATAAAAAGGCTGAAGGAGAACGACCTGTACTGGGTGTCCAAGCACGTTTTTTGTTCAATATTCCCGGTTCCTCTAAATTATCTCCGGGTTCCTCAAATCAATGCCATACCTGTACTCTATTGTGCAAAAGGATGGCATATGTGGTGTTTCATGCTGTTGTGCCTGTTGAGGGTCGTGGGCCATCGTATAAAAAGGCTGAAGGAGAACGACCTGTACTGGGTGTCTAAGCACATTTTTTGTTCAATATTCCCGGTTCCTCTAAATTATCTCTGGGTTCCTCAAATCAATGCCATACCTGTACTCTATTGTGCAAACGGATGGCATATGTGGTGTTTCATGCTGTTGTGCCTGTTGAGGGTCGTGGGCCATCGTATAAAAAGGCTGAAGGAGAACGACCTGTACTGGGTGTCCAAGCACGTTTTTTGTTCAATATTCCCGGTTCCTCTAAATTATCTCCGGGTTCCTCAAATCAATGCCATACCTGTACTCTATTGTGCAAAAGGATGGCATATGTGGTGTTTCATGCTGTTGTGCCTGTTGAGGGTCATGGGCCATCGTATAAAAAGGCTGAAGGAGAACGACCTGTACTGGGTGTCCAAGCACATTTTTTGTTCAATATTCCCGGTTCCTCTAAATTATCTCCGGGTTCCTCAAATCAATGCCATACCTGTACTCTATTGTGCAAAAGGATGGCATATGTGGTGTTTCATGCTGTTGTGCCTGTTGAGGGTCGTGGGCCATCGTATAAAAAGGCTGAAGGAGAACGACCTGTACTGGGTGTCCAAGCACATTTTTTGTTCAATATTCCTGGTTCCTCTAAATTATCTCCGGGTTCCTCAAATCAATGCCATACCTGTACTCGATTGTGCAAAAGTATGGCATATGTGGTGTTTCATGCTGTTGTGCCTGTTGAGGGTCGTGGGCCATCGTATAAAAAGGCTGAAGGAGAACGACCTGTACTGGGTGTCCAAGCACATTTTTTGTTCAATATTCCCGGTTCCTCTAAATTATCTCCGGGTTCCTCAAATCAATGCCATACCTGTACTCGATTGTGCAAAAGGATGTTATATGTGGTGTTTCATGCTGTTGTTGTCATGCATATACCTTTAAGGAGATTGATCACCTGCTTGCATCCTCCCTCTAAAGCCTTACCTTTCCCATAATTCATTGCATGGTAATTTGAATCCTTGCTAGATTCACTAGCTGCTCTTTTGCCCAGCCGTTTCCTGAATTGAGGATTATCCTTTTGTATCTTTATCTCCCATTCGGATACAACTTATCATTTCTTGCTAATACTGTGAGTATTTTGGGACTTCCACTCAGAAAGACTTTTACTCTAACTGCATAATTCTACAAATATGTGTAACTACGAACTAAAGGGATCATTCTAAACTTGTTGCAAATGTTACCTATCTAACTTCATTCAGCTAACCCCCTGGTTCAGCTGCACGGCTTCTGTTGCAATTACCATTGTTTTTCAGTCTCACTATTTCCTTCCACTGTAGTGCCGGATTTACTTTTCTGTGTTGCAGTCACGCAGCCTGCTCTCTCCACTCTGTCTCAGAGCAGCACCGGAGCATAACGTTCCTCTCACTCTCTCTCGATCTGTTCAAGTCTCCAAGTTATAAATTAACAAAAGTAAGTACCGGACTTACAGTTAATCCTATCACTCTGTCATATATGCAGACTTAAGTTATGTGTACATATTGGTTAACCGTTTCAGAAATGTTCACTCTTAATTACCTTTACAATGTAACTTACCTTGTAACAATTGTTGCTGTTAAATAGTGTGCTGCCAGAAGTGATTTACCAGTCTAGTTCTTATAAACACTTCTAAAACACTACTTATATAGTAATTGCTTGCTTCACAAATTCTGGATTATTTCAGTCATATTTCAGATCTGAATCAAGCTACAAAAAACATAATTTGAACGCATAAATATATTATGTTAACCAAGTTCTTTGTATCTCTCATCTGCAAAAATAGATCCAACACTGCTGCTTAGCATTACATATTACCAAGCCTAAAAAATGGATCCTGCAGATATCACTACACACATGCAAAACCTTTCACAGAGAGTTGACCAATTAGGACAAGGTTTAAGGGAATTGCAGATACAAAATGAAACATTGAGAACAGTAATTAAAGATACTGTAACTACAAAATCTGCTACTACAGATTCACATCCTGAACCCATTGTAAGCCCCCCAGACAAGTTTTATGGGGATAGATCTCAATTTCGTAGTTTTACAAATGCATGTTATTTGTTATTTGATTTAAAACCCAAATCTTACCATAATTACAGACAAAAGGTTCTCACAGTTATATCTTTTTTACGTGCTGAACCAAGAGCATGGGCAAATACATTCTATGAGACGAATGACCCTATTCTAAATTCATTAGACTCCTTTTTTGCAGCCATGGCAAATCTGTATGATGATCCGTAAAAACAATTAACCGCTGAAAATAATTTGCGATCATTAAAACAACTAAAAAGGCCAGTATATTTCAGATTTCAAAAGATGGGCTATGGATAGTGAATGGAACAATATAAGTTTAAAAAACCAATTTCAGTTAGGCTTGTCTGAAGCTTTAAAAGACGAGTTAGCTAGAACAGAGCTCCCTAAAACTTTAGAAAACCTTATGACACTATCGATATCAATTGATAGGAGATTGAGAGAGAGGAAAAAAGAGAGGGGGATAGTAGACATACCCAAACATAAACAGTATATACCCATACAAAATTCCTCAGAAGAACCAATGGACATTGGCGTGGTTAGAGGACCACTTACACCAGAAGAAAAGGCCAGAAGGAAGCTGAACAATCTATGTCTGTATTGTGGATCAAAAGTACATGGATTGAAAGACTGTCCAAATCTCTTAAAGAATAAAAGAGGTAAAATACACCAGAATTATTCAATGTTCAATTCTCATATTGCTACTTCCCATTACTGTTCTCTTTCTGTTATTTTACAGAGGGACCATCATCAGATTAAGGTTCAAGCCATCATTGATTCTGGCGCATCTGGTGCTTTCATTGACTGTTCTGTTGTTAACATTAATAAAATACCCACTATAAAAAAATCTTCTCCGGTTGTTTTGCAGGTTTTTGATGGCACTTCCTCCTCATACGGACCTATCACTACACATACCATACCACTTCTTGTTTCAACTCATGAAGGGCATAGTGAGTATTTATCCTTTGATGTTACTACCTCACCTCTATTCCCTATAGTTCTAGGGTTGAATTGGTTGCGTACACATCAACCCCATATACAATGGTCTGACCTATCACTCACATTTCCTTCACAATATTGCAAAAAGCATTGTTATTCTCACTGTAATTTATCGGTAACTAATACAGAGACCATTCCTAAAGTATACCATAACTATCTAGATGTGTTTGATAAAAAAGAAGCGGAGACACTTCCTCCGCATAGGAGTTATGACTGTCCAATTGAACTCCTACCTGGTTCCCCAATTCCGGTTGGACGTATTTACCCTCTCTCACAGCCTGAGTTAAAAGATTTAAAGCAATATCTTGATGAAAACCTCAAAAAAGGGTTTATCACACCCTCAACCTCTCCAGCAGGGGCTGGGATGTTCTTTGTTTGGAACAAAGATGATACACTAAGACCTATTATAGATTACAGGGCTCTGAATAAAGTTACTAGGAAAAACAGGTACCCCCTCCCACTCATCCCTGAATTACTGGAAAGACTATCCTCTGCTAAAATATACACCAAATTAGATCTCAGAGGTGCCTATAATTTGGTTAGGATACGTAGTGGGGATGAATGGTTAACAGCGTTCCGTACCAGGTATGGCCTATTTGAGTACAGGGTCATGCCATTCGGGCTTTGTAATGCCCCTGCGACTTTTCAGTTTTTTGTTAATGATATTTTTCATGACCTTCTAGATGTATATATGATCATCTACCTAGATGATATCATGATCTATTCACAAACTTTAGATCAACATATTCAACATGTCAGGACTGTATTGGAGAGGTTAAGAAGGCATCAATTATTCGCAAAGCCCGAGAAGTGTTTATTTCATGTCACAGAATTGTCCTTTCTTGGTTATCGGATTAGTCCACAGGGTATTAAAATGCAAGATGACAAGGTGTCCACCATCACCAATTGGCCAACACCCACATCTAAAAAACATGTCCAAAAATTTCTTGGATTTTCTAATTTTTATAGGAAATTCATCAGTGGATTTTCCTCCATTGTGAAACCACTCACTAGATTAAAAGGAAAAAATACAAAATTCATTTGGACCACTGAAGCTGAAGACGCCTTTCAGTTACTAAAAAACAAATTCACTACTGCACCTATATTGCACTTCCCAGATCATACTTTGCAATATGTTCTCGAGGTTGATGCAAGTGACTACGCAGTCGGTGCTATCTTATCACAGAGACAGTCTATAGAGTCACCTCTACATCCAATAGCCTTTTATTCCAGAGCTATGACAACTTCTGAATTAAATTACCCCATAGGGGAAAAAGAGCTCCTTGCCATAAAAACCTCATTGGAGCATTGGAGGCACCTTCTAGAAGGCACAGAGAAACCGATAGTAATCTATACCGATCACAAGAACATCGAGTATCTACAAACAAATAGAACTCTCTCCGCGAGACAAGTTCGTTGGAGTCTATACTTCGCTAGATTCCATTATATCATCGTTCACCGTCCAGGTTCTCGTAATGGAAAGGCTGACGCTCTGTCTCGACTGCCTGTCTCTCTAGCATCACTTTCTAAACCCTCAACTGTAATACCGACAGAACAAATCATTGCCTTAAATAGCACCATCCAGGACCAAATACGTACTGCCCAAGAAAATGATACCGACCTTCCTCGTTTGTCCCTGAGAAAGGATACTGATAATCTGCATTATCATGATGATCTCTTATATATTCCTCCATCTGAACAAGACAAGGTAATCCATCTAGTACATGATACACTACTTGCTCGACATCCTGGCATTAAGAAAACAGCGGAACTTCTACAACGCTCTTTTTGGTGGCCTAGGATGATTGACAAGATTTCTGCTTACATCAGATCATGTCCTACCTGTGTTCAAACTAAACCTCAGAAACATAAACCATATGGGTTGCTTCTATCTTTACCCATACCCTCTTCACCATGGTCTGAAGTAGCTATGGACTTTATCGTTGAATTGCCTAAATCCTCTAATCACACCACAATCCTCGTTGTCGTAGACCATTTCACTAAAATGGCACATTTTATTCCTACGTCTAAATTACCTTCAGCTTCTTTAACTGCTCAATTGTTCCTCACCAACATTGTAAAACTACATGGACTTCCTAAATCAATTACTACAGACAGAGGATCCCAATTTACATCCAGATTCTGGAGACAATTGTGCACAACTCTTGGGATCACAAGGAACCTATCCTCTGCCTACCACCCACAATCCAACGGCCAGACAGAAAGGGTAAATCAGGTACTTGAGCAATATTTAAGATCTTATTGTTCTAACCAACAAACATCCTGGTTTGATTACCTACCCTATGCTGAGTTCACATATAATAACACAATCAACTCATCTACTAAATACACTCCATTTTTTGCGAATTATGGATTCAATCCTGCCTTTCATCCATTTTCAAATCATTCAAGCAACTTAGTGTCTGTTCAAGAACTCACTAACAGCCTCTCGCAGATCCACACCAACTTCAAAACTAATATCGCTGAAGCTCAAGGACAACAAAAACATTACTACGATCTTAGACATAGTAAACCACCTGAGTACAAAAAGGGTGATAAAGTTTGGTTGTCAACCAAACATCTACGATTAAATGCTCCCAGTAAGAAAATGACTTCTTTATTCATTGGTCCCTATCAAATTACTTGTGTAATTAACAGTAATGCTGTTACATTGGATCTCCCTAGTGAATTACGAATTAATCCGACGTTTCACGTCTCCTTACTGAAGCCCTATACTTTCATTAGGGGTGAACCATTACCACTCAAACATTCTGTTATCACTGATCAACTTGACTATGAGGTCGCTGACATTTTGGACTCAAGAAAACGAGGGAGACTTCTTGAATACTTGGTTCATTGGAAGGGTTACTCTCATGATGAGGACTCCTGGGAACCCTCCACGAATCTTTCTGCCGATCGCTTGGTTGCCTTGTTTCATAACAGACACACTGATAGACCCTCTCCTTGAACCCCGGAGGGTTTCCTTTTGAGTGGGGGTACTGTCATGCATATACCTTTAAGGAGATTGATCACCTGCTTGCATCCTCCCTATAAAGAATTACCTTTCCCATAATTCATTGCTTGGTAATTTGAATCCTTGCTAGATACACTAGCTGCTCTTTTGCCCAGCCGTTTCCTGAATTGAGGATTATCCTTTTGTATCTTTATCTCCCATTCGGATACAACTTATCATTTCTTGCTAATACTGTGAGTATTTTGGGACTTCCACTCAGAAAGACTTTTACTCTAACTGCATAATTCTACAAATATGTGTAACTACGAACTAAAGGGATCATTCTAAACTTGTTGCAAATGTTACCTATCTAACTTCATTCAGCTAACCCCCTGGTTCAGCTGCACGGCTTCTGTTGCAATTACCATTGTTTTTCAGTCTCACTATTTCCTTCCACTGTAGTGCCGGATCTACTTTTCTGTGTTGCAGTCACGCAGCCTGCTCTCTCCACTCTGTCTCAGAGCAGCACCGGAGCATAATGTTCCTCTCACTCTCTCTCGATCTGTTCAAGTCTCCAAGTTATAAATTAACAAAAGTAAGTACCGGACTTACAGTTAATCCTATTACTCTGTCATATATGCAGACTTAAGTTATGTGTACATATTGGTTAACCGTTTCAGAAATGTTCACTCTTAATTACCTTTACAATGTAACTTACCTTGTAACAATTGTTGCTGTTAAATAGTGTGCTGCCAGAAGTGATTTACCAGTCTAGTTCTTATAAACACTTCTAAAACACTACTTATATAGTAATTGCTTGCTTCACAAATTCTGGATTATTTCAGTCATATTTCAGATCTGAATCAAGCTACAAAAAACATAATTTGAACGCATAAATATATTATGTTAACCAAGTTCTTTGTATCTCTCGTCTGCAAAAATAGATCCAACACTGCAGCTTAGCATTACAGTTGTGCCTGTTGAGGGTCATGGGCCATCGTATAAAAAGGCTGAAGGAGAACGACCTGTACTGGGTGTTCAAGCGCATTTTTTGTTCAATATTCCCGATTCCTCTAAATTATCTCCAGGTTCCTAAAATCAATGCCATATCTGTAATCTATTGTGCAAAAGGATGGCATCTGTGGTGTTTCCTGCTGTTGTTTCTGTTGAGGGTCCGGGACCCTCGTCTAAAAAGGCTGAAGGAGAACAAAGTGTACTGGTTGTCCAAGCATCTTTTTCCATCTCCCGGTTCCTAAAAATTATCTCCGGGTTTCTAAAATGGATGCCATACCTGTACTCTATTGTGCAAAAGGATGGCATATGTGGTGTTTCCTGCTGTGGTTTCTGTTGAGGGTCCTGGACCCTCTTGTAAAAAGGCTGAAGGAAAACGACCTGTACTGGGTGTACTGTCCAAGCATGGTTTTTTGTTCAATTTCCCGGTTCCTAAAAATTATCTCCGGGTTTCTAAAATCAATGCCATACCTGTACTCTATTGTTCAAAAGGATGGCATATGTCCTCTTTCCTGCTGTTGTTTCTTTTGAGGGTCCTGGACCCTCTTATAAAAAGGCTGAAGGAGAACAACCTGTACTGGGTGTCCAATCATTTTTTTGTTCAATTTCCCGGTTCCTAAAAATTATCTCCGGGTTTCTAAAATCAATGCCATACCTGTACTCTATTGTTCAAAAGGATGGCATATGTGGTGTTTCCTGCTGTTGTTTCTGTTGAGGGTCCTGGACCCTTGTCTAAAAAGGCTGAAGGAGAACGAAGTGTACTGGTTGTCCAAGCATCTTTTTCCATCTCCCGGTTCCTAAAAATTATTTCCGGGTTCCTAAAATGGATGCCATACCTGTACTGGATTGTTCAAAAGGATGGCATATGTAGTGTTTCCTGCTGTTGTTTCTGTTGAGGGTCCAGGACCCTCGTATAAAAAGGCTGAAGGAGAACGAAGTGTACTGGGTGTCCAATCATGTTTTTTTTTAAATTTCCCGGTTCCTAAAAATTATCTCCGGGTTCCTAAAATCGATGCCATACCTGTACTCTATTGTTCAAAAGGATGGCATAGGTGGTGTTTCCTGCTGTTGTGTCTGTGGAGGGTCCTGGACCCTCGTCTACAAAGGCGGAAGGAGAACGACCTGTACTGGGTGTCCAAGCACGTTTTTTGTTCAATATTCACGGTTCCTCTAAATTATCTCCGGGTTCCTCAAATCAATGCCATACCTGTACTCTATTGTGCAAAAGGATGGCATATGTGGTGTTTCATGCTGTTGTGCCTGTTGAGGGTCGTGGGCCATCGTATAAAATGGCTGAAGGAGAACGACCTGTACTGCCTTGCTGCTCCTTTTAGGCAGGCCAGCTCTTTGCATTACAGATGTAACAGATCCCTCTTTTAGGGAGAGGTGCAGCCATAATGCAGGGTCAGAACCTCTGTCTGCAACTGGTATATTTGATTGTGCAAAAGGAAGTAACCTTACCATGGTTCCCTGACCGCACGTCTTGTTGTTATATTTGGTGAGGGTAATCAGGCAGGTCGTATAGACCTCCCTCGATAGGGGGAGTAAAAGGGATTAAAGTGCTAAGAATAGTACAACTTAACAAAAACCTAGTTACCATGGGTCCCAGACCGCATGTCTTGTTGTTATATGTGGTGAGGGTAATCAGGCAGGCCGTATAGACCTCCCCCGATAGGGGGAGTTACAGGGATTAGAGTGCTAAGTATAGTACTAATATAAACACAACCTAGTTACCATGGGTCCCTGACCGCATGTCTTGTTGTTATATTTTGGTGAGGGTAATCATGCAGGCCATATAGACCTCCCCCGATAGGGGGAGTAACAGGGATGAAAGTACTAAGAATAGTACTACTTTACACAACCTAGTTAGCCATGGGTCCCAGTCCAAGACCGCATGTCTTGTTGTTTTATTTGGTCCGGCTAATCATGCAGGCCATATAGACCTCCCACCATTAGGGGTTGTAACAGGTATTAAACTAATAAGAACAGTACTACTGAAATAAACCTAGTTAACATGGTTCCAAGAGCGCAGGTTTTAGTGTTGTACTTTGTTAGGCTAATCATGATGGCCATGTAGACCTCCCCCGAGAGGTGGGAGTAACAGGGATGAAAGTGCTAAGAATAGTACTACTTTACACAACCTAGTTAGCCATGGGTCCCAGTCCAAGACTGCATGTCTTGTTGTTTTATTTGGTCCGGCTAATCATGCAGGCCATATACAGGGAGTGCAGAATTATTAGGCAAATGAGTATTTTGACCACATCATCCTCTTTATGCATGTTGTCTTACTCCAAGCTGTATAGGCTTGAAAGCCTACTACCAATTAAGCATATTAGGTGATGTGCATCTCTGTAATGAGAAGGGGTGTGGTCTAATGACATCAACACCCTATATCAGGTGTGCATAATTATTAGGCAACTTCCTTTCCTTTGGCAAAATGGGTCAAAAGAAGGACTTGACAGGCTCAGAAAAGTCAAAAATAGTGAGATATCTTGCAGAGGGATGCAGCACTCTTAAAATTGCAAAGCTTCTAAAGCGTAATAATCGAACAATCAAGCGTTTCATTCAAAATAGTCAACAGGGTCGCAAGAAGCGTGTGGAAAAACCAAGGCGCAAAATAACTGCCCATGAACTGAGAAAAGTCAAGCGTGCAGCTGCCAAGATGCCACTTGCCACCAGTTTGGCCATATTTCAGAGCTGCAACATCACTGGAGTGCCCAAAAGAACAAGGTGTGCAATACTCAGAGACATGGCCAAGGTAAGAAAGGCTGAAAGACGACCACCACTGAACAAGACACACAAGCTGAAACGTCAAGACTGGGCCAAGAAATATCTCAAGACTGATTTTTCTAAGGTTTTATGGACTGATGAAATGAGAGTGAGTCTTGATGGCAGAGAGCTCCAGTCCGACTCAGACGCCAGCAAGGTGGAGGTGGAGTACTGGTTTGGGCTGGTATCATCAAAGATGAGCTTGTGGGGCCTTTTCGGGTTGAGGATGGAGTCAAGCTCAACTCCCAGTCCTACTGCCAGTTTCTGGAAGACACCTTCTTCAAGCAGTGGTACAGGAAGAAGTCTGCATCCTTCAAGAAAAACATGATTTTCATGCAGGACAATGCTCCATCACACGCGTCCAAGTACTCCACAGCGTGGCTGGCAAGAAAGGGTATAAAAGAAGAAAATCTAATGACATGGCCTCCTTGTTCACCTGATCTGAACCCCATTGAGAACCCGTGGTCCATCATCAAATGTGAGATTTACAAGGAGGGAAAACAGTACACCTCTCTGAACAGTGTCTGGGAGGCTGTGGTTGCTGCTGCACGCAATGTTGATGGTGAACAGATCAAAACACTGACAGAATCCATGGATGGCAGGCTTTTGAGTGTCCTTGCAAAGAAAGGTGGCTATATTGGTCACTGATTTGTTTTTGTTTTGTTTTTGAATGTCAGAAATGTATATTTGTGAATGTTGAGATGTTATATTGGTTTCACTGGTAAAAATAAATAATTGAAATGGGTATATATTTGTTTTTTGTTAAGTTGCCTAATAATTATGCACAGTAATAGTCACCTGCACACACAGATATCCCCCTAAAATAGCTATAACTAAAAACAAACTAAAAACTACTTCCAAAACTATTCAGCTTTGATATTAATGAGTTTTTTGGGTTCATTGAGAACATGGTTGTTGTTCAATAATAAAATTAATCCTCAAAAATACAACTTGCCTAATAATTCTGCACTCCCTGTAGACCTCCCACCATTAGGGGTTGTAACAGGTATTAAACTAATAAGAACAGTACTACTGAAATAAACCTAGTTACAATGGTTCCAAGAGCGCTGGTTTTATTGTTGTACTTTGTTAGGCTAATCATGATGGCCATATAGACCTCCCCCGAGAGGTGGGAGTAACAGGGATGAAAGTGCTAAGAATAGTACTACTTTACACAACCTAGTTAGCCATGGGTCCCAGTCCAAGATCGCATGTCTTGTTGTTTTATTTGGTCCAGCTAATCATGCAGGCCATATAGACCTCCCGCCATTAGGGGTAGTAACAGGAATTAAACTAATAAGAACAGTACTACTGAAATAAACCTAGTTACCATGGTTCCAAGAGCGCTGGTTTTATTGTTGTACTTTGCTAGGCTAATCATGATGGCCATATAGACCTCCCCCGAGAGGTGGGAGTAACAGGGATGAAAGTGCTAAGAATAGTACTACTTTACACAACCTAGTTAGCCATGGGTCCCAGTCCAAGACCGCATGTCTTGTTGTTTTATTTGGTCCGGCTAATCATGCAGGCCATATAGACCTCCCGCCATTAGGGGTTGTAACAGGTATTAAACTAATAAGAACAGTACTACTGAAATAAACCTAGTTACCATGGTTCCAAGAGCGCTGGTTTTATTGTTGTACTTTGTTAGGCTAATCATGATGGCCATATAGACCTCCCCCGAGAGGTGGGAGTAACAGGGATGAAAGTGCTAAGAATAGTACTACTTTACACAACCTAGTTAGCCATGGGTCCCAGTCCAAGACCGCATGTCTTGTTGTTTTATTTGGTCCGGCTAATCATGCAGGCCATATAGACCTCCCACCATTAGGAGTTGTAACAGGTATTAAACTAATAAGAACAGTAATACTGAAATAAACCTAGTTAACATGGTTCCAAGAGCGCAGGTTTTATTGTTGTACTTTGTTAGGCTAATCATGATGGCCATATAGACCTCCCCCGAGAGGTGGGAGTAACAGGGATGAAAGTGCTAAGAATAGTACTACTTTACACAAAATAGTTAGCCATGGGTCCCAGTCCAAGACCGCATGTCTTGTTGTTTTATTTGGTCCGGCTAATCATGCAGGCCATATAGACCTCCCACCATTAGGGGTTGTAACAGGTATTAAACTAATAAGAACAGTACTACTTAACACAACCTAGTTACCATGGGTCCCAGACCGCATGTCTTGTGGTTATATTTGGTGAGGGTAATCAGACAGGCCGTATAGACCTCCCCCGATAGGGGGAGTTATAGGGATTAAAGTGCTAAGAATAGTACAACTTAACACAACCTAGTTACCATGGGTCCCAGACCGCATGTCTTGTGGTTATATTTGGTGAGGGTAATCAGGCAGGCCGTATAGACCTCCCCCGATAGGGGGAGTTACAGGGATTAAAGTGCTAAGAATAGTACAACTTAACACAACCTAGTTAACATGGGTCCCAGACCGCATGTCTTGTTGTTATATTTGGTGAGGGTAATCAGGCAGGCCATATAGACCTCCCCCGATAGGGGGAGTAACAGGGATTAAAGTGCTAAGAATAGTACTATTTAACACAACCTAGTTACCATGGGTCTCAGACTGCATGTCTTATTGTTATATTTTGGTAAGGTAATCATGCAGGCAATATAGACCTCCCCCAATAGGGGGAGTAACAGGGATTAAAGTGCTAAGAATAGTACTACTTAACACAACCTAGTTACCATGGGTCCCAGACCGCATGTCTTATTGTTATATTTTGGTAAGGTAATCATGCAGGCCATATACACCTCCCCCGATAGGGGGAGTAACAGGGATTAAAGTGCTAAGAATAGTACTATTTAACACAACCTAGTTACCATGGGTCCCAGACCGCATGTTTTGTTGTTATACTTTGTCAGGGTAATCATGCAGGCTATATAGACCTCCCCCGATAGGGGGAGTAAGTGGGATTAAACTGCTAAGAAAAGTACTACTTAACACAACCTAGTTACCATGGGTCCCAGACCGCATGTCTTGTGGTTATATTTGGTGAGGGTAATCAGGCAGGCCGTATAGACCTCCCCCGATAGGGGGAGTTACAGGGATTAAAGTGCTAAGAATAGTACAACTTAACACAACCTAGTTAACATGGGTCCCAGACCGCATGTCTTGTTGTTATATTTGGTGAGGGTAATCAGGCAGGCCATATAGACCTCCCCCGATAGGGGGAGTAACAGGGATTAAAGTGCTAAGAATAGTACTATTTAACACAACCTAGTTACCATGGGTCTCAGACTGCATGTCTTATTGTTATATTTTGGTAAGGTAATCATGCAGGCAATATAGACCTCCCCCAATAGGGGGAGTAACAGGGATTAAAGTGCTAAGAATAGTACTACTTAACACAACCTAGTTACCATGGGTCCCAGACCGCATGTCTTATTGTTATATTTTGGTAAGGTAATCATGCAGGCCATATAGACCTCCCCCGATAGGGGGAGTTACAGGGATTAAAGTGCTAAGAATAGTACTACTTAACACAACCTAGTTACCATGGTTTCCACACCGCATGTCTAATTATTATATTTTGTCAGGATAATCATGCAGGCCATATAGACCTCCCCCGATAGGGGGAGTAACAGGGATTAAAGTGCTAAGAATAGTACTACTTAACACAATCTAGTAACCATGGGTCCCAGACCGCATGTCTTATTGTTATATTTTTGTAGGGTAATCATGCAGGCCATATAGACCTCCCCCGATAGGGGGAGTTACAGGGATTAAAGTGCTAAGAATAGTACTACTTAACACAACCTAGTTACCATGGGTCCCAGACCGCATGTTTTGTTGTTATACTTTGTCAGGGTAAGCATGCAGGCCATATAGACCTCCCCCGATAGGGGGAGTAAGAGGGATTAAACTGCTAAGAACAGTACTACTTAACACAACCTAGTTACCATGGGTCCCAGACCACGTGTCTTGTTGTTATACTTTGTCAGGGTAATCATGCAGGCCATATAGACCTCCCCCGATAGGGGGAGTAACAGGGATTAAAGTGCTAAGAATAGTACTACTTAACACAACCTAGTTACCATGGGTCCCAAACCGCATGTCTTATTATTATATTTTGTCAGGATAATCATGCAGGCCATATACACCTCCCCGATAGGGGGAGTAACAGGGATTAAAGTGCTAAGAATAGTACTACTTAACACAACCTAGTTATCATGGGTCCCAGACCGCATGTCTTATTATTATATTTTGTCAGGATAATCATGCAGGCCATATACACCTCCCCGATAGGGGGAGTAACAGGGATTAAAGTGCTAAGAATAGTACTACTTAACACAACCTAGTTACCATGGGTCCCAGACCGCATGTCTTATTATTATATTTTGTCAGGATAATCATGCAGGCCATATACACCTCCCCCGATAGGGGGAGTAACAGGGATTAAAGTGCTAAGAATAGTACTATTTAACACAACCTAGTTACCATGGGTCCCAGACCGCATGTTTTGTTGTTATACTTTGTCAGGGTAATCATGCAGGCTATATAGACCTCCCCCGATAGGGGGAGTAAGTGGGATTAAACTGCTAAGAAAAGTACTACTTAACACAACCTAGTTACCATGGGTCCCAGACAGCATGTTTTATTATTATACTTTTTCAGGGTAATTATATATCTATCAAATCTATCTATTTATCTTCTATCGATTCTATCTAACTATCAATCTATGTATATCTATCTATCAAATCTATCTCGTGGTCGGACTGTTTTGAGACAGCCACTTGTGTTTAGGACAAATTTGAAGTAGGAGGACAGACCAATCATCTTCTTCCATCTCCCTGTTCCAAAAATGCAGCCCATATAGACCTCCCCCGATAGGGGGAGTAACAGGTAGTAGTAAACTGCTAAGAATAGTACTACTTAACACACCACGGGTTCCAGACCGCATGTCTTATTGTTATACTCTGTCAGGAAAATTATATAACTTTCAAATCTATCTATCTATCAAATCTATCTAACTATCAATCGTATCTATAAAATGTATATTGCATCTATTGAGCGATGTAATTCGTATCTATAAAATGTATATTGCATCTTTTGATCTATGTAATTCGTATCTATCAAATGTATATTGCATCTTTTGATCTATGTCATTCGTATCTATCAAATGGATATTGCATCTATTGATCTATGTAATTCGTATCTATCAAATGTATATTGCATCTATTGATCTATGTAATTTGTATCGATCATATGTATATTGCATCTATTGAGCTATGTAATCTATGTATCTATCAAATCTATCTATCTCGTGGTTGTGCAAATGGACTGTTTGCGGTTTTTTGCGGTGCGTTACACTTGGAGTTTGGTCTGTCACTGTGAAGCGGGCGTAACCCTTACACTACCTGATCGATACAACATCATAACTGATGTTTAAAAGCACGTTATTGCAAACAATTTATTAATGTTAGGTGATTTAGGCCCTTCATGGGTTAAAAGCAGACTCTGCATCAACTATGTAATTTTCCATGGGAGTTTTGCCATGGATCCCCCTCCAGCATGCCACAGTCCAGGTGTTAGTACCCTTGAAACAACTTTTCCATCACTATTGTGGCCAGAAAGAGTCCTTGTGGGTTTTAAAGTTCGCCTGCCCATTGAAGTCAATGGCGGTTCGTGAACAGTAGCGGAAGTTCGAGTCCGCCATTCGTGAACCGAAATTTTTAAGTTTGCGACATCACTATATACTAATAGAACTATATTAATAGAATCATCTGCAGGAAATAATTCGGGCACAGAGTTGGAATTAACTCGGGAAATATATGACTCTACTGTGAACTATATTACCTCATTCACATAGTATGTCTCTATATGTTACTTCCTCGTGTTCAATTTCACCTTTGAAATGAATGGGTAATTATTATTAGTATTTTATACAGAAAGCAGTACTCATTCTGATATAAGTAATATCAATACACAGGCACAACGCCTAAGTAATTGCACCAACAGTAACATACACTGACAAGTGTGCCCATCTCTGGTATACACAATTTTTTATCCACTTTGATATTTGTCTCTGGACTTATTATTTATTACTACTACTTATGCTGCCTGAATTTATTTTCAGACAAATTGAATTAATTCATATAGTGTAGGTTCCTTTGGGTTTCATACCTTATTCATCCAGATATTATCCCTCTGGGCTTCTATTTGAATTGACCCTCCACTCAGTTTACCACACTGTGGTTTTTTAAATTTTCACCTGTTTTTTTTATATATTTATTAAAAGTTAAGTTTTATTTTTCCACCTTCTCTATGGATGGTTTCCTATTGTAGCATTCCATGGTTCACATTTTTTGGTGATGTTGAGTGCTATTCATGTACATACTTTGCAATTGGTCCGCAATTTCTATCCTTTCCTGGATTATCCCCTTTATATGTACAGCGCCTCGGTCCCCTTATGATCTATTTGTTTTCCATATAATTTTTAGGACAATCCTTATTTGAGTATAGGGACCCATCACTAGTAGTACCATTGTTACCTTCCCTTTTTTTCTTTTAATATATATGTATATATATATATGTATATATGTATATATATATATATATATGTATATGTGTGTGTATATATGTATATATGTATGTATATGTATGTATATATATATATATATATATATATATATATATATATATATATATAAATATCTATTTATAGATCTATGTGTGTTGGTGTTGCAAGAAAAGAAATACGATGGTATGTAAATATTTTTTTAAATTTTAATAACATCCTGATACGTAAATATATTACAAAAGAAAGAAGACATGAAAAACAGAGACGTGGGTAATAGAAAATAATATTTTTAATAACATTGCAGGTAATAAAAGCAATTATTTTAATTTTGGGAAGGGCGTTAATACATTGATTGCACAACATATTGAATACTTTTCCAATGTATTGTCACATGTTCAGCCATTGGAGGTATAGGCATCAAATAAATAGTACTTATGTAAATATATGAGAATATCATTCACGCTAAGGGAAGCATAAAACTTCTATAAGGATGATATATAATGTATTTATCGATAATAATATAACTTTCAAACAAAGACAAAAGCACTGTAATAAAAAAAACAGAATGGAATTTGCTTCTACGAAGCTGGGAATTACCTCGTATTGCGCAATAGTGTACTATAAAATTAAACATCCGGCAGGAACAGAGTTGCGGTTTGAAGTTCAGCTTTTAGGTTCCTACGATAACGCGCATGCGCTAAAATCCGTGAACGCGCTGGCAAAATCTGACCGAGGATTGGATTGTGATTGGCTGATCCTTTCAAGAAGAAGGATTATACGTAACGATGGGGGGACTTAGGCTGCCATATTAAACGATGAATACTGACGGTATAGACGATGATTACAGGGTGAAGGAAGTGGGTAAGTCAAAAGGGGTATGGTGCAGGATGATCTTCAATTGTGATTAAAGCATATGAAATAATGTTATATCGGGTGTTGACTGTCCATTTAAATTCTCCAATCCCCTTATTAGCTTTCTGGTCCTTCTCTTAACTTTTCCTAGTTCTGCAATATTTTTTTTGCGATTGGTCCCCAGAACTGCACTCCATACTCAAGGTGAGGTCTTACCAGGGCTTTATATAGTGACAGAATTATGCTTTCCTCCCCCCTTGAATCAACACCTGTTTTAACAAATGCTAGTTTGGTGCTGCCAAATTTGAATTGTGATCCGTAAAGGGCATTCAGCATTTTGCGTCAAATTAAGACGGAATTTATAAGTCAGCTGTCTCACAAAACTCTTGTGAATCTGTTTTGCAAAATAAACAAATTTATTGACACAAACTGCTACGAGGTTAAGACTTCCAGTAAAATGCTCAAATCTGCCAAACAAGCTGCTGCGTAGTACAATGAAAATTTGCAAAATAAGTAGAATAGCTATTTGTAATAAGGTGTGTAAATTAGTAGCAATATGTTGTTAAATAAATAGTTGTGTTCTGTCATAATAAAAAGTCATGTCCTTTTTTTTATTTTATTTTTGGGGGGTAGGGGTGCGCAGTAGTTGGAGGTTGGGATGTCTAAGACTGTCCCTTTAAGTTTTCTTAAACCCAGTATGAAGGAGGTATAGCAACACAATGGCTGTTTTGGCTCTGACCTTTGAATTCGTTATAAAAAAATATGAAAAAGTGATTGCTATGGATTGAATAGTAAGGAACTGCGTGAAATGGCACGTTTAATAAGTAGACTGTACAGCTGTTTGACCTAATATGCTTCAACTTGTGTTAAACGTTCCTCTTCATCTAAGGCTGTATTCACTTGACATTTGAATATATTTTTTTAATTTATAAAACCAGACTACTTTTTTTAATGCAGGAGAAAAAATATTTCTTAATATACACTTTTGGGAAATCGTTGCGGTTTTTTTTTTATCTTCCGTTTTGGGCATGATGTTCATATTTTTTTCAATTCAATCCAGATTATTTTGAAACTGAAAATTTGCATTTCATCCCAATTAAATCGTCTTCCAGTTTCTATAACCCCCACAAATTATATAGTTCATGGTTATTTTTCATTTACCATGGCTTTACATAAAAGAATGGCGTTTGTCTGGAGACACACAGTAATTACCACGCTCAAAACACACTGACTGCAGTGCACGCGCCTCGACTCCCACAACTGGTGCCAATGGGAGGGTTGTAGGTGGATCAAGCAATGACGTAATTTGAAAAGTAGCCAATAACAAGAATGTTAATTTAAATTACATTGCTTGCACACCTTTCTAGAACTTCCGGTGTTGTTTCACAAAACGGTGTTACAATTATATCCGTCCCTACTCCCTTATGCTTGACTTCCGTCGTGCGTTGCAAAGGGATATCCGGTTTACGTGTGTTCTATGCCAGCCTTGTATAGAACATCACGGTGCAATTGTCTGTAATAATCAGTGTAACGATCTGTTGAAAACACCGTTATAATGACTGATCGATATACAATCCATAGCCAGCTGGAGCATTTGCAGTCCAAGTACATCGGAACGGGCCATGCTGATACCACCAAGTGGGAATGGCTAGTGAACCAACACCGGGACTCGTACAGTTCGTACATGGGGCATTTTGACTTGCTCAACTACTTTGCGGTGGCTGAAAATGAAAGCAAGGCCCGTGTGAGGTTTAACCTTATGGAGAAGATGCTGCAACCGTGTGGGCCCCCAGTCGACAAACCTGACGACTCGTAAGAATTCTTCTGAGGGATTGGGAGATCATTAGGCGGCCATACAAAGACTATCCAGAATCTGACACCCTATCCAAAGAGACTCACGGATTCTGAGTCCTTCCTGTCCGCGTTTATTTAGATTTTGTGATCCATATGGAATCCTTTTTTTACATTGCTGATTCCACCTATATTTGTAGCTTCACAAAAACACGATTATGTTCTGCAACGTTGCTTTCGGCGTTTATTGGTTATTTTGGTTTCTTTTGTTCTATTCTACTATTGGATCTAATGTTAAAACGGACAAATTATACTGGGTAGTCCGGTTTGGGACTGTTTAATTAGTTTATCCCTTTACTGCTAATGACGTGATGTTGGGAATTAAATATATTTCTTTGCATTGTCATGTTAAATCTACATACTGAAATAGTATTGGCCGTTTTTTTTATGTAATAAACATCTGATTCTTTATTTAAATGCATTTATTGTGTTTTATGGTATTATAAACTTAACTTATTTATATAGGTATGACAAGGTAGGAAAATATCAGTTTCGTCTGTAGATTGGTGTGTGTATATATTAGGGCTGCAACTAACGATTATTTTCATAATCGATTAATCGGCCGATTATTTTGTCGATTAATCGACTAATCGGATAAAAAGAGAATCAATAATAGTTTTCTATGTTTTAAATAAAATCCACATAATGAGTGTTACAAATATAAACTTCAGACTAAAACTTTACATTAACACAACTGTTTCTTAAATTTTTAAGCAGCAGAGCACAGTTTTACAAACAAAACCACAAACTGTTTGAAAAGAGGTAGAACTAGAAAGAGTTAGACTATCACTGTTAATAACATTCTGTTATTCACTCTTTCAGAAACTTTGCATTGAAATGCAAAAATCTCAACATGTCCACATGCTTCTGGCTAAGGCTGGTTCTCTGTTTGCAGCTATATTTCCTGCAGCAGAGAAAAGGCTGTTGAGGTGTTTAAGTAGGATTTTGCCAATTTCACCAAAGTGGGATATTTATCTTTGTTAGCTCTTCACCAATGCTAAGTGTTTTCTACCTTGGCAAGGGGCCTCTCAATAAAGTAACCCTTGATTTCATTGTAACATAAAAATATCTTGAATATCTATATGCAATGGTAAATAACCAGCTATAAGGTTAGGGGAAATATATAGTCCGCTCTAAAAATAACGAATATATACTTATAAAAGGTTGAATCTGGTACATATTATCACAATTTATTAAAAATATAAAAAACAAAATCAAAAGCTCTAAGGACTATATATCAATAACAGGAAAAAGCCTTACACATTTATTTATACAGTACATATAATCAGCAATAGCAAGCAATACGCTAATAATTGTGCAAACAGATAATAGTGCACATCAATTTAAATAACTCCCATCAATCTAGGGGCAAGGTGTAAACAACAAGCTTGGCACTATATCATGAAAAGCATAGTTCCAAATCACCAGATTAATATAAACACTCCAAATGATGACTATTTTATATCTGTGTTGCACATAAGCCAGGGGTAGTTGTAAACGTATACTGTCCTGAAAAAGTAAAAAGTAGACATCTGTAGACGTCCTTTAGGCTAAGGACATAACCATAACACACAATACCATATGCAGGAGTTCATTGGAGGGAAGCAGCTGGTGTTGTGAACAGACCAACTAATTGCAAACCAACTAATCGATTATGAGATTCGTTGTCAACTATTTTCATAATCGATTATTATCGATTATGACGATTAGTTGTTGCAGCTCTAGTGTATATATATATATATATATATTATACACCGAGAGAAGCACACTCTCACAGGAACAAACAACTGGCTCAATACTATTGTTAGCCTGTTCTATGGCGATTTACCACCTGGGGGCAGCTTCTTTTAGCCCAGTAATGCTTTTCACAGAGAAGAACTTTCCTGTAGTATAGCAGTCTGATCCCGCCTATTACGGTCAGTGCAGCGCTGAAATACCAGGCAATTCCTCTCTGAACAAGGAACACAGCTATATTCCTCTAAGCACACTGAGCATGGAGTCCACGTCTGGTTTCCCATTTTTCCCCATAGGGAGACTAAATACACACACAGAGAAGCAAACTCACAGGAACAAATATATACAAAAATAGAGAAGCTTGGAGTAGGAGTGCAAGGTACTAAAAATTCCCTTCCACAAGTGCTCCAAAAGACTACCCTTATCTGGTACAATAGTATAAGTATCATATATAAAGAAATCGGAAGAAAACCACCCTGGTATGATGAAAAACAGGTCATATAATATAGATTGAAATACACAACAGACATTAATATGTAAGTAAGGATAAAGCAACTATAGCGGTGTAAATAACCAATATCCACTGCAGAGGAATATCATAAATAATAAATGTCTCCAAGGGTACCCTTTGTTGAGAGAATAACTTTGGAGCTCCCAAAAAGAATTTAATATATATATATTTTCAATTATCGGAATAAGTAACAACCACAGCAGGAGTGTTCCAAAGTAAGTAATCCTCGTCTCCAATTCTCATAGGATCATAAACAGTCTATAGCAACAGCAGTAAGCCCAGGTTAGTAATAAGCAGTAGTTGCGGTAAGGTAGCAGGGGTTAAATAGCAGTCTCCTCCAGTAACTCACAAGACAGTCCGTATAAAGCAGATGCTAGTATAGGCAGGGTTAGTTAGTCAAGCATGTTATTCTCGCCCATAGTTATCCAGGGCACGTTGTCCGTGTATCCGTGTCACCGTAGTGAATGTAGAGTGAATTACTCACCTAACCCTCCTGAAGATATTGCAACTAGCTCCAATGACTGAGAGGCCTGTTGCTGTACACGCTTACCGTGAAGATCCAATGCTGCTATACTGACTGCGCAGACTTTCACCTCGATCCCTATAGGGTCCCTTGTTAGGACTTATCTTGAATTTTCAGCCTCTGTAGTAGAAAACATGTAGCTGCCTTCTCTTGCCTTGCTACGGACGCTTCACCCCTAACCGCATGGGGCTTCTTTCGGCTGTGTCTGATTATGTCACAATTAGGTGACTCTTTTTGTAAGACATAATGCTCCCCCTCCATTCCCCCGAGTGAATTACAACAGTTCAAAATAAGAGAAACATATTGTTTCATTTAAAGGCACAATTCACCTCTAAGTGGCTTAAAGTGGCTTAGTTTATATATGTTGCATACACATTTATTTTCAAGTAACAATTGCATGTTATCAAATTTAGTTAGCACTTTGGAGATGAAAATTTAGATCTTTATAATTTTTGGTCTTAAATATAAAGATCTAAAGACTGTTTATGATCCTATGAGAATTGGAGACGAGGATTACTTACTTTGGAACACTCCTGCTGTGATGTTACTTATTCCAATAATTGAAAATATATATATTAAATTCTTTTTGGGAGCTCCAAAGTTATTCTCTCAACAAAGGGTACCCTTGGAGACATTTATTATTTATGATATTCCTCTGCAGTGGATATTGGTTATTTACACTGATATAGTGGCTTTATCCTTACTTACATATTAATGTATGTTGTGTATTTCAATCTATATTATATGACCTGTTTTTCAGCATACCAGGGTGGTTTTCTTCTGATTTCTTTATATATGATACTTATACTATTGTGCCAGATAATGGTACTAGAGGAATGAAAATAGACCACTTAAATTTGTCAGCAAAAAAATACTCCTTTGAAGTTGTATAGTGTTATTGCTTTGTCTTTTTATCATGCATTTGTTGAATATGCAAATCTACTGTGTTGTCCTTTTTAATTGTTTTTCAGTGTTTGCACACAGTTATCAGTAAATCAATTTGTGTAAAATTCAATCAATGTGTAGTTTGAATACCTTAAAGTGAATGTCAATTGTGATGCTAAAGTGCCCGTTTTTTTAAAAATTAGATTAAAAACGGGCATTTTAAAGGGACACTGAACCAAAAAATTTTCTTTCGTGATTCAGATAGAGCATACAAATTTAAGCAACTTTCTAATTTACTCCTATTATCATTTTTTTGGTTCAGATCCATGGAAAGCACTTGTTTATTGGTGGGTGAATTTATCCACCAATCAGCAAGAGCAACACAGTGTGTTCACCAAAAATGGTCCGGCATCTAAACTTACATTCTTTAATTTCAAATAAAGATACCAAGATAATTTGATAATAGGAGTAAATTAGAAAGTTGCTTAAAATTGCATGCTCTAACTGAATCACGAAATAAAAAATTTGGGTTCAGCGTCCCATTAAAGGGACACTGAACCCAAATATTTTATTTTGTGATTTGGATAGAGCATGCAATTTTAAGCAACTTTCTAATTGGCTCCTATTATCAAATTGTTTTCATTCTCTTGGTATCTTTATTTGAAATGCAAGAATGTAAGTTTAGATGCAGGCCCATTTTTGGTAAACAAACTGGGTTGTTCTTGCTGATTGGTGGATAAATTCACCCACCAATAAACAAGTGCTTTCCATTGTTCTGAACCAAAAAATAGCTTAGATGCTTTCTTATTCAAATAAAGAAAGCAAGAGAACAAAGAAAAATTAATAGGTGTAAATTAGAAAGTTGATTAAAATTGCATGCTCTATCTGAATCATGACAGAAAAAATTTAGGTTCAGTGTCCCTTTAATTCATCAAAATTTACATTTCACTCCTGTTATTAAAAGATAAGGGTTTTTTTCTCCTTTACAGCAGCTCCAGCTTCCTCCGGTCGTTGCAAGACATTTCTGATGTCAGAAATTATGGATAGGTCATCCTCCAATCACGGCTTCCCCCCCGAATCGGTGTCTGATTCAACGCCGTGATTGGAGGAAGCTGGATTCCTCATTTTAGACCCAGGAAGAGGCTTTGCGACGGGCAGAGGATGCTGGAGCTGCTGTGAAGATTAAAAGGTAAGTGGGGTTTTTTTTTTTTTTTTTTTTTCTTCCATCACAGGAGTGAAATATAAATTTTGATGAATTAAAGTGCCGGTCACTTTAGCATCAAAATTGACATTCACTTTAAAAGGGCACTCGAGTCAAAATTAAACTTTCATGATTCAGATAGAAAATGCAATTTTAAACAACTTTCCAATTTACTTCCATTAACAAAATGTGCATAGTCTTAGATTTACTTTTTGAGTCACCAGCTACTACTGAGCATGTGCTAGAAATCACAGAATATACCTTTATACATTTGTAATTGGCTGGTGGCTGTCACATGTAGCAGTGGAAGTGGAAATAGACTTAACTTTTTAAAATTTGTCAAAAAAAAAATATCTTTTTCTCATTTTAAGTTCAGGCTAAGTGCTATTGTGTTATCTTATCATGCATTTGTTAATTATGCAAATCTACTGTATTTACTGGTCCTTTAAAGGGACAGTCAACACCAGAATTTTTGTTGTTTAACCCCTTAATGACAACTGACGTACCAAGTACGTCATGCATTAACAATCAGTTAATGACAATGGACGTACCTGGTACGTCAGTTGTCTAACAGAGTGCTGGAAGCGATCGCAATCACTTCCAGCAGCTCTGAGGGTATTGCAGTGATGCCTCGATATGGAGGCATCCTGCAATACCCCTTTACAAGACTCCGATGCAGAGAGAGCCACTCTGTGGCCCTCTCTGCACCGGTAGTGATGGTGCCGATGGTGCCTCTGACCGGTGGGAGGAGGGAGCGTGTGCGCGCGCGTGCACATGCGCACATTAGCCACACTGACACCAATGAAAAAGTAAGGGGAAAAAAAGTTATTTTATTTTTTTTATATTTAAAAGGATCTGTGAGGGGGTGGGGGTATTGTGGGGCGGCTGCTACACTACAGAAATAATTAAACACAAATAACAGTTATAAATACAATTAAAATAAGTTTGGTTTGTGGGGCCAAACTGGGTACTGGCAGACAGCTGCCAGTACCCAAGATGGCGGTAATTAGGTAGGGGAGAGGGTTAGAGAGCTGGAGGGGGGATCAGGGAGGTTGGTGCTAAGGCAGGGGTCCATCACAACTAAAATATTTTATAATTTTTATTTAAAAAAAACAAAAAACTTTTATTTAGTACTGGCAGACTTTCTGCCAGTACTTAAGATGGCGGTAACAATTGTGGGGTGGGGGAGGGAAGAGAGCTGTTTGGGAGGGATCAGGGGGTGGGATGTGTCAGGTGGGAGGCTGATCTCTAAAATTAACCCTACAAGCTACCTAATTTAACCCCTTCACTGCTGGGCATAATTCACGTGTGGTGCGCAGCATCATTTATCGGCCTTCTAATTACCAAAAAGCAACGCCAAAGCCATATAAATCTGCTATTTCTGAACAAAGGGGATCCCAGAGAAGCTTTTACAACAATTTCTGCCATAATTGCACAAGCTGTTTGTAAATAATTTCAGTGAGAAACCTAAAATTGTGAAAAATGTAAAGTTTTTATTTGCTCGCATTTGGCGGTGAAATGGTGGCATAAAATATACCAAAATGGGCCTAGATCAATACTTGGGGTTGTCTACTACACTACACTAAAGCTAAAATTAACCCTACAAGCTCCCTAATTAACCCCTTCACTCCTGGGCATAAAACACGTGGGGTGCGCAGTGGCATTTAGCGGCCTTCTAATTACCAAAAAGCAACCACAAAGCCATATAAGTCTGTTATTTCTGAAAAAGGGGATCCCCGAGAAGCATTTACAACCATTTGTGCCATAATTGCAGAAGCTGTTTGTAAATAATTTCAGTGGGAAACCTAAAGTTTGTGACAAAATTTGTGAAAAAGTGAACTTTTTTTTTTTATCGCATTTGGCGGTGAAATGGTGGCATGAAATATACCAAAATGGGCCTAGATCAATACTTTGGGATGTCTTCTAAAACAAAATATATACATGTCAAGGGATATTCAGGTATTCCTGACAGATATCAGGGTTCCAAAGTAACTAGCGCTAATTTTGAAAAAAAGTGGTTTGGAAATAGCAAAGTGCTACTTGTGTTTATTGCCCTATAAATTGCAAAAAAAGCTAAGAACATGTAAACATTGGGTATTTTTAAACTCAGGACAAAATTTAGAAACTATTTAGCATGGGTGTTTTTTGGTGATTGCAGATGTGTAACAGATTTTGGGGGTCAAAGTTAGAAAAAGTGTGTTTTTTTCCTCATATTTTATCATTTTTTTTTTAGTAAATTATAAGATATGATGAAAATAATGGTATCTTTAGAAAGTCCATTTAATGACGAGAAAAACGGTATATAATATGTGTGGGTACAGTAAACGAGTAAGAGGAAAATTACAGCTAAACGCAAACAGTGCAGAAATGTAAAAATAGCCATTGTCATTAAGGATAAGAAAATTGAAAAATGGTCCGGTCATTAAGGGGTTAAAAAGATAGATAATCCCTTTATTATCCATTCCCCAGTTTTGCAAAACCAACACTGTTACATTAATACACTTTTGACTTCTGTGACTAACTTCTATCTAAGCATCTTCTGACCGCCCAATATCACATGACTTTTAGTTAATATCTATTGACTTGCATTTTAGCCAATTAGTGCAGTGTCTGCCACTAGCCACGAACGTGATTACAATGCTATCTATATGGGCTACATGAGCTTGCTCTCCCCTGCTGTGAAAAGTAAATAAAATAGAGGCGGCCTTAGAGGGCTTAGAAATTATATGAGCCTTCCTTGGTTTGCTTTCAACTAGAATACCAAGAGAACAAAGCAAAATTATTGATAAAAGTAAATTGGAAAGTTGTTTAAAATGACATGCCCTATTTGAAAAATGAAAGGCTTTTTTGGACTTGACTGTCCCTTTAAGTAACACAAATAACAGAAAATGTTATAATAATGCAAAGTATCACACTGCCCCCACCAGCCTACTTCATAATGCCATGCAGAAGACAACATTTTCCGTGGAGATCACTGATGTAGAATTATGAGGTAAACAAACAAATTAATAAAGGGACATTTAACACTTTGCAATATACTTTATTTTGATACGTTTCCTGTAAATTTAAGGTCTATAATAGACAAAATGACCCTGCTTCAATTCCTGAGCAGCACTTTGCAGGGGTTATGCATACAGTAGTGTAGGGTCCATAATCTTAAATGGCATGCTCTAACAAATGTAATGCGTATTATGGCCCTTACCTGTGAAAATTGTAGTATTTCCAAATGCTATATTCTAGACAGTGATTGATCACTTTTGTCGCTTATCACTGTCCACAATTGGCCTTCGCAGAGTAGAGGAGGCTTTTAAAAGTGTACAAAAAATGCTAAATTATTAGTTTTAATGGTTTTTAAAAGGACATTCTGATGCAAAAAGTAAAATCTGTTCATTATAGCATGTATGTTTTTTACTGTGAATGAAGGGTCAGATTTTGGCATTGTCTTCTATACGTCTGGCAGTTCTGAGCTTTTGGCTCTGCAGTGTGATTTCCCTTATCTCGTTTTTCATGCTGATAAGGCAGTCCTTCGTACTAAGGTAGGGTTTATCCCTAAGGTAGTCTCAGATCGCAATATTAAACAGGAAATTGTTGTTACTTTTTGTCCTAATCCTTCTTCCCAGAATGAATGTCTTTTGCATAATTTGGATGTTGTGCATGCTTTAAAATTTTACCTTCAAGCAACTAAAGTTTTTCGGCAGACTTTTGTTTGTTGTTTTCTCTGGTAAACGTAAGGGTCAGAAGGCTACTTCTCCCATTTTTCTCTCTGGTTGAGAAGTGTTATTCGCTTAGCTTATGAGACAGCTGGAAAACAGCCTCCTGAAAGAATTACAGCTCATTCCACTAGAGCAGTCTCATCTTCTTGGGCTTTCAAAAATGAAGCCTCTGTGGAACTGATTTGCAAGGCGGCCACATAGTCCTCTATTCATACTTTTTCCAAATTTGATACTTTTGCCTCAGCTGAGACTTCATAAGGGAGAAAGGTTCTTTAAGCGGTGGTGCCTTCTGTTTTGGCCCAACTGTCTTGTTTCTCCCTCCCTTTCATTCTGTGTCCTCTAGCTTGGGTATTGGTTCCCACTAGTAATTGGAATGAATCGTGGACTTTCTATACCATAGGAAAGAAAACAAAATTTATGCTTACCTGATGAATGAATTTATTTCCGGGCATAGAGAGCCCACGACCCACCCTTGTTTAAATTCAGACAACAGTTTTTTTTTTGTACAAACCTCAGGCACATCTATATCCTTGTGTTACTTCTTTTTCCATTCCCTTCGGCCAAATGACTGGGGGTTATGAGTAAGGGAAGTGATATTTAACATCTTTGCTGGGGTGCTCTTTTTCCCGCCTCCTGCTGGCTAGGAGTGAATATCCCACTAGTTATTAGAATGAATCATGGACTCTCTATGCCCGGAAATAAATACATTTATCAGGTAAGCATAAAAAATTTCATGTCGGGCAATTGAGAAAGAAATTGTACTAGCATTGAATATACCCATGTCATTTGATGTATGGTTTTTCGTTTTTAATCACTTCCCAAAGATAAAATGTAAGTTGAGGTTGTCGCTTTTAACGATAATGGTCAATACTGCTAAAAGACTGATACCATTAAATTGGAAACAAATGGAACTTCCCACAGTGAAGGTTTGGAGGCAAGCAGTCACACATAACATAGAGTTAGAAAAATATCATTACAAACAGACACACCGACAGGAAGATTACCACTCACTGCACTTCTTGTGGGAGTAGTATTTGAACTCGAGACCTACAGACCACTAATCAGATATATATTTACCCTGAAGCATAATATGTAATAGTAGGCCTGGCGTTTATACTATCTTATACAATTTACACCTAAATGCAACATTTATGAAAAATTGGAATGCTAACCACCAAGCCAATAGGTTACAGATTAAAGCCGGTATTCTGGTGCGTGCATTGTGTAATGTGTAATTTCTACAGTCTCATCACGTATTGATATGCTGAGTATTAGGATAATGTGAAATGTTTTCCACTATTGAATGTTAGAATATTGTATACATAACTTGAAATATTTATCTGTTCACTTATTTAAACCCATTTGTATGCAAATTCAATTTACTTTAATAAAACTGTTAAAAAAAAAAAAAAAAAATTCATGTCGGGTTAGTGCACATGAGAATATGCAATCTGGTGTTCACGTAAGTAGGATGTTAGGTTCTCTATTGACTTCCATGGGGGAATATGTAAACGCACACACATAATCGTAACTTTTGGATTTTTGCACTCATCAGGTTAGCGCGCAAGCAAAAACAGTTTACTTTCAACTCGTAATACGAACACAGCCCAATGTGTGCAAAAAGCACAGTTAATGCTCGAGCAGGAGCGTTAAATAGCGCTCCACTTGTAATCTGGCCCTTAGTGTTTAATGTCCCTTTAAAAAGGCCACGTTAGAAATCTGCAAATTTGGAAAACCCATACCCTCTTTTGCCATTGGAAGAAATAGTTTAGATAGTTGTATCCTGGTTTCTTGCCTCACCAAATTAACGCCTAGATTACGAGTTTTGTCGGTAAAAACTTGCGGAGCTAACGCTCCTTTTTTTTCCAGCGCTGACTTTAAACAACGCTGGTATTACAAGTTTTCTGAATGGCTGCATTAGCCTCAGCAAAGTGAGCGTTGAGCAAAATTTAGCTCCACATCTCACCTCAATACCAGCGTTGCTTACGGTAGCGGTAAGCTGGAAAAACGTGCTCATGCACGATTTCCCCATAGGATACAATGGTGCTGAGCTGGCTGAAAAAAAACCTAACACCTGCAAAAAAGCAGCGTTCAGCTCTTAACGCAGCCCCATTGTTTCCTATGGGGAAACACTTTCTAAGTCTACACCTAACACCCTAACATGAACCCCGAGTCTAAACACCCCTAACCTTACACTTATTAACCCGAAATCTGCCGCCCCTGACATCGTTGCTACCTGCATTATACTATTAACCCCTAATATGCCACTCCGGACACCGCCGCCACCTACATTATATCTATGAACCCCTAATCTGCTGCCCCTAACATCGCCGACACCTACCTACACTTATTAACCCCTAATCTGCTGACCAGACATCGCCGCCACTATAATAAATTGTATTAACCCCTAATCTGCCCCCCCAACGTCGCCGCCACCTACCTACAATTATTAACCCCTAATCTCCCGCCCCCAACGTCGCCGCTACTATAATAAAGTTATTAACCCCTAAACCTAACACCCCCCTAAATTAAATATAATTTAAATAAAATGAAATAAAATTACTATAATTAAATAAATTAATCCTATTTAAAACTAAATACTTACCTATAAAATAAACCTTAATATAGCTACAATATAACTAATAGTTACATTGTAGCTATTTTAGGATTTATATTTATTTTACTGGCAACTTTGTATTTATTTTAACTAGGTAGACTAGCTATTAAATAGTTAATAACTATTTAATAGCTACCTAGTTAAAATAATTACAAAATTACCTATAAAATCCTAACCTAAGTTACAAATACACCTAAAACTACACTATCAATAAATTAATTAAATAAATGACCTACAATTATCTAAAATACAATTAAATAAACTAAACTATAGTACAAAAAAACCCCACTAAATTAAAAAAAATAAAAAATATTACAAGAATTTTAATCTAATTACACCTAATCTTAGCCCCCTAATAAAATAAAAAAGCCCCCCAAAATAATACAATTCCCTACCCTATACTAAATTACAAAAGTAATCAGCTCTTTTACCAGCCCTTAAAAGGGCTTTTTGCGGGGCATTGCTCCAAAGTAATCAGCTCTTTTACCTGTTAAAAAAAAACAAATACAATACCCCCCCCCAACATTACAACCCACCACCCACACACCCCTACACTAAAACCCACCCGATCCCCCCTTAAAAAAACCTAACACTACCCCATTGAAGATCACCCTACCTTGAGCCGTCTTCAGCCAGCCGGGCACCGATGGGGCAGAAGAGGACATCCGGACCGGCACAAGTTTTCATCTGATCAGGGCAGAAGAGGTCCTCCATCCAGCAGAAGTCTTCATCCAAGCGGCATCTTCTATCTTCAATCAATCGGAGCGGAGCGGGTCCATCTTCTATCCAGCCGACGCGGAGCCATCCTCTTCTTCCGATATCCTAAAGTAGAATGACGGTTCCTTTAAATGGCGTCATCCAAGATGGCGTCCCTCGAATTCCGATTGGCTGATAGGATTCTATCAGCCAATCGGAATTAAGGTAGGAAAATTCCGATTGGTTGATTTAATCAGCCAATCGGATTGAAGTTCAATCAGATTGGCTGATTTGATCAGCCAATAGAATTGACCTCGCATTCTATTGGCTGATCCGATCAGCCAATCGGATTGAACTTCAATCCGATTGGCTGATTAAATCAACCAATCGGAATTTTCCTACCTTAATTCCGATTGGCTGATAGAATCCTATCAGCCAATCAGAATTCGAGGGACGCCATCTTGGATGACGTCATTTAAAGGTACCTTCATTCTTCGTTAGGACATCGGAAGAAGAGGATGGCTCCGCGTCGGCTAGATAGAAGATGGACCCGCTCCGATTGATTGAAGATAGAAGATGCCGCTTGGATGAAGACTTCTGCTGGATGGAGGACCTCTTCTGCCCTGATCGGATGAAGTGCCGGTCCGGATGTCCTCTTCTGCCCCATCGGTGCCCGGCTGGCTGAAGACGGCTCAAGGCAGGGTGATCTTCAATGGGGTAGTGTTAGTTTTTTTGTAATGTTGGGGGGGTATTGTATTTGGTTTTTTTACAGGTAAAAGAGCTGATTACTTTGGGCCAATGCCCCGCAAAAAGCCCTTTTAAGGGCTTGTAAAAGAGCTGATTACTTTTGTAATTTAGTATAGGGTAGGGAATTGTATTATTTTGGGGGGCTTTTTTATTTTATTAGGGGCTTAGATTAGGTTTAATTAGATTAAAATCCTTGTAATATTTTTTTATTTTTTTGTAATTTAGTGTTTGTTTTTTTTGTACTATAGTTTAGTTTATTTAATTGTATTTTAGTTTAGATAATTGTAGGTAATTTATTTAATTAATTTATTGATAGTGTAGTTTTAGGTGTATTTGTAACTTAGGTTAGGATTTATTTTACAGGTAATTTTGTAATTATTTTAACTAGGTAGCTATTAAATAGTAAATAACTATTTAATATCTATTGTACCTGGTTAAAATAAATACAAAGTTGCCTGTAAAATAAATATAAATCCTAAAATAGCTACAATGTAACTATTAGTTATATTGTAGCTATATTAGGGTTTATTTTATAGGTAAGTATTTAGTTTTAAATAGGATTAATTTATTTAATTATAGTAATTTTGTTTTATTTAAATTATATTTAAGTTAGGGGGGTGTTAGGGATAGGGTTAGACTTAGGTTTAGGGGTTAATAACTTTATTATAGTAGCGGCGACGTTGGGGGCAGGAAATTAGGGGTTAATAATTGTAGGTAGGTGGCGGCGACGTTGGGGGGGCAGATTAGGGGTTAATACAATTTATTATAGTGTTTGCGAGGCGGGAGTGTGGCGGTTTAGGGGTTAATACATTTATTATAGTGTGGCCGATGTCTGGTCGGCAGATTAGGGTTTAATAAGTGTAGGTAGGTGGCGGCGATGTTGGGGGGGGGGGCAGATTACGGGTTAATAAATATAATATAGGTGTCGGCGATGTTAGGGACAGCAGATTAGGGGTTCATAGGTATAATGTAGGTGGCGGCGATGTCCGGTCGTTAGATTAGGGGTTAAATAATTTTATTATAGTGTTTGCGATGTGTGGGGGGCCTCGGTTTAGGGGTTCATATGTAGTTTATGGGTGTTAGTGTACTTTGTAGCACTGAAGTTAAGAGCTTTATGTTCCGGCGTTAGCCCATAGAACTCTTAACTACTGACTTTTTTATGCGGTAGGAGTCTTGGAGGTAGAGGGTGTAGCGCTCACTTTCTCCAAGACTTGTAATACCAGCGTTAGGCAAATCCCATTAAAAAGATAGGATACGCAATTGACGTAAGGGGATTTGCGGTAAGGAAAAGTCGCGGAAAAAAAGTGAGTGGTACACCTGTACCTACCTGACTTGTAATACCAGCGGGCGTTAAAAAGCAGCGTTAGGACCCCTTAACGCTGCTTTTTAAAGCTAACGCAGAACTCGTAATCTAGGTGTAACTTTCTTAAAGCTTGGTTAAAATTATCCAAATCTCTTTTCAGTATCAGTTTGGATAATACTTGCATGATGTATATCATTTTAGGTTAAATGAACATTTTAATGCTGTGAACCTCTGTTTTACGCAACTGCTTCAGTTACCACTCCAGAAGTCTCCATCTGTGTGCAGAGATTTAGGATACTTGAGTTATTTTACTAGTGTAGGTCATTTTGTTTGACATTTTCCATTTGCTCATTAAAATGACCCCTCATTTATTGCTGATGAACACACACACAAAAGCCACAAACGATTGTTAATTTTAGCATTTGATCAACAATGAATGCAGATGTCTGAAGGTTACCTAGTGTATATCCAGCCTACCCTGTTTAAATCATAACTCATCCCAATTGAGGACATTCTTCACAACATGAGAACTATAGTGTCAGGACAAAAAACAAACTGAAACTAGTTTTCTTAAAGACAATAAACCAGCTTCCAAATATTTTTTCTCTCAGATTTAATAGCTAAAGCCATAAATAACACAACATTCATATCAATTAATCAGCCTGATAACACATTTGGAACCTGGAATAGACAAAGAAAATATAAGCAGATGGAAAGCAGTTTTGGCAATACTAATCCGCAAAGGCAGATGTCTTCCCTGCAGGGTTATGGAAACTTTCAAATTATCGGACTGGTTTAAAAAAATGTATGCTACCCATTTTCATCCAGTAAATTAAAGTAATAAACATTATGCAAAGGATACAATACATATAGATTTACTATGTTTAAAAAAAATAACTTGCAAAGTAGTATAATCTGTTTTTTTTCTTTGCTCGACATTATAAAAAGCCAAATAAAATATGCAAGTTGATATAAACATTGGCTGAGTACATTCGTTTTTCGTTTTTGTTTGTGTGTGGTTATTTTGACCTTATGTTGTGTTTTTATTTTTATTTATTGTTAATAGCTGATTTTTGTCACTGTGGTTTGTAGTTATATATGCTGGAATATAATTTAAACCTATGCTGGGAATATTATTAAGGTTTTCTTTTATTCTTTGATTTATTTAGCTTTTTACTAATAGGCTATTGATTACACAGGTACCTAATGGAAGAGTTTTATTGTGCTACATTTACTTCAACCCAATATAAGGATTTTATAAATAATCTAAAGGGGTTTTACCACCTGCTATTTTCTCTCTGTTATATCCGCTCACATTCAAATGGATAATACACAAGGGGACCCATCCGATATGCATCGTAGCTCGCAAAAAATGCACGGGTTTGGTATCACATATATGGCGTAGCATACAAGTTACACACGTATATTTCAGCCTTCACCCCCGTATTTTTTTTTTTATATTTATTTCTCTTTATTTCAAATTGATTTGTCAAACAAAACAGGAATGCAAGTTACAACACGCACAATAGTGGCATCTCACATATAGAAACATAATATATAGCAAAAATGTCCAAAAACCATCATTCAATAGCCAGGATCTGTTCAGGAAGTAAAAGTCCAACTATGAAGAGTGATGAAGTAGATCGTTTTCCACAAGCATTGATGGTGGTATTACATACTGGGAGATGCAAAAGCAATTGAACACTGAAGTAACAGCATAACTTAGCATTCAAAAATTCAAGCATAAACATAAACAAAAACATATCAGGGAAATGTATGCAATCGGGGTTTCATGCTAGGGGCAATTCTATCTTCTACCTCCCAGCTATCATACCCTCTTGTCATCTAGTCTAGTGAGGGATATATTACGTGTTTGCAAAAGTATATTGTTCCCAAAGGAATTTCATGTCATGGAAGAAATCTAACTGGCCTGTCTTGAAATAATGGAATCTTTCCAAGATTAATGTGTTCTTTACTTGTTCGATCCATTGATTCAGGTTTGGGACTTGGGTTTTTTTCCAGAGTAAGGGAATGAGACGTTTGGCAGCATTTATTAGAATTTGGTAGAGATGTTTTCTGATTTTACAAGGGGATGGGAAGGTGGCATTAAAAAGAATCACCTCTGGGGAAAGCTCTGTTTGGATGCCAGTTATGGTGCAAGCTGTTTCGTGAATCTGGGCCCAGAAAGGTTTTATCGCAGCGCAGTCCCACCAAATATGACACATAGTGCCTACTTGTCCGCAACCTCTCCAGCATCTATCACTGGCATTTGTAAACATATATTTCAGTTTGCTCGGGGGTTAAGTACCATCTAGTGGTTACCTTTAAATTAGTCTCCAACCCCGACGCTGAATGGGCTGACTTGGCTGTGGCTTTAAACCAGGATGACCATTGTTTAGCTGAGAAGCATTTGTTAAGTTCCTTCTCCCAGCTAAGCGTGTAGGTCGGTTTTGTGGAATAAAAGGACTTAAGAAGGCATCAATACATTAGGGAGATTGTTTTTTTTAGGGGGGGGGTTGGTAATGAGCAAAGGGATTCAAAAACTGTGAGAGGTCTAAAGAAGTCTTTCTGTGACTTATGGGATACGAGGAAATGTCTTACCTGATTGTAATACAACCAGGAGTGGAATTGAATAAAGTCTCTCTCTCCAGCAGTGTTTCTCTAGAGGACAGCTGGCCTTTAGTTACTAAGAGATGTATAGGCATGTGGCTTCTCAGGGAAGTTGGGTTTGGACTGATGGTAGGGATTCTAGGAGCGTCTACTGAGAATTCTCTATTCGGGTGTAATATTGAGAGTGGAGAATAGTGAGAGGAGATGAGGTGGAATTTATTTCTTATCAGCGTCCAGTCTGACCAAGTCTCCTTGAGTATTGGATATGCGGCTATATTGTTTGTACAGGGTTTTTGGGGGGCCCAGCAAATGCCACCCAGACATGGGACACCTAAGATTTGTTCTAGCTGGACACAGCTCTTGTAGGAATTGTCTCCTTGCCCACACCAATCTATTATTCTGCTCAGTGAAGTCGCAAGTTTATACAGGTAGATGTTAGGGACTCCCAGTCCCCCATCTTCCCTATGGGTATACATGGTGCTTTTTGCTATTCTTGGGGGTCTTTGATGCCATATATATGTATCTATTATTGCCTGCAGTTTCCGGATGTAAGTGTTGGTGCCAGGGATGGGCAGAGCCTGAAGGACATAAAGGGCCTTTGGTAAAAGGGTCATTTTCGTTGCGGCAATTCTGCCCAACCAGGAAATATTCTTTGGGAGCCAGTAGGAGGTCAATTGGGAGAACTCTTCCAAGAGTTTGCCATAATTTAATTTGCGTAAGTCTTCTAACTTGGGTGTAAGAAAAATCCCTAGGTATTTTAAAGCATGGTTTTGAATTTTGAAGGGGAAGTGGTGTTTAATTAATGAAAGCTCTTCTTCCGGCATATTTAAAGGGAGGAGTTCTGATTTATTCAGGTTAATTGAGAAATTTGAGACCCTACCGAATGTTTCTAGTTCATCTTGGACCGCTGCCAGGGATTGTTGTGGAGAAGACAAGGTCATAAGGATATCATTGGCAAACATTGCCAATTTGTAGGTCTCTCCTTGTAATGTAATGCCGAGTACATTCGGGTTGTTGCGGATATGCTCCGCCAAGGGCTCCAGGGACAACACGAACAGCAAAGGGGAAAGAGGGCAGCCTTGACGGGTTCCATTGCTAATTTCAAAATAATCAGATAGAGTCCCATTGACTCTGACTTGGGCTGAGGGGTATGTATATAGGGCAAAAATTTTGTTGATAAAAATAGTGGGGAAGCCGAACTTTTGCAGGGTGGACCGAAGAAAGGTCCAGTCCAGCCTATCAAAAGCTTTCTCAGCGTCGGTTGATAGAAATGCAGAGGGGATATTAACTTTTTTAGTGTATTCCATGAGGTGTACTACCTTGCACGTGTTGTCCCTGGCCTCCCGAGACGGCACGAACCCCACTTGATCATGGTGGATCAAATTTGGTAAGAAATTGTTTATCCTATTCGCTAGTATTTTAGCATACAATTTTAGGTCGACATTGAGCAGGGAGATGGGTCTGAAGTTTGCCGGGGAGGTGGGGGGTTTGCCTGGTTTAGGGAGGACAGTAATGTGAGCCTGTAGCATAGTGTCCGGGAACGTATTGTCGTTGGGGATGTTGTTAAACAGGGTAAGGAGATGTGGGGTCAGTTGGGCTTTAAAGGTTTTGTAGTATCTATTAGAGAAACCATCTGGGCCGGTGGCTTTCTCCGGCTTCAGGTCTGTTATAGCATCCAGGATCTCTTTACTGGAGATTGGTGCGACCAGTGAGTCCCTCTCTGTAGCGCTTAGTTCGGGGAGTGAGATGTCTTTGAGATATTCATCGCATAGGATCTTGTGTGATTCCAATTATCTATTCGGAAATAGATTGTAAAGCTTGTTATAAAAGGACTTAAAAGTGTCGCCTATGGTCTTAGTATCCTCAATTACCTTGCCATGCTGTGGAGTAAGAGAGTTGATGTATGATTGAAGTGATTGTTTCTTTAATGCCCTGGCCAAGAGTTTCCCGGATTTGTTCCCTTCCCCATAATATTTTTGTTTTATATGTAGTTTTTGGGACTCTATTTGCAAGAATTGATTAAGATTATTTCGCTTATCCGTTAGGGTGGCAAGTAGGGTTTGGTCTGTTGGGTATAGTTTTAAAAGATAGTCAGCTTCGGAAACTTCCTGTGCTAGCCTGGTGTAGGATTCTAAGGATTGCTTTTTCTTAGTAGCCTTAATCTTGATAAATTCGCCCCTAATGAAAGCCTTATGGGCTTCCCAGACCATAGCTGTGTTGGGGTCAGGAAGGTTATTGATAGAAAAGTAGAGATCTAACTGTTTGTTAATTTTTTCCACTGTCTGTGGGTCAGAAAGTAAGGAATTATCTAATTTCCAGGAGAAAGGCTTTATCGGGGCAGATGGCCATACTAGTTTACACTCTACTAGTGAATGGTCGGACCAGGATGTATGTTTTATTTTAATGTCTTTGACTAGGGAAAGGGCAATGTGGTCTACCAGGATGTAGTCGATTCTGGAGTAGCTTTTTTGTGGGTGGGAGAAGAAGGTGTAGTCCCTCATTTGTGGATGGGCATACCTCCATGCGTCGTGTAGGGTTAGAAATGTAATGTTCTGCCAAATTGAATGTAAGAATTTCCGGTTGGGTTTAGTGTTGGGATTGGAGCAGTCTAGTTCGGGGTCTAAGGGGGTGTTTAGATCTCCAGTAACTACTAGCGGGCCCTTCTGAAGGTCAGATATTTTAGTGGAGATGTGGGAGAAAAATATATCTTGACCAACGTTAGGAGCATAGAGGTTTACAATGGTGATTGGTTTACCGAACATCAGACCTGTGATCCCTAAATACCTGCCCTCTTTATCTTTATCTACTTGGAGGAGTTTAAATGGGATAGATCTATGTATCAGAATGCTTACTCCGTTCACCTTTTTAGTAGGACATGTACTATGGTAATGTTGGGGGAAATGGGGGGAAAAGTATTTGGGAATTGTATTTGCTTTGAAATGAGTTTCCTGCAATAGCAATATGTGCCCACCCCTCTTACATAAATCCCGAATGGCCATAGCTCTCTTATTTGGACTGTTAATACCCCTTACATTCTGTGTGATAATTTGAATAGGTTGTGATGTTAAAGACGGTCTAGCCATGCAATCCTATAGAATAAGCTAATAAGCACGTTAACTTCCACATGACATGTAAATAATACTAGAAAACACTGAATTTCCCTGGATATACAATAAGAAAAAAATCAATAACAAACTGTAACAGTTAAGTATAGAAATATAAAAAATTACACAACAGGTGTAGAACAAATGGCAGAGGATGGAAATCTTCTAAATTAGGAGATAGCCCCCTTATGGGCTTAAACATGTTAATTAAAGGTATATAACACCAATAGTGTGACATATAATGAACAACAATGCATGCTTTTGTATTTTATAGTAGGGTCTGGGATAGAACTGCGCTTTACCGAGCACAGCGCACTCCAAAGAATATTAAACAAAAGACCCTTTCTCTTTGGGATACGACACAGTATGAGAGAGCACCGAAAAAACATCATTAACACAGTATTTATAGTCAAGACTCAGCATGCCCCCATACTACACCAACATGCAATGTTACTCCTGCCATCTTAAGACATATCAGACATGTATAGTAAGTCCACATATATAAAACAGTTGAGATGCAATTATAATTCAGAAAGTTCTACAGTAAAGCCCCCTTGAGGGCTGAAGCAACTTTCCTAATAGTTACCATCCTGGGGCTATCAGCCCATTGAGTCAGCTGTCGAAGGACCAGGTCTGGTTTTGCAGGGTTTTTTGGAGGAGGCCTCCTGCCATTCCTCCCTTTGTGGAAGCGGAGGAGGAAGCAGATCAGTGGTTGCCGCGGGGATGTTGAAATCCTCCCGCAGGGATGTGAGATTAATTTCCAGGGACTTGCAGATCTATTCCAAGTCGTCCTGTGAGTTGTACAGTAGCCTCTTGCCTTTCCAGGAAATTTGCAGATGAAATGGGTGGCCTCATTGATATGGGATGTTGAGTTGCCGCAGCTTTGTTGTTAAGGGCCTGAGTTCTCTCCTTTTTAATAAAGTCCTGTGCGTCAGGTCTTCAAAAACCTGAATTGATACTGATCTGAACCTCAAAGGATGTTTCTGTCTTGCCCTCTTCATGATTTCCTCCTTGATGGAGTATGTGGTAATTTTGACAATAACGTCTCTAGGAGGCTGGTCCCCCAAAGGCTTGCTTCGCAGAGCTCTATGGAAGCGATCTAGGGCTATTGTGGAGTCGTCTCCTATATCCAGTAGATAGGAGAAAAGGCCCTGGATAAAGTCTTCAAGATCTGTGGGGGCAACGGTTTCAGGAATGCCCCGGATTCTTACATTGCCCCTGCGACTCCTGTTCTCCAGGTCGTCTATCTTGTTTTCCATTTGAGCCATGCTGGTGTCTTGCTGTGCTATCTTAGCCCTTAGGAAAGCAATGTTTGAAGTGGTTAGATCAGATTGACTCTCTAGTTTCTCCACCCTCTGGCCGACTTCAGATATTTCCTTTTTAATGTCTGCAATCTCCTCTCTAATACACTGTCTTACTTGGCCAACCAGAGAGGTAAAGTCTTTTTTGGATGGAAGTGAGTCAAGTAGTGCTTTAGGGATTGTGATAGCAGATTCCGGATTTTCCAGCTCAGAATCCGAGGAGGATGAGGGAGACCTGGGGTGAGACGCTGTAATTTTGGGAGTGGCAGGGGCAGTGGTTTCCAAAGATTTAAAAAAATTATTCACAGAGGGTGTTTGGCCCTGTTTCTTAGCGGCTTTTTCAGGCTTGCTTCCCTTCTTAGGTGACATGATCGCTGCTTGAATGTGCAACAGAGTAGGGCGTGGGGCTGAAAGAAATTTATTCTCTCTCTTGGATGTTGAGCAGAGCAAAAATGTTCATGAAAGAGTGAGGCAGTCTGTATATGAAGGGAAGAAGGGTGGTAATTATAAGCTCCCTCAGTTGTACTATCTAGTCTCCTATACCACCATCCCTACTATCAGATGAGGCCAGGCCTCAAAATCAAACATGGCCACTATACGCAGAGCTGATTGGCAGACTCACCCAGGGTATTAGGCAGGAGGGTGGTTATGTAGCCTTGGCGTAGGGGAAATGCGGTTGAAAAATGTGTTTAATAAAGTCTGTTCTAAGCACTCACCTAATGCTCGGCATGGGCAGTGTCCCAGGATGGACCAGCAGGTTAATGCTTGTTATCTGGTGCCATTGTAGAGTGCGTGGGGTGACAATGTGGTTCGTCTATGGCAGCTGTGAGTGTCATACCTTAGCGGCTTGTGATCGGCTGTCTACCGATATCTGTCTCCTTCTCAGGGGTAGAATTGGCCCCGCTTCGATCTGCAATATTCCGGCACCTATGCTTTTCATGCCTTGGGTAGGTAAAGATCTGTCGATGGATATTCTGCAGGTCGGGACCCACGTGGCCCGCTCCGCAGCTTTGGACACTCACACGTTAATGCCGTGCTTAGGATAGTCACCAGGAACCGGAGAAATTGTCTTAGGTTGTTGTCCGCAAGGTTGCAGGCATTTTTTGCAAGGTTTCCTGCGTTGGTTAGGTGCTTAATAAGTTTTTTAGCCCTGAAGGGAGCACGGAGCTCACAAGAGTGCAGCCATCTTCACAGAGCGCTGGCTCCGCCCCTACCCACCCCCGTATTTTTTTACCCATAGACTGACATAGAAAACACGCGCAATTTGGTATCCAATATACAGCGTAAGGACTTACGCGCGCAGAATTCAGAAAATCTACTCCATTTTCATCTCGCCACAAATTGCAGGCTCAGCAACCCTTGCACTGACTAAAAAGCACCGTAACTCCCTAAAATCCCTGCAAAAATCAACTAACACCTAACGCATGCGCAATGTCTATCTACCTGTCAACCACAATCCCCCACCACAATAACTAATAAAGTCTATTAACCCCTAAACCACCATAACCCACAAGGCAATAAAGCTAACCCCTAACACCCCCTAACCTAACCCCCCCTAACCTAACCCCCCTAACCTAACACCCCCTAACCTAGCACCCCCTAAATGAACTAAACTTACCTAATTTACAAAATACTAACATTACTATTAAATGTAAATAAAACTAACACTACTTAAAAAATAAATATCAATAGGGGTTTTACGTGTCGGGATTATTTTTGGGAGGCATGTTAGTTTTTTACGGGAAATTTTTTATTTTCTTTACTTTTTTAGGCGCCGGCAGTTTCTAAAGTGGCGTAAGTCACTGGCGACTCCAGAAATCTGTACTTACGCTTATTTCTGCACATCGCTATTTTCTCAGACTTACGCCATTTAGGAAATTACTGCGCTGTATATTTAATACCCCGATGTGCAAGGTGAAATTACGGACGAAGCAGGTTCCTACGCTTGCGCCGAAAACTACGCCGTATATCGGATCGCGCCCCTAATGTCTGAAGGATGGAGTAAAGTTACAATTGAAAATATTACAACGTACATTACTTTGTTTCTCTTTTACTACAGTCACATTTTTTTTTTTAATAAAACCTTCTAAATATTTATTCTCATATAGTACTTATCGGAGTTCCTGATTCAAGGAATACCTTGGGTTCTTTTGATAAATAATGACTGAAGTATATCATTTTATTGTATAAACATAAGAACAGGCTAAATAGGACCCTACAGCATTATTATTGCAGACAGTAACCAGATAAAGAAGACACAAGCCGGTCTAATGTTTTTTTACACTTGGTGTAATGGCACACCACATAGTTATAAAATATAGTCTTTATTATTATAAACTGTATACAATGAGATTAGGAAGGCAAGTTCAGAAGAGGCTAAAGTTCATTCAAAGCTCCAGAGTGCAAGATAGGAGAGTAACTTGTGGGGGCGGAGCTAGCCTGAGCTTAGAGTAGACGTGAATTTGTGGAGCTCCTGCATACCTGAAATGTAATTAAAGTTTAAAAGTCGTTTTATCTTGTTTTTCTCGACATCTAATATGCCTTATCTGAGCATCTAACTTGCTGGGGTATGGGTGGACCCTCCCTTGTGCTAAACTAGAAGTGCTCTCCCTAGATCCTCTGATTAGGGTTACTACCGCAGCGGATCAATCGCTGTACAGAGGCGGCTCCGGAATACGAGACCTACCCCAACGTTCTAGGTGGCATCGAATGCCTGATAACTCTGCCCAGATCCCCATCAAGACCGGAGGTAACAAAATTGTGCATCCACAGGACTTACACAAGCGGGCAACTCAGGAGCGAAAGGGCGCGAAGATCGCCATTAAACAGTGACGTCATTAAGTGGCGGCAAGGAAGAAGGCGACCGCTCAGCCTGTGGCGAACTTGGTGAGTGAGATCCGCTATATCCAGCACTCATAGAAGTCCCCTTTTTGAGCAGCCACCTAGCAGGTCAGGCAGGATAGACTGTGTGTAGAAGACGTCAAGTGCTGCAGCCGCTCGCAACCCAGTGTGTTCCGGAGGGTCGGGGCTCCGCTCCGGAACACACCCACGTGGCTGCCTGGCTTGAAGCCAGAACTAGGCTGACAGGAGGCTCTAATCCATCTAGACAATAAGGAAGGGCCTCTGCATAAACCTATTCTGCCCAGCCTCTGCAGTGTCTTTAACGCCACACAGCTCCAGACACTGGGGCCTCATCACAAGTCTGACTAAAATTCTTAACATTAAGCTCCCCAAGCTCAATCCCTCAACCACCCAAGCTAACATTCTCCTACTATCAGCCCAGAGACATTTATAATCTTTTACTTGGGGACTCACAACCTACAGCTTACCCCAGGGCAGACCTATCCCTCCCTAGGCCCCACCAGCCTGACCCCAGGCTATAAAGACTGGATACTGGCAGTGAGTTAGCAGCCCTGAAGAATATTTTTAACTCACTGGAATTGGATATTTATTCTGTGCAACACCCTGTAACCCACACTCTACTAGGGTGCCTGAACATTAAATCAGCTATAGATATAGACGATTCACATCTATAATCTCCACTGTTCTCAGCTGACACCACCTCCATCCAGGGACTAAGGCCTTTGACGCCAGCAGACCAGCAGGAGTGGCAAAGACCCATAGTGTCTCTCCTCCTCCTTTCCCGCTCCACTCACCAGAGCGGGTCATACCCTCCTTCCTTTTCCCGGCTGGGCCCAGTGGTGGCACCTTCCCTGAGGAGAGACACACCCTAAAGTCTAACAAGAACCCAGAGGGGCCCAGGGCTTGGTTGTGGCAACCCACATGACTTACCCCTCCAAGACTCATCTCAAAGATCTATTTACTGTCAGCCCCTCTGCTTAATTATTGTGCAGACAGTCCCTGCATCCAGTTTTTCCAAAAGACTTTCTTACTTTACCTATCACCACTAAACCTACTATGCGGTGCTAAAAACCTGCGGCACCCCTCCCTACCGGTGTGAGATAGCTGCGACTGCCAAGTCTATCCTGGTGGGGCTCTCGCTTTGCATCTACTTTGGCGTTTTTTCTTCACTTAAAGCCACATTGTCTATTCCAATAGACAATGTGTCTATTGTCAGGCCAAATGAAAACAGAAGGGGCCTCAGCCCTCCAAACATACAGTGCGGGATCATTTCCAGCCCATCAGAGACTTGAATCCTGACATCTCTGATGATGAAAGATCTATTTCCCCCCCCCCCCTTTCAGAGAGTAGGACCAGCGAGAGAAGTTCACCACCCTCTCACACACAGAGTGAAATTATTACAATCGACTCTATTAAACTGCTCTTAGACCAACAAAGCCAATTCTTTGCGAAGCGATTCGACAAACTAGAAAGGTCCTTCGATGACTTAAGGAAGGACATTGTTACAGTCAACGAGAGAACAGATATCATTGAAACAAGAGGACCTACTAGTTGATCATACGAACTGGGTCGGCTACACTCAAAATCTTGCTGATCAGGTTTCCTCATTGGAAGCGAAGCTAGCAGACCTTGAGGACCGTTCCAGACGGAACAATGTTCGAATCAGAGGAATACCAGAATCTGTGGGCCCTCAGGAGTTAGAGAAATACGCCCAAGCATTATTCAGAGCTATCATGGGCCCTTCGGGGGAAATGGATGCCAGAATTGATAGAATACACAGAGCAGCCAGACCACAAAACCTCCCTATGGATAAACCTAGAGTTACCATAGCCAGACTGCACTACTACTCATATAAGGAAAAACTCTTAAGAGTCACCCTGAGACAACCTCAACTCCCAGAGCAATTCAAAGACATTGCATTGTTTCCGGATCTCTCCTCATTCACACTCCAGCAAAGAAGAAGCTTCAATGAATCTACAAGAGTCCTGCGATTGAACCAAATCCGCTACAGATGGGGATTCCCCACCAAGCTAATCATCACCAAAGATGGAACTCAGCACACAGCCCTCACTCCGAGACAAGCTCAGGACCTGCTGAGAACATGGAATCTACCCACTGGAAATATGGAAGGGGACCCCCCTCGCCCACAGAGAGCGGCCCCTCCGCTGAGAGCGGTTGCCCCGGCCTGGAACCCAGGCAGACAAGATCCTATACGATGAACTACCCTCTTCCCCCTCCTGGGGAAAACTTTTCCTTACCTGCACTCTGCCTTGGTTGGCCAGGGCGTGGACTTTTCCCTCGCTGATGAGTCCTATAGGAGGACTGAGACTGTTTGAAGTGCTTTGCTGCTGCCTGAGGACTGGTAACGTACCAAAGGGCACTTCTCCTGTTAAATGTTTATGTTCTGTTCTAAAAATTATTATTACAGTTAAATATTCTTGCTCATATTAGTCTATTTATTTTTAACTAAATGATGTTTGCATAACTCTTGCTCTACCCCCTACCCTTCCTCCCTCTCGTTGTTCCTCCTTACACCTCCCCTCTTTTTCCCATCTCCCCCCTTCATACTCCCCCTCCTTTCCCCCCCCTTTTTTTTTTCTTTCTTCCCCCTCTTTCTTTTCTCCCTCCCCTTCCCCCCCTGCCTACCCATCCCTCCTTCCCTTCCTCCCCCTTCCCCTCCTCCCTCATTTTCCCCTCCTCCCCCCTCCATTCCTCTTTCCCCCCTCCTCCTTTCCCCCTCCTCCCCTCCCCCTTATCCTCTTCTCCCCTCCTTTTTCCTTCCTTTCCCCCCCTCTTTCTTTAACCCCCTTCTCCCCATCTCCTCCCCCCTCCCTCTCTTCTCTCCCCCTATTTCTGTTCCCTCCACTCCACTCTCACTCCTCCCCTACGTCCATTTCTTCCCTCCCCTACCTGGTCTCCCTTTCGCCTCTCCTCCCCTTTTTCCCTGTCCCTACGGCTAGCTCTGTTTCTTCTTAAAAAATGTGTAACAGAAGGAGAGGTTTCTTGGATGTCGCTATACCTACATAGCTGCCTCTCAACACTCTAACAAATGTTTTTCTATTTTTTGGTTCTTGTTTCCTTTTCTTTCCTTCTACTTGGCATTCTTAGATGTTTTCCACGTGACTACATACTGCCTGCGAGAACTCACAGGCCTCTTGAGGCCCCATATTACACTTACGATGGCCCTTTACATTTGTACCATGTCCCCTTCAATCGCCCTTCTCTCTCTCTCTCCCTCCACTCTCTTTTCCCCCCACCCTCTAACCTACATGGTCCCTTCTTCTCTCCTCTGCTCCTCTTCTCGCTCTCTTCAATTCTCTCTCCCCCTCATTCCCTCCCTCCCTCTCCCTACCCCCCTCCTGCTCCCTGATCTCTCTTTCTCATTCCTTTACCCCTCTGCTCTCCCGTCTACCTCCTCACTCCTCTCTACCTGGACCCTTGAATCCCTGCCCACCTTTAAGCATACTTTAATAATCTTCTTAAAGTGTTTAATATTGTCAATTATTGATGTTTGCAAATGTATATATAAATATTTCAAAGTTTGTCTATTCAATCGGAACTAAATGTAACGTCTGCTAACTTTCAATGCTCCACCAATATTTTTGATATTCCTATATCCCTTACTTTCCCCAGGAGCAGAAACATGGTATAGGGCTATCCATTAGGCACTCCCCTCCCCCACTACCCTACCCTACCCTCCTCTCCCCTCCCTTCTCCTCTGTCATGATCCCCTTTTTCCCTCATCCCCCCTCCCTCCCCGTCAGTTCTTAGATTAACTGGCCACAGCTTCTTTAGAGATGAGTTTAGAATATGACCATTATACACCGGTGGTGGAGGGGAGCCTTAGAGTTGAACTCTCCTCCACTCCCTTTCCCTTCCCCCCTGGGATTGTTGTTTCTGGTGCGGTTAGGGTTAACTTAACCTATCAAGTAAAAATGGGGTATAATCCGACAGCGCTCTCTAAAAATGGACCTCTAAATCCTAAAACAAATTGGTCCCTAGTAACCCATGAAAAAACAGAGAGAAATACTTGGAGGGTTAAAGGAGCGCCTAAACTAAGGCCAGGTCTGAGAAAAATGTGATTAGGTCATGGGAGACCTAAGGATGTTAGATAACAATGACGTAACAGATAAATTTAAGGTAAATAATTTACCCTGTCTGGTACCTTATATTTATCTGTTACGTCATTGTTATCTAACATCCTTAGGTCTCCCATGACCTAATCACATTTTTCTCAGACCTGGCCTTAGTTTAGGCACTCCTTTAACCCTCCAAGTATAACTTAACCTATCCTCCGCATTCCCTATTTGGCAGAGTGTAGTAGCCTCTGCCCAACCCAAGGAACCCACTTAATTTCAGAGTGTATTATATCCTCACCCTTCCCCATCAAGGTTAGTTCCCTTACCCCCCCCCCCCCCTTTTTTTTTTTTTTTTTTTTTTTTTTTTTTTTTTTTTTTATTTCTCCCCCTCTGTCCGCATCCACAATGAGAATTAGCACGTTCAACGTCCGGGGCCTTAACTCCCCCACTAAACGAAGCCTGCTTCTCAAATTTCTAAAAACCCAACACTTGGATGTAGCTTTTATACAGGAGACATTGGATGGAATCTTGGGCCACCATGTTTAAACCTAGGGATTTTCCGGTTCGTCTGTCCTCTACCTTTCATAAAAAGGCTAGAGGCATCACGGTGTTGATTGGTAGACATATATCCTACAAACCTATTTACCTCGAATCTGACCCTTCAGGCCGTTATATTATATGCGTTTGTCGCCTAGACAACACTCTGGTTACTTTGGTGGCTTTGTACTCCCCTAATGTCAATCAAACCCGTTTCCTTAGTAGAATATTGACTAAGGTTAGTCGACTTAAGCAAGGACATGTCCTTATAGGTGGTGACTGCAACCTGGTGTGGGACCCAGCTAGAGATAGAAAATCACAGAGGAAGAATCCCCCTTCTCGTGGGGAAGAGCACTATTCTCACCTGTTTAGAAATGTAGTTTCTCAACATTCCTATCATGATGCCTGGAGAGCCTTGCACCCTGATGTTGACGATTTCACCTGCTACTCACCTCCTTCCAAGTCCTTCTCGAGGATCGATTATTTCTTCTGTCACTAGTGGACGCTACAGAAAGTGGCGACGGCAAGGATAATACCTTTGTGTGGTCGGATCACGACGCAGTGGTCCTAGAAATCACCTTTTCCTTGTCGGAGGAAGGTGGGTGCTCTTGGCGGTTACCAGAGTATCTCCTCGCGGACGCGTTGGTTCCCTCCTGGATGCAGGAGATAGAGGAGTTCCTCTGCATAAATGATGCAGGATCTGTATCGGAACTAACTCTGTGGGCAATGCTCAAGACTTACCTCCGTGGACTCTTTATACAAAAGACCTCGGAAACCAGAAGGCTTAAGGGGGCTAACTTAGCCCAACTCTATCATGACTACACTATCTTACGGAAGCAGCTCAGGGGGAATAGATCGGACTCCCTGATAAGGAAAGTCCAATCTCTTAAAAAACAGATTGAGGCATATGAGCTCGAGAGAGTTCAGAGAAATCTTTATCTTTTGAAACAGAGATACTACCACAAGGGAGATAGAGCGGATAAACTTCTAGCTCATAAACTTCAGCAGAGAACTCTGCTGAATAAGATAGCTTTTATCTCAAGAGACAACAGAAAATAATTTTCCCCAAGTGACATAGGAGACGTCTTTGCTGATTATTACAGCTGCTTATATCAGATTTCTGAAGATCCACACTCGCATTTTGCTCCTGTATCTGCTATCCCCGAATTCCTTAATAAGCTCCAACTGCCGCAGGTCCCTGAGGACCTGATAGCCCTTCTTGCAGCCCCTATCTCGGTGGAGGAAGTTGCGGCGACGATTAAGAGCCTTAAGACGCATAAATCTCCAGGCCCAGATGGTTTTGATGCCACATTTTATAAAACATTTGCGGCTCTACTGTGCCCCATCCTAACTCGTGTGTTTGGTGAAGCCATGGACATTGGTAGGTTCCCCAGAGATTTTCTAAAAGCATCGGTTATAACCATACCCAAGCCCGGGAAAGACCCCAAACACTGTGAAAATTATCGACCAATTTCCCTCATAAATGGCGATGTAAAAATATACGCCAAGATCCTGGCCTCGAGGTTAAATAGGGCCCTCCCAGTCTTGATCCATCCTGACCAGGTGGGATTTACCCCTGGACGTCAGGGCTCGGACAACACAAGATGCCTGCTGAACATCTTTTTTGAGGCGGCAGCATTAGGAATCCCACTGGTTACCCTGGCGTTGGATGCTGAAAAGCGTTCGACAGGGTCCGGTGGGATTATATGGTTGAAGTCCTGCGCTCTTTCGGGTTTCCTGCCGCCTTTATCACAGCAGTAATGGCTCTTTACTCTGGCCCTTCAGCCAGAGTAAGAGGATTAGGATTTTTATCCAGGGCCTTTGATATAAAGAATGGCACGAGACAGGGGTGCCCTCTATCGCCTCTACTTTTTGCCCTGTTGATGGAGCCTTTGGTGACCAGACTTCGATCAACCCCCTCCATCCAGCCCTTAATACTTTACGATGTTCCACAGGTTCTGGCACTGTTTGCGGATGATTTGACAGTATTCCTAGCTGAACCGGAGGAATCGCTTCCTGAACTATTCAAAATATTGACTGAATTTGCTAATTTAACATACTATAAACTTAATTACAACAAGACAGAAGCCTACGCTATAGGCCTGTCCGAGACCACTTTAGAGACCTTGAGAGGGTCTTACCCTTTTAAATGGTCCACTGAAGGACTAAAACATTTGGGTGTGATGCTCTCTCACGATCCCAAACAAATTTTGGCTGCGAACTATGGGTCCCTCCTTAGGGATTTTCAGCAGACTGTTGCTGGCTGGAGGGTTTTGGAGGTTTCTTGGACGGGTAGAGTCACGGCTGTAAAGATGCTGTTGCTCCCAAAGCTGACTTATCTATTTAGATGTCTCCCGGTTGCAGTTCCGGCATATCTTCTTAGCATTTCCAGTCTGTCTTTACAAAATACATTTGGAAACACCGTCACGCGAGGCTGCCTCTGACCCAACTACAAAAACCAAAAAGATGTGGGGGCCTCTCTGTGCCAAATATCACCTATTACTATAAAGCAGCTATGCTCTCACATATAACCGCTTGGGGGGTTAGATATTGCTCCTCTTGTTGGTTCCAAATAGAACAGGGCTCATTACCCGCTGGAGTTGATTTGGCAGACCTTATATGGATCCCGAACTATGCTGAGGTCTTAAATGGAATCCATAGTCGCATAATCAAGACCCGCCTGAGACTTTGGAAGGAATTATGATCTCTTGATTCGGTCGCGCCGCACCCCTCCCCAATACATTCAATTAAGGCGCTGATGCACTGCCTCCCTGATTCCCACCCCAGGAAGTGGGAGGCCTTAGAGATCAGACTGATTTCAGATCTATATAGAGGGGACGCATTAGTTGTCCCACCCCACGCCTACCCAACAGACAACTTCCCCAGAGAGTTACAGTTCGAGTACCTTCGTCTGGCCTCGCTCCTCCTGTCTTGGGGATTCCAGAAATCAAACATGCGAGTCCTCACCAAGTGGGAGAGGAGATGGTTGACGGGCAGATCTTTGCGCTGTACCCTATCGTTTCATTACAAGATTCTACTCGACTCCTTCCACTTCATAAAAACCCGGTCTACAGAGGATTGAGAGAGGGACCTGGGGGTGGCGACCTCGGATGGGACTTGGCAGTGTGCTCTCCAGGATGTTAACGCAGCAGTTCGATGTTCTAATTTGTTTGAATTATACATTAAAATTCTACTCAAGTGGTACTGGGTCCCGACCAGGTTGCACAGAATATTCCCCTCCGATTCAGAGGAATGCTGGAGGGGTTGCGCACAACGAGGTACACACCTACACGTCTGTTGGGAATGCCCCAGACTGGGAAACTTCTGGACTCAGGTAGCGGACTTACTGAGACAATTGAATCTGACCGATAGTCTCACGGGAGACATGGCACTTTTACACCTTGGACTGCAGGATCTCCCAAAACCATCCCGACTATTATGTGTTATTATTCTCCTGACAGCAAAACTTGTTATTGCTAGGCAGTGGACAAAAAACACACAACTCACATTAGCCCCAGTACTGGAGACCCTAGACTATATTCAAAAAATTGAAGAATACGCGTTGAAAGTTGAGGGCCGCTATGACCTCTATTGCTCTATCTGGTTCTTATGGGATGAACACAGAAGGGTTGAAGATACATCTGGGCGACCTCTTATACCAGCTGACGGTCAGGTTGCTACGTAATACTTCAGGCCAGTCTGGACTGATGGTGGCACGAGCATTCCGGTCTCACGCCCCCTTTTTTTTTTTCTCCCTTCCCTCTGCTCTTCCCCCCCCCCCCCAGTAGAGGCTCTTTGGGTTTCTATACCTCCCATTATCCCAATATGATAACTTGATATGTCATGCTTTGCAGTCTAAAAATTTACATATTGTACACTACAGATGTATCCAATCTTGTAAAACACTTGGTTTCTTTTTTCTGACTCTCAATGTGAACTCTTAAACCCGAGAAATCTGTCTTCTGATAAGTACCAGCTACCAGATCCCGACCGCAGATCTATTTTACATTGTTGACGCCAGAATGTTTCACTATCTAAAAACTGAGGCAACATTGAAGGTCAATACCATAACCCAATTATTGTTTTGTTTATACTGCTTACGGTTGAGGAATTACTGATTGTATTGTTGTTTGTGATGTTGTCCTTCAATCTGACATTGTAACTCTGATTTCATTTACCTCAATAAAAAAATACTTTTATAAATAGGAGAGTAACTGGCAGAGTGAAGTAGTGAAGGTTTCAGAGTTTAGGCAGAGTACAGATGGGTCTAGAGAGTAATTTGTATACTAATCCAAAATCAAAACCAAATAATCTAATACAAATATTTCCTTCTTCTTAGCTGATGAGAGTCCATAGCTTCATAACATGTGGGATATATCCCAGCCTATCAGGAGGAGGTCAAAAACCTACCTTTCTCTGTGAGGTGGGAAACAGGGTGCCTTCACACAGAAGTTAAAGTTATGTAATATATATTTTGCACTACTCACAGTGGAACACAGTTTTTTACCCCAGCTTTGCAGCTCTCAAGCTGAATACAGCTGGTGATTAGCTGAGCTGTGTGACTGCTGCTGCCAATTGGCTCAAAAGTCGATTCCTGAATCAGCAGTTCTCTGCAGCTCCCAAGCTGAACTTTATCTGTAAGTTAAACCCATAGGGCTCTATTTATAAAGCTGCAAATGCAGCTTCAAAGTCCAAGCGTTTCAGGATTGTGCAAGGGCTCCTGAAACACGTGTCTTAAGACCGCTGCTACTTAACCTCTCCGCCATATCAAAAGTGGCCGAATTGCGACTTCCAGATGCAGAAAGACGGTTGCGGAGGCTTTGTCAAATAAAAGGAACACTTAACTGTGAATAGTATATGATGTAAATTCCCATTCCCTTTCCCTCCCCTTCATTTCTATGTTAAAAGATTGGTAAAAATTCAGTGGAATATACAACGTGTTAAAGTACCTATGTAATTTATGACTACTGTATATTCTCATTGACTTTGTCATTTGTCAGTTGCTTAACTTCAATTAAAAAGTATTTGAAACAAAAGTGTCCGAATTAAATCATCAGATCCATAAGAAAAGTTTGCCAGCCGGGTTGCATTTTGAAGTATCTGGGTGGGTGCAGTGTAATGTTTTCTAATTCTAATATTATATCATATTTTTAATACTGGCACATTTAAGCTTCAATTTTAGCTGGGTGGTTAGCAAAATTAGCCGTGTGGTGCACCTGCTAAATAGGTCCTGGGGAGAACACTGCATTCAGGATGATTGACAAGGTTTGGTTGCTGAAAACAAGAGAGAACTAACCTTGTCTGCCTGGCATTTGTTAAATGGAGGCCATAGAGTTCCCGGGTGAGAAGTGAAAAACAAAATGGAAAATGTCATTCTCTACCAGTAACAAGTATCAAACTCTTAGCATTAGACCATCTTACATCATTAAAGGGATACCTCTTGCAGTTTTTTAAGTACATAACACCTAAATAAATATTTACACAGCTTTGACTCACTGCTGAAACTACAATCCATGTGACAAGCTACCCCACACCTTATATCCCTGCACCCTCAACCTGTAGACTGCATTCTCTTCGGAGCAGGACCCTCCTCCTTTTGTATTAGTTTTGTTTAGTCTATGTTTTTGTGTCTTATCACAAATCTTTTTAATTGAATACAACTATATCTGTACCCAGTGCTATGGAAGTTAGCAGCGCTTTCCAAATAAAGGATAATAATAATAAATATAAATTCTTGAACTTTTTTAAAATTAAGATAAGTTTAACGATACAAAAAATAATAAAACATTTTTGCAGACAAAGGATATCCAGCACCTTTCTGAACTAACAACCTTTTTTTTTTTATAAGCAATCAATTTATTAATTGACTAAACTAACAAAAAACAGGATGAATGAGGTAGCAGAATAACAGTCCTCTGCATAGACTTTCCATCCCACCATCCTGAATATTTTTTTTTTTTTATTAACACCCAGGTCTATCAAGTTCCCTGTAGGCTCATATGGATGTTTTTATTTTTTACCAGTCAAAAAACAACAGATTATACTTGTGCTTAAACTCAGCTCAAGAAGGCTTACACAAGTGGGATGAACTTAATTCCTATGGGCCCCATTTATTAAGTTGTCAGCAGTCAATCCATGGTGAATTTTGCTTTGTTCTAGATGTGTAAATCTGACTTTAAAACTATGAAACCTTCATCACTATAAAAAATATTATTTTTCTGCTCAGATGTGAGTGTGAAACTCTTTTACAGACTATCAATAAATGCCTCATTTCAACTAATACTCATTACTAACATCCAATTTTGTTGAACAGCATCTTGGTTAGTATAATTTAATCACTATACAAAGAAAAGATGGTGTAAGTGATTGGTTTAGTACAAAACAGAGTTGCCTACCTCACTGATTGCATTCCTCACAAAAAATGCAACACGTTTGGAAAAAACAAAGATACAAGGATGGAGGTTGCGCCTTACGGTAATCTGTCTCATGTGAAAAATAAAATAAATTACATTATGTGTATAATGTGACAAGTAATAAATAGTGCGTAATTGATGTGTACAGATTATAATAATACCAAATATTAGGCAACAGATTATAATAATGCCAAATATTAGGCAACAATGAAGAAATAAAGATACAGATAGTATCTATGTGCTCATGGTAACAATGTCATAATAAAAAGAAAATAATATAAAGAACGGGATAATACAGTATTAAAAAGAAACAAATTTATTACAATAGTTATATGACAATGTCACTGGTAAAAAAATCCTAAAACATATATAAATATATGAAATGAACGGTGTTCCAAAAAAACGTTGCTAACAGATATAATAAGCTATATTCATAGTTGCTTACTAAAAAAAAAATGATGAGAGATTGGGATCAAAAGTAAAATAAAAATAAAAATGTGTTGACCAAAAATGTAGCAGCTGTTGTGGATCGATTGCAAACTTATTCGATAATGAAATCCAATAGTAACACCTTGTACACACAATGCTTAACAGCTTTTTCCAACTTTTTCATGTAAAATCAGTCCAATCCCTTAGAGCAATCTGTAATGGCTATAGTTCTTAGGAGTGACTAGCTCAATGATTCAGTGTGGTAATTAAGTCAACGAGAGATATATTGTCCTTCTGGGTAACAGTGTACAACCCAGTGTTTGAGATAATCACTTACCCAATGCGTCTTCTTGAGATCTGCAGGTTTTAAGAAAAAATTGCCTTACCCTGTGCGTCCAGGCTCACTGTGATATTTGCACCATCCTCTGAGCTAACCGGTACCTACGGATCTTGTGGGAGCCAATCTCTGCAGCTCCTCCTTGGAGCACACTAATTCGAATTCCTTTGTAATGAAAAAAAATTGCTGATGGCTTAATAACTCCTACCGCTCACCTCTGCCTGCTCTTGCAATACTTCAGGCTTCCGACAGTGGCAGTTCTGGGAGACTTAAGGTTCACGCTTACTGGCCAGTGACTGCATGGTGATGCTATGTGCTGGAACTGGTTTCCTTTCTACGCGTTTTCAGATGCTTTCAGATTAGAGGTGGCCTTTAAGGTTTAAGAAATTAGCATATAAACCTCCTAAGTTTAGTTTTCAACTAAGAATACCAAGAGCCATAGATACAAGGTAATCACAGAGGTAAAAAGTGTATTTATATAACTGTGTCGGTTATATATGGGGACTGGGTAATAAAGGGATTATCTTTCTTTTTAAACAACAAAAATTCTAGTGTTTACTGTCCCTTTAATTTATTTTATTTTTCACATGAGACAGATTGCCATAAGGCGCCACCTCCATCCTTGTATCTTCATAATTTAATCACTCCCTGAGGCTAGTGAACTCCATGGTCAAAACATGTCTGTGAGAGTGCAACAAAGTATAATAAAGTCCTGAAAATACAATGCAATATTTTAAATAAAAAAATTTGAATTGATATATCTATATCTGTTATGTATCAATTTACTAAATTATTTACCACATGAACTATTGAACTTCTGAATAGAATTTGTTAAATCAAATGTTTAATTCGAAATTTCAAATTTGGATATTCGATCTAATTATGAACATTCGAAAATGAAAGTAACATTCATAAACTGAAAATAACAACATGTGATTACCGAATTTTAATGGATTTTCGTTCTTATTAACATTTGATTGTCCAAAGAAAATGTCCACAATACTATTCGTTGTACCAAGTGATTTGCACTTTCACCACCATCCCTTGTGCTGATCCATCATCATGAATAAAAAAATGATTAAACCAACCTTGGACACATTGAAAAGAAGTGCCACACAAATGCAAAAATTGTTTTGTGGTGGATTAGAATACTGATGTTCCCATGCATGGTTCAGTCAAATTGTTCCCATGCATGGTTTAGTCGTATTATCATGGAAATAATTTATATGAAAAGTGTGTCTCAATGTTTTCAAATGAATTAGAATGGCTTCAATCTTGAAAATCCTTCAAACAGCAATGCAAGTTACTTTGCATGGGAATTTTGATGAATGAGGGCATGATTTTGAGTCAGTTTTAGGGTTAGCACTAGTAATATTAGTACTTAGGAGAGTGGCTTCTAGTTTATCCCCACACATTTTGACAATATTTTGAAAGTCATATGCTTATAATATTGTATGTATAGCAGATAACCTTATAATCTGGTGACATTAGCTTGAATGACATTTTAATGTTTCCATTATGATGCCTATAATTTTCAATGTTGCAATTTGACGCATCCTTGTAAATCCCATAGCATGGTATAGGTACAATTATGCTTGTTTTAGCCTTATGGGTACATGCCACTTCTGTAGCTTTTCAGCTTAATTTTAATTCCAAACAGTGAAATGAGTTCTTAAAATAAACAACAACAGTACCAACCATAGACAGCTCATTTGGGTCTCAATACCATAGGTGTAATAATTGAAGCATGAGAAACAATGTGCTAGAAAGGTGTGTCAATTACTGCCCTTGTTGATGTTTAAAAAGCAGTGCTTTATTAAATGAAACATTCAAAATATGTACGCATGTTTTAATTTATTTGTTCTGTAACGTTTTGAATGTATTTTTGTAATGTTGGTATCCTTGACAATGGAACTCATTCTCTGCAGCAAGTAAACAGTTGTGAGATAGATACAGCTCCATTATAAGGGAGCTCAATTCACATGTGTGATAAATAGAAAGTACAGATCTCGTGGAATTCTGCAATTTTGGGAGTTTTTCAACAAGATATTGGTTTCACAAATGTGTTTTATTGGATGTTGCTTGCATTATTAGGTTACATTTATGGTATACTTATTGTTTGCAATGATATATTTATAAGATTTATTCTAATTAATATATATATTTCTTTCATATAGGTGGCAAGAGTCCATGAGCTAGTGACGTATGGGATATACATTCCTACCAGGAGGGGGCAAAGTTTCCCAAACCGCAAATGCCTATAAATACACATCCCACTTCACTCATACCTCAGTTTTACAAACTTTGCCACTTTAGGAGGCGGTGAAGCCTGATGTGCTTGATTTCTTCTGTGAAAGGCGTTTCTAAGCATATTGAAACCCAGTTCCTCTCTAAGCACAGTGTTTGTCTGAGGGATGTGAAGGGAGTATTGCCTGATGATACCATGTTTTCGCCTATGGGAAATCTATTCTAGGGCTCCCTGTAAATTCGGTCGCAGGGATTCATCTGCAGCCTTCCTTTACAGATCGACATTATACTCCTCTACCATTATCTCTGCTGATTTGTTTCAGTACTGGTTTGGCTGTCTGCTATGTGTGGATGGGTGTCTTCTGGAAAGTATTTATAATTTTTAAGACTCTCTCAGCTATGAAAGGTACTTTATATTATAAAGTTCTTAATGTATATTGCATATGTTAGCCATTAGTCACAGTTTCAGAATGGAAATTACGTTGATGGGAGAATTTAGGTATTTTTTTCTTACCTGGGGTTCCGGTTAGCTGTTAACATGGAGTCTGTTTTTAAAATTTTCGCAATGCCGCAAATTGTATAATTTCATTGTGTTATTTTTGGCGTGAATATTTTTGGCGCAAGATCGCGCCTGCTGTGACGCTAGTTGCGTTATTTCATTGCGTCATTTTTGGCGTGAATTCGCACCTGTTATGACGCAAGTTGCATCTTTTCAGTGCATCATTCTTGGAGCCAAAATTTGTTATATTAAGCCTCTCCCTCTAATGCTCACTGCTCTCGTTATATTATAGAGAGCTATGATGCTTGCTTTTGATTTTACTTTTTGTATAAGAATTTTATCATAAGCTTTTTTCCCATTCCTGAAACTGCTTTATTGAGGAAATTAGATTTTTTTTTAAAATGTTATTTTTTCTTTTTTGTTACATTTTGCAAGATGTCTCAAACTGATCCTGCCTCTGATGTTACTGTAGAAACTAATCTACCTGAACACAATTCTACCAAAGCTAAGTGTGTTTGTTTTAAACGAGCTGATATAGTTTCTTCAGCTCAATTATGTGGTATTTGTTATGACAAATTATTACATACTGATCATGTTTATATGAGTACAAATACATCTACTGTTATTCCTTCTCAGTCTAACCTGATATTCCTGCAGATATGATTTTTTTTTATTGCTGCAGCCATAGAGAAGGCTATAACTGCTATTGCGCCTTCCAATAAACGTGAAAGGTCTTTCCAAACTTGTCATAGAGCTAATGAATTTTGTACTGACCGACAGCATACTGAAATATCCTCTACTGATGAGGGTTCCTCTGACTCAGAGAATCCTGCATCAGAGACAGAAATTGACAAATCTTCTTTTTTATTTAAAATTAAACATATCCCTTCTCTATTAAAGGAAGTATACGACTAATAGTCGTTTAAATTCTGTATTTTAGACTTCTGAGGTTACTCTTGAAGTTTTTCTTATTCCAGATGCTATCTACAATATGATTGCTTTAGAATGGTCTAAACTTGGTACCTCTTTTAACCCTTCTTCTAGGTTTAAGAAGTTGTATCCTTTACCTGTGGCTAGTCTAGAGTTTTGTGAAAAGGTCCCTAAGGTTGATGGGGCTATTTCCACTCTTGCCAAATATACTACTATTCCTATGGAAGATAGTACTTATTTTAAGGATCCTTTAGATAGGAAGCTTGAATCTTACCTTAGAAGAGCATATTTACATACTGGCTATATTCTTAGACCAGCTATTTCTATGGCTGATGTTGCTGCTTCTTCAACTTTTTGGTTGGACACTTTAACGCAGCAGTTATCAGATCCTGAACTATCTAGCATTGTTCTTTTACTTCAACATGCAAATCATTTCATTTTTGATGCTATATTTGATGTCATTAGGATAAATGTCAAATCTATGTCTTTAGCTATTCTAACTAGAAGAGCTTTGTGGCTTAAATCTTGGAATGCTGACATGTTGTCTAAATCTAGATTATTATCTCTATCTTTTCAGGGTAATAATTTGTTTGGTTCTCAATTGGATTCTATTATCTCCACTATCACTGGGGGTAAGGGAGTTTTTGTGCCCCAAGACAAGAAATCTAAGGGTAAATTTAAAGCTCCCAATCATTTTAGTTCCTTTGTCAGAATAGAGAACAGAAAATCTCTCCTTCCCCTAAGGCCTCTGGCTCTAATTGGAGACCATCTCCGAATTGGAATAAATCCAAACCTTATAAGAAACCAAATCCAGCCCCTAAGACTGCATGAAGGTGCGGCCCTCAAACCAGTTCTTCTGGTGGGGGGCAGACTAAAGTTATTTCACAACATTTGGACAGATTCTGTCCAAAATCAGTGGATTCAGAATATTGTTTCTCAAGGGTATCGAATAGGTTTCAGAATAAGACCTCCCATGGGAAGATTTTTTCTTACTCATGTTCCAACAAACCCTGTGAAGGCTCAGGGTTTTCTGAAGTGTGTTTCAGACTTAGAGCTTTCAGGGGTGATTGTACCAGTTCCTCAGTAGTAACAGGGATTGGGTTTCTATTCAAATCTATTCATTGTCCCAAAGAAGGAAGATTCTTTCAGACCAATCCTGGATCTGAAAACTTTAAATCGTTTTCTAAGAGTCCCAACTTTCAAGATGATGACTATAAGGACTATTCTGCCTTTTTGTACAGCAAGGTCATTTCATGTCCACAATAGACTTACAGGACGCTTATCTTCACATTCCTTTTCATCCAGACCACTATCGTTTTCTGAGATTCTCTTTTCTAGACACGCATTACCAATTTGTCGCTCTTACATTTGGCCTAGCAACGGCACTAAGAATTTTCTCAAAGGTTCTCGGTGCCCTTCTATCTGTAATCAGAGAGCAGGGTATTGCGGTGTTTCCTTATTTGGATGATATCTTGGTACTAGCTCAATCTTTTCATTTAGCAGAATCTCACATGAAACAACTAATGTTGTTTCTTCAAAGACATGGTTGGAGGATCAATTTGCCAAAGAGTTTCTTGATTCCTCAGACAAAGATCATCTTCTTAGATTTCCAGATAGATTCAGTGTCCATGACTCTTTCTCTAACAGACAAGAGACAAATTAAATTGGTCTTACCTTGTCTAAACCTTCAGTCCCTGTCATTCCCTTCAGTGGCTAAGTGCATCTAAGTTTTAGGTCTCATGATTGCAGCATTGGACGCAATCTCCTTTGCTCATTTTCATATGAGACCTCTACAGCTTTGCATGCTGCATCAGTGGTGCAGTGATTATACTCAGATATCACAGTTGATATACTTAAATCCCAACACTCAACCCTCTCTGACCTGGTGGTTAAACCATCACCTTATTGTTCATGGGGCCTCCTTTGTTCATCCTTCCTGGATTGTGATCACAACAGATGCAGGTCTTACAGGTTGGGGAGCTGTCTGGGGGTCTCTGACAGTACAAGGGGTTTGGAATCCTCAAGAGACGAGGTTACAAATAAATATTTTAGAACTCTGTGCTATTTTCAGAGCTCTTCAGGCTTGGCCTCTATTAAAGAGAAAACTTTACATTCGTTTTCAAACAGACAATATCATAACAGTGACATATGTCAATAATCAAGGGGGGACTCGCAGTCCTTTAGCAATAAAATAAGTTTCTCTGATACTTTCTTGGGAGGAATCCAACTCTTGTCAAATCTCTGCGATTCATATCCCAGGTGTAGACAATTGGGAAGCGGATTATTTCAGCCGTCATTCTCTACATCCGGGAGAGTGGTCTCTCCATCCAGATGTGTTGTTTCAACTTGTACAGATGTGGGGTCTTCCAGAAATAGATCTGATGACCTCTCGTCTGAACAAGAAACTTCCCAGATACCTTTCCAGGTCCAGGGATCCTCAGGCGGAAATGATGGATGTTCTAGCGGTTCCCTGGTTTTACTAACCTGCTTACATTTTTCCGCCTTTGGTTCTTCTTCCAAAGGGGATCTCCAAGATCATAATGGAACAATCTTATGTGTTTCTGATAGGACCAGCATGACCTCACAGGTTTTGGTATGCGTACCTTGTCCGAATGTCCAGTTGCCAGTCTTGGTCACTTCCTATAAGACCAGACCTTCTGTTTCAAGGCCCAGTTTTCCATCATGATCTCAAATCTCTAAATTTGAAGGCATGGAAATTGAATGCTTAGTTCTTAAAGGTTTCTCTGACTCAGTAATTAACACTATGATACAGGCTCGTAAGTCTGTTTCAAGGAAGATTTATCATAGGATTTGGAAAACCTATATTTCATGGTGTTCCACTCATGATTATTCTTGGCATTCTTTTAGAATTCCTAGGATTCTACAGTTTCTTCAGGATGGTTTGGATAAAGGTTTGTCTGCAAATACTTTGAAAGGACAAATCTCTGCTCTTTCTCTCTTATTTCATAGAAAGATTGCTAAGCTTCCTGATATTCACTGTTTTGTTCAGGCTTTGATTCGTATCAAACCTGTTATTAAATCAGTTTCTCCTCCTTGGAGTCTCAATTTAGTTTTAAGGATTTTGCAGGCTCCTCCTTTTGAGCCTATGCATTCTTTGGATATTAAACTACATTCTTGGAAAGTGTCATTTCTTTTGGCTTTCTCTTCTGCTAGAAGAGTTTCTGAATTGTCTGCTCTCTCTTGTGAGTCTCCTTATATGATTTTTCATCTAGATAAAGCTGTTTTGTGGACTTTGTTTACATTTTTACCTAAAGTTGTGAATTCTAACAACATCAATAGGGAAGTTATTGTTCCTTCCTTGTGTCCTAATCCTAAGAATACTCTTAAAGGGTCTTTACATTCTTTGGATGTGGTAAGAGCTTTGCAATATTATGTTGAGGCTACTAAAGATTTCAGAAAGACTTCTAGTCTATTTGTTATTTTTCCTGGTTCCAGAAAAGGTCAGAAAGCATCTGCCATTTCCTTGGCATCTTGGTTGAAGCTTTTGATTCACAAAGTTTATTTGGAGGTGGGGCAGTCTCCGCCTCAGCAAATTACAGCTCATTCTACTAGATCAGTCACCACATCTTGGGCTTTCAAGAATGAAGCTTCAGTTGATCAAATTTGTAAAGCGGCAACTTGGTCTTCTTTGCATACATTTACTAAATGTTACCATTTTGATGTGTTTGCGTCTTTTGGAAGCAGCCTTTGGTAGAAAGGTTCTTCAGGCAGCTGTCTTAGTTTGATTCTAGGCCTATGATTTGATTATTTTTTTTTTAAAGAAAACTTAATTATTTTTTGGATTTAATTACTCAGCGGAAATAGCTGTTTTTATTTTATCCCTCCATCTCTAGTGACTCGTGGACCTCCACATCTTAGGTATTATATCCCATACGTCACTAGCTCATGGACTCTTGCCACCTATGTGAAAGAAAACATAATGTAAGAACTTACCTGATAAATTAATTTCTTTCATGGTGGCAAGAGTCCATGAGACCCACCCAATTCTTTTGGGTTATGATTTTTTATATAAAGCACTTTATTTATCCTGTTCCTCTTTTTTATGCTTTTACTCCTTTTACACCTCACTAACTTGGCTATACATTAAACTGAGGTATGTGTGAGATGGGAGGTGTATTTATAGGCATTTGAGGTTTGGGAAACTTTGCCCCCTCCTAGTAGGAATGTATATCCCATACGTCACTAGCTCATGGACTCTTGCCACCATGAAAGAAATTAATTTCTCAGGTAAGTTCTTACATAAATTATGTTTTATATATATACTGTACATATATATATATATATATATATATATATATACAGTATCTCACAAAAGTGAGAACACCCCTCACATTTTTGTAAATATTTTATTATATCTGTTCATGTGACAACACTGAAGAAATTACACTTTGCTACAATGTAAAGTAGTGAGTGTACAGCCTGTATAACAGTGTGAATTTGCGGTCCCCTCAAAATAACTTAACACACAGCCATTAATGTCTAACCCATTGGCAACAAAAGTGAGTACACCTCTAAGTGGAAATGTTGAAATTGGGCCCAATTAGCCATTTTCCCTCCCCGTGTCATGTGACTTGTTAGTGTTACAAGGTCTCAAGTGTGAATGGGGAATAGGTGTGTTAAGTTTGGTGTTATCGCTCTCACACTCTCTCATACTGGTCACTGGAAGTTCAACATCGCACTTCATGGCAAAGAACTCTCTGAGGATCTGAAAAAAAAGAATTGTTGCTCTACATAAAGATGGCCTAGGCTATAAGAAGATTGCCAAGACCCTGAAACTGAGCTTCAGCACAGTGGGCAAGACCATACAGCGGTTTCACAGGACAGGTTCCACTCAGAACAGTCAGCATCATGGACATATGACCATATGAATAACTAGGTTTCTACTTAAAATAAGGGGTCTCCACTTGTTTTTTTTATTGTGGGGGGCATCCCCTTGATGTTGTCCCATATGCCCATGGTTCTTTCAAGGGATACTATGGTCATCAGCGTATGGCCACCTGGGCATGTGATCCCTTCTTTGGAAGAAAGCACATGTCAGACTGCAGTGCTTATTTTGGGGTGCTAGGGCTCACTTTATAGCCCCACCAAAAAAGGCACCTAGATTTCAGGTGTTTGTAATTCCCATAGCAATAACCTGCTATCTAAAGAAGCATGAGACTCCTCAGATGAGTATTGTGTGTATTTGTGTTGAATACTTTCTTTAGGTAGGTTATTGCCTTTTTATGTCAATCACCTACTAATGAGAGGAGTATAAGATCCCACATAGGAAAGATGTGTTTCCTCTCTTTCTAAACTGGAATCTTATACCCCTCTATGTTATACCCCTCTATGTTTTATGGGGAGTATAGATGCTGGAAGGTGATCACCATTACCAGGGTGAGATGTAGGTGATCTCCCTTAAACCACTCCCTTTATCACATCTCTTTTGCTATGGCCAATTTAGGACAGATGTAAATGAGTTCCTGCACTGATCAATCCATTACTGTGTAGCATGTTGGAAGGTCACAATTTTAAAAACTGCAAACTGCACTCTAGCCGCACTGTGGTCAGTGTAAAAATTTTTAAGAGTTAAATTACAGGAAAAGCAGGAAAATAAATGAGGAAAGTACCTTTTTACTATGCATAATTAAAGATTGTATTAATGATTGCAGTGCTACTACTACTTGCATAGTACTAGCTGTTCTGCTATATATTCTGTATAATAATTATATATATAATATTACCAGGATTTTATGATAATTTACTTGACTTACTGGGTATGGAAATGCAAATATACTTGTGTTTTTTTTATTAATCAGATATATCTAATTCATTAAAAAATAGAAGATTTAATCTGTTACCTCTAGTTTTGGATGATGATACGGAATAAGTTGGATGAATTTGTTTACTCTTGACTACTGTTATAGAATAAAAAAAATGGCTCACATTTTACTATCATGATTTGGATATGGAGTTTAGTGATTATTGTCTTTAGAAGAGTTATGAGAGATATATAGAGGTATCTGGGTAAATTATTGTGTTTCACTACTCTCCACTCTCCATTATTAATATAGCCTTTTTTTTTTTTTTTACATATGAGTGGATCATAAAAAAAAATAATCTGTTATCATATTTACCTATTTCTCTTGGTAACTTTTCTTAAAACTTAGCTACTTTCCATGAGAGCATATTTAGGAAGGCTAAAAAATGTGCATTTGTCTAAACCACTATTTGGCAGCAGTGTTTGGCACAATGTTATAAATACAGGGCTCAATTTATGAAGCTGCATATGAAGCTTTTGAGCCCTTGCTGTGCATACTTGTGAACCTGCAAGCCCAAGTTAAGAAGCAATGATCGAAAGACAGATACTTCCTAACCTATGTTATAACACTATGAATATCATGTACGCTGAAGATTCTTTTTTTGTGACAAATTTATCTTTTTCCAATTTTGCTAACCCCCTGTATAATGTGACAGCCATCAGCCAATCACAGACTAGTATACATTTAACTTATGAACCTGTGCACATGCTCAGTCAGAGCTAGTGCCTCAAAAAATGTGTATATAAAAAGATTGTGCACAATTTTATAATAGAAGTAAATTTGTAAAGTCTCTTAAAACTGCATGCTCTATCTGAATCATAAACGTTTCATTTTGAGTTTAGTGTCCCTTTAAAACATTCTGGACAGATCAGTCCATGTCTTGTGCAAGTGGTTGTGCAATATTAAATTATAGGAGCTCATGCTGCCTATCCAAGTCAAAGGTGAAGAAGATAGATGCCAACCCAAAAGTGATTAGTAGTCAGAAAGCAATATAGAGGAGCGCTCAAATTCTAGCTAAAGTGTGTACACCAGTATGATAATATATATAAAAAAAATATCTAAAAATATGAAAATAAATGTATTAATATAACAGAAAAAAATAAGGATAGCGACAGTTACAATTATATATACGTAACATCATATAAGGACTGGTACCATAAAAATATTACTAGGTATTTATGCACATAAAAATGTGTAAAAAAATTGTCCAAAAAGATAAGGTCCAGAAAAAATATATCCCAAATGTGATAATAACCCTAAAAATTGTGATGAAGATAATCCTAGAAACGATATAGTTCCTGAAGAATATATGTGTATAAATCCTTTAGATGGAGTGATTCTTCCTTTTGAATAATAAATCCTTCTTTTGTGCGATTATGGTGATAATTAGAATAATAATTAGAAAAAGATGTACATAGTGCAATAGTGTATCTATGATAAGGACCCCAAAAAATAAAAGGAGGCTTACCAGATATCAGAAGATTATTAAAATTGTAGTAAGTTTTGGACTTGAGCAAAACACACCTTGTCGACGCATTTTGGCCCTTAATAAGGACCTTTTTATGTTTACTTCAGGTATTCGAATGCAGTTTTGGTTTGCATTCGAGCACAAACATATACATTTTAACTTGTAATAAAAAGTGCAAATTAGCGCGGCTACAATATTCATTGAAAGTGTAGTCTGTGCCTGAGCGAAGTTGTCCACTCTAACCATTTTCTGGTTAACAAGCTTTACCATGGACTTATAATATCAAAGCTGCACTCTAATGTTACCGTGGTCAGGCAATATCGGATTTCCCGTGCACTACCATTTGCACACCTCTTGTAATCTGTCCCATTGTAAACTCACTAGTGAGCAGTGTACTCTAATCCGTCTGCCCAGTTTGCATCACTGTCTAGTCTCTATTGTATCAATAAATAGAGATAGAATGTTGGATAGCTCTGGATTACAGTTGTTTCTGCTGAAAAGCAAAATTTGACAGTGCTTTAACACTAAAGATAAATAAATTAAAATTAAATAATAATAATAACTAAAATATTTACTTTGGTAATGCAATAACACGGGGTCCTTTTTGTTAATTTATATTAGCATTGTAATATTGCCAAAAGCATTTTATTGATGTCGGCAGTTAAAGTTGGAATATCGCTAATTAGTCATTTTCGACAATGTACCACTATTTGATCATTAGTCACACCCCAATGAAATCAAAGTGACATGCAATTAGTTTATATGAATATAAATGAGATGTTTACAAAATAACAGGTGGTATGGTTTTTCTATCACTGATTTTGATAAATATGGACTTTTTTAAATCTAAGAATTGTAGATCTTACATCAGCAACTAATGATGGATGTGATTTATCACATGCAAAGCAAAGGAGTGCACCTCTTAAGTGATTCAAGCAAATTGAACTTACTATACATTTTGGGCTAGATTACAAGGTGCGTGTGATATTGCATTATCGTGCCCACATTAACTTGCATGCGTATTGCAAGTTGAAAGTAAATGCGACTACAGAAGTGCAAACTAAATTTGCACTCTTCTGGTTAGTGCGACTGAAGACCTCGTCTAAAGGGTAAAGGCTAAAAAAAAAGTTGCATTAAACACATCATAAATAAATTAAAATAAAGTGTTGCACTCATAAATACACTATCTAATAAAATTAACCATATAAGTATTAAAAAAGTTATAAGGGTTAAAAGGTATATTGTATATACACATATAAACACATATATACCGTGTATACACATACATACATATGTATATATACTTTGGATCCCTTTCCACTCAAATACCTGAAAACAAGAAAAATCATTTTTATTCAATTTTAATATTTAATAATCGCCTAGATTACGAGTTTTGCGTCATGAGGGGTGCGTTGCTAACTTGCAGTTTTTTCTCACCGCTCATTTTCCTACAGCGCTGGTATTACGAGTTTTTATCAACCCGGCGTTAACAGGCAAGAAGTGAGTGTAGAGCAAAATTGTGCTCCATACCGCACTCCAATACCAGCGCTGCTTAAGTGAGCGGTGAACTCGTTGTACGTGCTCGTGCACGATTTCCCCATAGACATCAATGGGGAGAGCCGGGTGAGAAAAAGCAGCGTAAAACTCAGTAATGCAGCCCCATTGATTCCTATAGGGAAACTAAAGTTATGTTTACACCTAACACCCTAACATGAACCCCAAGTCTAAACACCCCTAACTTTACACTTATTAACCCCTAATCTGCCGCCCCCGACATCGCCGAAACCTACATTATACTTATTAACCCCTAATCTGCTGCTCCAGACAGCGCCACCTACATTATATGTATTAACCCCTAATCTGCTGCCCCCAACATCGCCGACACCTACATTATATTTATTAACCCCTAATCTGCTGCCCCTAACATCGCCACAACCTACCTACATTTATTAACCCCTAATCTGCCACCCCCAACATTACCGCCACTATTCTAAATTTATTAACCCCTAAACCTAAGTCTTACCCTAACACCCCCTAACTTAAATATAATTTAAATAAATCTAAATAAAATTAATATCATTAACTAAATTATTACTATTTAAAACTAAATACTTACCTATAAAGCCCTACGCTAGCTACAATATAACTAATAGTTACATTGTAGCTATCTTAGGGTTTATTTTATTTTACAGGCAAGTTTGTATTTATTTTAACTAGGTAGAATAGTTACTAAATAGTTATTAACTATTTAATAACTACCTAGCTAAAATAAATACAAATTGCCCTGTAAAATAAAACCTAACCTAAGTTGCACTAACACCTAACACTACACTACAATTAAATAACTTACCTAAATTAAATACAATTAAATAAATTAAATACAATTAGCTAAATTACAAAAAAACAAACACTAAATTACAGAAAATAAAAAACAAATCACAAGATATTTAAACTAATTACACCTAATCTAAGAGCCCTATCAAAATAAAAAAGCCCCCCCAAAATAAAAAAAAAACCCTAGCCTAAACTAAACTATCAATAGCCCTTAAAAGTGCCTTTTGCGGGGCATTGCCCCAAAGAAATCAGCCCTTTTACCTGAAAAAAATACAAACAACCCCCCCAACAGTAAAATCCACCACCCACACAACCAACCCCCCAAATAAAACCCTAACTAAAAAAAACCTAAGCATTGCCCTGAAAAGGGCATTTGGATGGTCATTGCCTTTAAAAGGGCATTTAGCTCTATTGCTGCCCAAAGCCCTAACCTAAAAATAAAACCCACCCAATACACCCTTAAAAAATCCTAACACTAACCCCCGAAGATTCACTTACCGGGAGAAGTCTTCATCTAAGCGGCAAGATGTCCTCAACGAAGCCGGCAGAAGTGGTCCTCCAGACGGGCAGAAGTGGTCCTCCAGACGGGCAGAAGTCTTCATCCTTCCGACGTGGAGTGGCTCCATCTTCAAGACATCCGGCGCAGAGCATCCTCTTCAACCGACGGCTTCTTCGGAATGAATGTACCTTTAAGTGACGTCATCCAAGATGGCATTCCTTAGATTCCAATTGGCTGATAGAATTCTATCAACCAATCGGAATTAAGGTAGAAAAAAATCCTATTGGCTGATGCAATCCGCCAATAGGATTGAACTTCAATTCTATTGGCTGATCGAATCAGCCAATAGGATTGAGTTTGCATTCTATTGGCTGATTGGAACAGCCAATAGAATGCCAGCTCTACCTTAATTCCGATTGGCTGATAGAATTCGGAATCTAAGGGACGCCATCTTGGATTGTGTGTTATTCTTTGCACAAGGTCATGCTAAATATAATGCACCCTGCACTAATGATTGCACTCCACTTGTAAGCTATTCCTTTATGTTTGCTTATTTTTAGTTTAATTAAAGGATATAGTAATCATATCTGAAATGCACATGTCTATATTTTAATTTTGCATAGATGCTTTTTGGCAGTACACTTATATTAGCAATATTTTTTATTACAGTGATAGCTTTTACTGTGATGACACACACCACCACTACCACCTTCCTGAATTCAGGTATGCTGAGTATATATATATATATATATATATATATATATATATATATATGCTGTCTGTGCACATGTACAGTTAAAGTTATTAGTTAAACATAAATACTATACATTTTTAGTGTCATTCCCCGTTAAGTGAATTATTGAAAAGACAGCGACAGACATAAATATTCAAGGCAAAAGTATATTATGGATACTAGATCACATTAAGTAATATTATACTAGCTGACTTAAGGACCTTTGGGAATGGTGCTTTGAAATACCAGAAGATACTGCTTACTTTGGATACATTTAAATAGATGCACCTCATAAATACCAAACCAGGTTCTTACTTTTCTAGACCATAATAAAGGACATATCAGCACGGCAAACATCTACTGTACTGGCAATATTAAACCAAGGATCCCATATATTGTGTGTATATACCGATATAAATATGAGTATACTATGGCCTAGATTCATAGAGGCTTGTGAGGTTGCCATAGGGCCTTATTGTAAATTATATAGAGCATTGTTCACCAATGATTTCCAGCTTTAGTTAGTGAGCATTCCTGATATTGACATATATAGTTTTGTGAGGTGTGCAATAAACAGTGCCACGCACATCAAGGGCCTAATATTTAAAAACCCACAGCATGGAGAGAAATCACACAAAATCTTTGGGATTTTTTAAACCTTGTATTGTAATGTAGGAGTCTCTGTTTCAAATAAAGAACATTACACAGCAACATAAATGTCTCAAGTTAAAATTTATATTTCTAAAAAAATGTAAGGGCCTTGCCTAGCTGACGAGATTTCTTAGCATATATCCCCTGAGAGGCAAGGTTTTGAATAGCAGGCCCCAAGTGAGAATCACTAGCAATACTGAAAAGCAATAATAACAACCACCACAATACTCAGGAAACAATATTGCAAAATGGTTAATATAAATGTTTGTAAAATATTCAAATATAAACGTTTCTCCTGACTGTGGGCACTCCAGGCGATCTAGAGACATGCTCAGGTTGTTTCACCTACACCTCAGCCCTCTATAGACTCCATTGCCCCTGTTTTAATTTGTTTGTTCTATCACTTTTTAAAGGCATTTTTGTGATCCCAGCATCTTTCACAATGGAACTCATTCTATGCATAGGATACAAACAGGACCAAAATAATTCATCATTTTGGCCCTGTTTGGATCCTGTACCACACACAGGTGGCTGTGGTTATACCAGAAGTGATCACCTCAGCTGGAGGTAGCAGTTGGGAGCAGTAGCTGTGCTGGTACCATCTCTGGCTCAGGAGCGGTTCTCCGTTTGCCAGGTACACTGTCAGAAAAAATGTGCAAAAATCGTACCTTTAGGGGTACAACAGCTTGTCACTGAGGCAGTACCCTCAAAGGTGCACCCGCTGTACCCTTTAACATGGTAACAAATTGGTTCCCCTTGCAGATTGTACCTTTTAAAGGCAAATATGTACCGTTGGTGAGTAGATTGGACCTCAGTGCTATGGTACCATAATGTACCCTTAAAAAAAAGATTTGGCCTTTTAAGGTTCCTGACCCAGTGACAAGCCCTTTGTACCTCATGATGGCAAATTTGTACTCAACACAGCATATTAAAATGCTCATGTTCCCTCAAACTTATTATATAACATTCAAATATGCATTCATTTAATGTGTACTTTTTCAGACAGTATTACAATAGCCACACTGCAGTTTTATAAGTTTGGTTAGTCTAGTGTAGCTATGACTGCTAAAGGATTTCCTGAAACAACCAGGATAAGCAACTAGTTCCAAAAAGAGCTACTCAATATGTTTTATTTCACTCTGTACAAGACTCTAACATACCCCGTTTAACTTAGGGTGACATGCTACATTAAGCATAAATATATAGAAAACAACATAATAATAAAAATGTAACTCAAATGAAAGGAAGGGGGATTCAGGGGAGGGATAAATGATAAAACTTACAACCGTACATTGAATTGTCCCTCTATGCAAAATATATGCAAATGAGTCTATTTTCCCAGTACACATTTTGGTGATGAGCCTAATACCAATAGATAGAGCTGTGTTACACATGTCATGGAACTTTCAACCAATAGATTGCGCTATGGCGTGTTACACAATGTCTATGTATGTGACTGGGGAATGGTTACTATTTTATATTTTTAAAAACAGGTTATTAACCCCTTAAGGACCAACGACGTACAGGGTACGTCCTACAAAAAAATGTCCTTGACGACCAAGGATGTACCATGTACGTCGTTGGTGTTTTTAAGCGGTGGAAGAGATCCTGATCGCTTCCAGTTGCTTTCATGTTATTGCAGTGATTCCTCAATATCGAGGCATTCTGAAATAACATTTCTTAGCCACCCCATGCAGAGAGAGCCATTCTTTGGCCCTCTCTGCATCGGTTATCGATGGCTGCGATCGTTGGTGCGTGGGAGCCAATGTGGGTGGCGGGTGGGTGGCCATCGATGGTAGACTGTAAGTCAGAGGGGGGTGGGATTGCAATCAGGGCCGCCGGGGGTGGGTGGAAACGCTACACTATGAAACAATATTTTTTTTCCAATACGGTGGGGAAAAGGACTGTGGAGGGTGGGAATTTTTGCCTAAGGGATCTGGGAGGGGGTGGAAGTTGGATATTGAGGGGGTAGCTACACTAAAGAAATGTTTTAATTTATATAAATAAATACCATGTTTTATGGCAAACTGGGTACTGGCAGACAGCTGCCAGTACCCAAGATGGCACACAATAAGATAGAGGGGGAGGGTTAGAGAGCTGTGTGGGGGGATCAGGGAGGTTGGGGGCTATGAGGGGATCCTGCACAGTAGAATTATGTTTTTTGTTTTTGTTTTTTAAAACCTTTTATTTTAGTACTGGCAGACTTTCTGCCAGTACTTAAAGGGACATGACAACCACATTTTTTCTTTCATGATTTAGAAAGAGTATGCATTTTTAAACATCTTTCTAATTTATTTCTATTATCTAATTTGTTTTATTCTCTTGATATTCTTTGCTGAAAAGCATATCTAGATATGCTCAGTAGCTGCTGATTGGTTGCTGCACATAGAAACCTCATGTGATTGGCTTACCCATGTGCATTGCTTTTTCTTCAACTAAGGATATCTAAAAAATGAAGCAAAATAAATAATAGAAGTAAATTGTAATGTGGTTTAAATTTGTTCGTTCTATCTGAATCATGAAAGAAAGATTTTGGGTTTAGTGGCCCTTTAAGATGGTGGGGACAATTGTGGGGTGGGGGAGGGAAGAGAGCTGTTTGGGGGGGATCAGGGGGTGTGATGTTTCAGGTGGGAGGCTGATCACTAAAGCTAAAATTAACCCTGCAAGCTCCCTACAAGCTTCCTAATTAACCCCTTCACTGCAGGGCATAATACACGTGTGGTGGCAAGCGGCATTTAGCAGCCTTCTAATTACCAAAAATCAATGCCAAAGCCATATAAGTCTGCTATTTCTGAACAAAGGGGATGCCAGAGAAGCATTTACAACAATTTGTGCCATAATTGCACAAGCTGTTTGTAAATTATTTCAGTGAGAAACCTAAAGTTTGTGAAAATATTTGTGAAAAAGTGAATGATTTTTTTTATTTGATCGCATTCAGCGGTGAAATGGTGACATGAAATATATCAAAATGGGCCATGATCAATACTTTGGGTTGTCTTCTAAAAAAAAAAAATATTATTCAGGGATTCCTGACAGATATCAGTGTTACAATGTAACTATCGCTAATTTTGAAAAAAAAAAAAGTGGTTTGGAAATAGCAAAGTGCTACTTGTATGTATTGCCCTATAACTTGCAAAACAAGCAAAGAACATGTAAACATTGGGTATTTCTAAACTCAGGACAAAATTTAGAAACTATTTAGTACGGTTGTTTTTTGGTGGCTGTAGATGTGTAACAGATTTTGGGGGTCAAAGTTAGAAAAAAAAATTTTTTTTCATTTTTTCCTCATATTTTATATTTATTTTAAGATAAGATATGATAAAAATAATGGTGTCTTTAGAAAGTCCATTTAATGGGGAGAAAAACGGTGTATAATTTGTGGGTACAGTAAATGAGTAAGAGGAAAATTACAGCTAAACACAAACACAGCAGAAATGTAAAAATAGCCCTGGTCCCAACGCTCAAAAAATGGAAAAGTGCTGTGGTCCTTAAAGGGTTAAACAGCTCTTGTTTATTTTATAGAGTTTAAAACAAAAATAATTCTCTGTAATTTTAGTTAATACATTTGCTTTATGTGTAAGAATTATCATCTTTATGCTCTAAATATAAACATTACAATGTTAAGAGCTTGGGGCCCATTTATCAAAGGGCTTGCGGACCTGATCCGACACTGCGGATCAGGTCCGCAAGACCTCGCTAAATGCGGAGAGCAATACGCTCTCCGCATTTAACATTGCACCAGCAGCTCACAAGAGCTGCTGGTGCAACGCCGCCCCCTGCTGACTCGCGGCCAATCGGCCACCAGCAGGGAGCTGTCAATCAACCCGATCGTATTCGATCGGGTTGATTTCTGGCGATTCCTGTCCGCCTGCTCAGAGCAGGCGGACAGGGTTATGAAGCAGCGGTCTTTAGACCGCTGCTTCATAAGTTGTGTTTCTGGCGAGTCTGAAGACTCGCCAGAAACACGGCCCTTCAAGCTCCGTACGGAGCTTGATAAATGGGCCTGCTTGTGTGCTATTTAGAAACAGCAACACAGTGTCATTGAAGATATGGTTTATTAAGTATTTTTGTTGCTTTGCCCACCTCTTGCATTTTACCAACAACCATTTAACAATAATTATTTTGCTGTACAACATGTATGTTGCATTCATTTTGGGTGACTGACAGTTATGTGAATATGAATAATTGAGCTGTACAAATGATATGGACTTGCAGGGTTTGGCAGCCTTGAACCACCCATACCCCTCAACCTTTTAGTCACACAAGTGATTGTAACTTTTTGGGGGGATTAAATGGTACAGACATGGACCCTTTGACAGTTGGAAACATATTTGTACCTTATTTACCACTAAATGGTACATACTAGTTCCTTAAGGTGTAATTATGATCCATTGAGGGTACAATCACATTAGTTGTACCCTAAGTGTTCACAAACGGACCCCAACCGTACCCTTTTTTCTGACAGTGTACTGTAAATGTGCTTCTAAGTTTGTCTCCAATGTGATAGTTACTGGAGCAGCTTGACAAGTTGAATTCATTAACTAAAGTGAAATTAAGTTTATATTTGGAAATTGTTACTTGATAGCGCTTTTGGAAAACCATTTCTTGATCATATAACAATGTTATCGCCGGATTATCTCTTATATTCGTAAGGATATTATTTTAGAAAAAGCTTCTAAAAACATTTTTTTTGGATGAACAACAAGACTTTTGGAGCTTTTTAAACTTTTAATATGTATTATATTTAGACTTTTATATGACTTATTGATTTTGTATGTGATTAATTAAAAAATTTTAGTTTATTTTATGCTGTTGGATTAAGCCTTTTTTAGGCGCAGACATGCTGTTTGTTTTAGTGGTATACTCATAGTTTGTGTACAGTGTTTGTTCCTTTCATGGTAGCTGAAGGGTCCAATTAAATTGCCAGAGCTGCAATATTTAATTCCATTTTGTGTTCTATACTTATAATTAATTTTGCTCATCTGCAGAGGGTCAGATGCTCTTCTTGACCAAATGTAAATAATATGTTGTATAAAAATAGGAAAATGATGCATATTTCACAATGAAATGCCATCCTTATTTCAAAAAGGAAATATATTTCTATTTTAATAATAAGTTCACTCTAAAAGGTTTAATATTTTATGATCATTAAATAAACGTTTGTTAATTTATTCAATGTAATATTACACTGAGTGCAAATGTGCAAAGTGCATCTAAGCAATATTGTATTCTTGTGTTTACTCATTAATAATTGTAATAATTAAAAATTGTAATAATAATGATTATTTATATAATCCAGATCTCTTCATTAAATGGAAGGTAATACGATTAAACTTTTGTTTGATTTCATTTTGCTTCTGCTATTGGTTGAATATAAATTCTTTCCTGACTTGCTTTAGCTATTGCTGATAGCCAGCGGACTCACTAGCTGTGTACTGAGATTTAGAAGCAATAACAGCTTTAGATTGGCAGGTCAAATGAAATCCTCCTCACTTCAAATAAAGCCCACAAATCATAACTCACTCTACTTTATAGATGTGAGGGCTCTTTATCTGGTGATTTATGTGTTTTACTACAACCTTGACTTTTATTGGTGGATGTGGGAATTGAAATGCAATCTTCAGTCAAAAATAACCTTGTCAATGAGCTAAGAATGTTAGATGTTTTCATTGAATAATCTACAAATTGTCTGGTTATTTGCCTATTTTAGAGCTTGCAATAAATTGCTTACTAAATTGATTGCACTGTAATACATTTTTTATTCAGGAGCTTAAAGCTTTATTTGAAAGAATAGTGGTTCAGAGCTCAGATACAGGGAAGTCAAGTCTCAAGGGCACAAGCCTTATATCCACTTGTTATTCCTTTTACATTTCCTCCATTCCGCACTGCCATGGACTTCAGATTAATAAAGGTAAATGCCTATAAAAAATATATGTGTGTGCATATATATAAATATATATATATATATATATATATATATATACACAGTGTATATATATATATATATATATATATATAATATCATAAAAAATACTTGCATTGCCTCTTATATTCCTAATTTTCCCAGAAAGATCAACCTAATTTTACTTTTTTCCTGACACTACCAAAAATTCTGATTTACTAATGTGTTTACCAGAAAGGCCTTTATTACTCCTAACTGATATTTTCATCAACCATCTATTATACCTCACAACTGTCCTATATCCTGCGGAATTGTCACGGGTTGCTTTTAAGGGACTGACAGAGCCTGGCCTGACATTCCCACTGACCTCTGGACACATCTACAGACTAGCTGCCCCTCTTTACGTATCTTCACCCTCAAACATGTGACACCACCCGTATTTATTTATTTTAACAACTATTTCTTTATTACATATATGTTTATGGTGGGAGCACAGAACAAAGATGTAAATAAGCTCATACCTAAAAATCCTAAATATTTTTTTAGGTCAGATAGCATAATCTTTATTGTATATAATGGTTTTTGGCTTGAATACCATTAAAATAATGGGTTAGATAACTTAGAGCTCAATCTTATAAAGACAAATTTTAGTTTGATAGCTGTTTATCTTGCAATGAAGGATTCTGCATATAAAGGAAAAACACATAGGGGAGATTTAATAAGCAGTGGATGCTGCTTTCTCCACCGATGTTCCCGGCTCGCCGGAAACATAAGTTAAGAAGCAGCGGTCATATGACTGCTGCTTCTTAACTTGTCTGCCACCTCTTAGGTGGCGGACTGCAATCATTCGATCAGATATGATTGGGATGATTGACACCCTGCAGCATAGCACAAGCATTTCTTGTGAAATGCTTGTGCAATGAAGCGTATGCTGTCTGCATTTAGAGATGCAGGGCAGACATGATTCGCTATAGCTTTATAAAATAACTGCACCAGGCAGTTTTTGGGGGTAAAGTTGGCATGTGTGGAGTGTTAGAAAAAAAAAAACGGCACTGAAAAGTGCCTTTACATTGCGGTCTATGGAAACTGTGTGTTCCCAGTAAATACATAAGTACATGCTTATATACATATATATTTACAATTTCCTGCCATCGCTGTGTGACTTACCCCCTTCGCTGTGCTTTGGTTATGTTTTGCTCGCGTTTGCATTGCTGTAAACTTGTAATACTAGCGCACATTAGCATGAGCTGGTATTACTCACAAAAGCGATATTTAGCACTACACTTTTAATCTGCCCTTTAATCTTCCATGTTCATGTCTAGAAAAGTGCTTATATGTGTTACTGAATTTGAATGAATGGAATTTATCAAACCTGTTATTTATATTAAATTGACGTTATGATGAGCATCACCATATTATCTGGTTCATTGCTCAATTATATAATTCCAATACATTTGTATTATAATAGTTTGCACATTTTCTATTATATCTTATTTGCTTCTTAACTTTTCTTGTTTTATATAGATTACGTGGCACGTGATTAAATAAGCCAATAAAAAGTTTATCATTTTGATGTTAATGGATGGCATAGTTTAGCAGACACACATTGCAAGCTTTTAATAGAGCCTACTTGATAAATTGATCCCTTGGCTGGCTATTGTCAGTGTATCAGCTACCAGCTAATGATAATAAAATGAGCAAGTTGTGTCCCCTAAGAGTCATTTTGTATGACTATGATTGAGTAAGTGTTATATAGAAATGCTTCAAGATATTTTGCAAAGTCATACAAGAAGATGGTTATATGTTGTATTTCATTTCACATTTTCACATGCTTGGTAATAAAATGTAGATGGCAATACAGGTTCCTTTTCTTAAAGATCTGCCTGTAATAAGAAGACTATAAATTGTTGGTATAATTTATGTAATATTTTGGATATAGAACACATAATCACCTTTTAGCCTAATTAGGCTGGTAGCAACATTGAGTAAATAATAGATGGAGTTTTTGGATCTGCAATTATTTAAGGGGGGGCGACAGAATAGAGATAACGTTTTATAGGACACCCATTTTTCTTTTTTAATAAATCTTTTTATTGAGAGTAAACATGTGAATATATCCATCATCACGACCAAACATTGCCATGATAATTACAACCAAAGATACAGTAATAAATTGATCTTTACAGATACCTCATTGGTCACGACATACAAGGAGTCAAAGATACCATTACATAGCAGATTGTCAACATAAATGCAATACTTTTCTTCTCTTAAGTGCATATAACATTCATATCTTCACATGTAGTCAACTCTCTCGTTTAACAGTTTTCTCTACTAAAGCCCTACCCATCCCCATAACAATTTAAACACAAACCTAACCTAGAGGATCAAGTCCCCAAACTAGGACCCCATCTAGCCCCTATCTACTTGGATAGCGTGAGGAGAAAAAAAAAGGGAGGAAGGAGCAAAGGCGGCAAATCATCTCTGTCCTCTCCCCTCTCTCTCATCAGCACCTCAGTGTCCCCGAGTCTCGTTTAAGAGTAGTATATGGGCCCATTCACCTCGCAAAGTCTCTTCTAGAAATATGTCGGTATGTCAGAACGGTAAAAGGACCTGTCTTTGAATCTGTAACTCAAAGGTCAAGATTAATCTACGCCATATTTTCAAAAATAAGTTAAGCCTGTTACAGACATCTACTCTAATGTCAACCTGCTCTACAAAAAGCTGCGTCTTCAGCATATTGCAAAAGTATGCTATAGTAGATCTTGTTGTTTTAGTCCAATGGTTTAATATACTTTTCCTGGCTAGCAAAATAACCAAATTAAGTTCTGAGTCACATTGTCTGTACCGCATGCCCCAATTCAAAAACAAAACATCAGTGGGTCTAAGGGAGATTAATATTTTAATTTTTTTTGTTAATCCAATATTGTAGTTGATGCCAAAACTGCCTTATCATCTGGCATTCCCATACACAGTGCAACAGGCCCGGGGACTCCGCAGAGCATTTATAGCATTTGTTGTGCCAATTAGGGACCCATTTAGCCAATCTATTAGGGGTTAGGTAGGCTTTATGTAAAAATTTGATGTGAGTTTCCCTTAGGTTTGCGGAAAGAGTGACTTTTCTAACCTTTTCTAGTCCCTTCCGAGTCTCTTCCCACGTAGTGCCCAAGACTCCCTCCTTTTCCCAGCCTAGCAGGATGGTCGGTTGTAATTGTAACAGTCTTTTCTGCGAGAAGGTTTGATAGATTTCTGATAGTGAGAATCTGCCCATCTTGAAGAGAGATTGGGTGATTCGAAAGGGGGATCCCTCCCAAAAATCTGGGTTACCTCTAATCAGAGCACCCAAATAGTGATAAACCTGCAAGTAAGCGTAGAAGTGGGTTCTTGGGAGGCTCCTTTGTAACATGGAGAATGACTTCACACTGTCAACGGCTCCAGTAGAGAACTAATAGTTCTCAGACCCAACGTCTCCCAATGCACAAAGGGTTTCGTATCAAATCCTGCCGGAAAATCCGGGTTACCACTAAGGGTAAGAAAGGTGGAGCTGTGGCAGCTCTTCCCCAGGAATCAGTGTGCTTGATGCCAAGCTCTTATCGGATCATGATATAGGAGATTCATACCTACTAGCCTAGCTGCTCCAGTTTTCGTCATATGCGGTAAATATGCCAAAGATATATCTCCCAGGGCTGCCCATTCTAAATTAGATTTATAAAAATGCTGCGTACCCACCTGCCAGTCCAAGACAAGGCAAATTAGTGCCACCCACTTATAGAGCTTAAAGTCTGGCAGGGACAAACCACCATTGAGATAAGACATGCACAATTTATCATCAGATATTCGGGGCTTTCTCCCTAGCCAAATAAAGTATCGCATTGCGGAGTTTAGCAACTTTACATCTGTTTTAGTAAGCAATAAGGGTAACATAAGTAAGGGGTACAGAAGGCGAGGCAGTATCACCATCTTTAGGAGACTAACTCTTCCTGCCAACGATAGGGGGAGGGACCTCCAGATCCTCATTAAATTACATAGTTTGGCACACAAGGGCGCCAGGTTGATGGAGTACAGTTTATTGGGATTGATAGGAATCTGTATGCCAAGATAAGTTATCATTTTTGTTGCTATTGTAAACAGATAGTTATGGTCTCTCCCAGCTTTTTTATGTAGCCATAAAATTTCGGACTTTTGCATATTGACCTTGTATCCTGAGAAGGAGCCAAAGTCATGCAGTGTCCTTAAAATAGATGGGATGTGAGTTTCCGGGTCCTGTACAAACAACATTGTGTCGTCTGCATAGAGCACCAGGTGTTGGGGATCTCCTGCGATGTCGATACCCGGGAATACTTGAGGCAGTTTAATAGCTAGAGGCTCTAAGGCCAGGTTAAATAGTAGTGGTGACAGAGGGCAGCCCTGTCTGGTGCCTCATCCCAGATTCACATCGGTAGAAAATAGGTTTTTGACACATATGTTGGCAATGGGGGAGAAGTAAAGATTTTAAGAAATGAGAGAAAATATCCTGACAAGTTAAACCTGGTAATAGTGTGGACAAAGTGTCCCCATTCAACCATTTCGAAGGCCTTCTCCGTGTCCAATGACAGCAAGAAGTTCTCCGGGGTGGTGCATCCAATCCCGCTCGTCTTTTATTCCAAAAGTACTGGGTTATCTGCAGCACCCGACGTACATTAACCGCTGACAATCTCGCAAGCATAAAACCAGTCTGATCCTCATGGATCAAGTCTGGTAAGATAAATTTAAGACGTTCTGCCAAGAGTTTCATAAGAATATTGTAGTCCGCGTTTAATAGCGAGATTGGCCTATAAGATTCCGGGTAAAGTGTACCCTTTCCCGCTGTAGGGATAAGAGTCATATATGCCGATGAGAAAGTACGGGCCGGCTCCTTCACTTCGGTAAAATAACCCGTGTATAGGTCTGTCAGCACTGGAACAACTTGCTGTCTCAGCATTCTGTAAAGTTCTATGGGCAATCCATCAGGGCCTGCTGCTTTGCCCAAGGCTAAAGACATAATCGTCTTATCCACCTCTTCCCTAGACATAGGTGCATTGAGCTTGTTCAGTAGTTCCTCTGACACCTGAGTTAGCCTAACAGACTCAAAGAAGTCCTGCAATGTATCTTCTGAGCCATTTTGATTGCTAGAATACAGTCTATTGTAATAAGAAGCAAATGTCTCAGCAATCTGTTTGGGGTCCTTATCCACTTTCCCATTATCTTTAAGGGCAGCAACAAAGCGCTTAGATGTTTTAAGGTTAACCAGGGAGGCCAATAGCCTGCACGATTTGTCCCCATACCGATAATACCTGCCTCCAGTTCTCAGAAGTGTTTGGAATGCTTGGTAAGCTAAGAGTGCATCATACTCCTTCTTTTCTCACGCCATCACATACTTCCAAGTTGCGTCCTCCTGCCCAACAGGATTCGGGTATTACTAGTCTGCAAAAGAATATCAACAAACATTTTGTCAAAAAATTACAAACAGACCTCCATGCTCCACACGTTTCCATGTCAAGCTACTTTTTCCTCCTTTCACAAATCTCAATGACATTAAGGAGCAGAATGAACTGTTTAACCTGAATAAATTTACTTGGTGCAATTTCCTTGGTTACAGTCTCACTCATAAATCCATGCAATAAACAAAAACAGCCCCCCTTGGGGGTATGTCTGTAGGTAGGAATCCCCCCGGAGCAGAGAGACCCCTCAGAGTAAGTGTACCCACAGAGAAAGAACATTAGTAGCAAGCAGTAAACAAATCTCAGTACTCCGGGTGGACCCCCCCCCCCCCCGCCATCACACCGCACATTTCACATTGCCTGTTAGAGTGCAAATTCAACTCACTTCCCTGGGCCTGATGAGGCACTAGTACCATCAGCTGGCATAACTCAAACCTTGCCATTAACCATAACAATAAACTGAAGTAAAACCTAAATAGTTAAAAAAAATCTGGAAGATTCCCCAAATATGAGGAAATACTCTCTCAATTATGGCCAATAGAGCCATCCATTAATCTATAGTGAAGAAAGTGGAATAATTGTTAACACATTCTATCCCTTCAACCCTCTCTTTTCCTGGAATGACCAGGGATCCTGGAGCCATTTTCTGCATCTAAGTAATCTTGTGCTGTTTGCTGGGAATCAAAAAACTTATGGCCTCTAGAAGTGGCTATCTTAAGCTTGGCAGGATATAGCAAATAGGCCTGTCTGCCCTCTCGGTGTAGTTTAGAGCAAATTGAGGAGAATTCCCTACGCCTTCTCATCAGATCCACCGAGTAGTCTTGAATCAATAACAGTCTAGATTTTTCATAAATCAGGGTCTCTACCTTCCTATATGCTCTCAGAATAAGGAGTTTTGTTTGGAAGTGGAAAAACTTAATCATAACCGGACAAGCCTGGGCATTATGATCTCTCCGGGCCTACTCTATGTGCCCTCTCCACACTACCTATTAAGCTTTCAGAGGATATATCTAGCAGTGAAGGGGGGATGGTTTCCACAAATTTTAAGATATCAGCTGGCTTTACCGACTCAGGTAGGCTTAGCAGGCAAACATTATTTTGCCTTAAGCGGTTCTGAGGGTCATCAATTTTTTGTTGTAATGCTAAGGAGTGTTTTTCTAACGCTTCTAATTTACCAGTATTAACAACCTGCGTGTCCTCGAGGTCAGAGATCCTAGTCTCTGCCTCAGTTACCCTCGCTGAGAACTGCTTCACATCCTCTGTCAGAGTATCTACCCTTTTTTGAAGGTTTTCTATTTTGGGCAGAAACAAAGTGGAAATTTGTTTAACAATAGGGTGTGGATCTAGCGTATGGCCCTCTTGTGGCGCTTCATAGGATGATGCCTGGCCAATTGCATCTGGTCCCTGTTTGGCTCTGCGATCAGCATTTTTATTGCGGCTCGCCATAAGGTCCTGAATAAGATATTTCTCCATACACAGTAATGGTAAATTTTAAAGTATAATGGACATCCAATATATACAGAGTTTAAGCAGTCTAAAGAGAACACAAAAATTCAGCAGTATTCCACTTGCCCCCACACAAGAAACAGTTGGAACTATATCAATATACCCCATGCAGATATAAAACACACTGTAAATAAAGGCAGGTGATTAGGCATATAAAGACACATTATATAGGTAACCTCACAGAGTAAAGCACATTTTACAGTGAGCAAAGGACACAAGCAGGACTTTGGTACTTCCCAGCACAGGTATGGTTCTGGAGAGAGCCAATAGCATCAATGCTCTCAATGTAGGCCGGTAAGTTTTAGTTTTTTGCCCAGAACTCCAAACACCAGTAAGGCCTTTATAAGTCCGGCACATAGAAGTCAGTCCTGCCACATCATGTCCCAATCCCTCAATGTCCTTGTATGTGTCGGGCTGTGTTGCACTGTGATGAACGACAGTAATCAGATACCCCTGATGGGGTTACAGAGGCAAGTAGATATACAGTGGCAATTGCAGGACGTCAGACCCCAATCCCCAATGTCAGTGCCACAAGGTGTCCCACATATGTGCTTAAACAGCTCCTGTATAGTGTTCCAGGCCTCTGCATGTATCTTAAGGAGATTCAGGTCTTTTACCCCTTAATTGTGGCCGTGGGGAACAAACGTGTCTGTCTGTGTACCAGTAGTGGATTACCTTAGCCGATTTTTACCTCCTCCGGAGGAGTTGGGGAGCCTTCCGAAGCTGGCCCTGATCTGGATCTGGATGGAGAGGTGGTGGTACTGTTCCAGGGGTCTCGCGCCCCCTCCTCTTAGTTTGCCGTTGTTCGTCTGAAGCTCCTCCAGCCAGTGCACGCCACCAGTGTGAGAAGATGGCCTGTTCAAACACCAGGGTGCTCTCCGTCGTCCTGCTCAAGTGCTGCTTCTGTTTCCGTTATGGCCCGTAAACTGCCTAGGTCGAGCCTCTTGCCACGTGTCACATTGGCATCAGATACCAGGAGGTCGGCGTACGTTTGCCCCACCGGAGTAATATAAATAGGGCACCGGAGCTCAGGGGATCCAAGAATCAATCCTCAGGCAGCCGTAAGTCTGTTGCTTGTATAGTTCTCCGGTCTTTTCCAAGCTCTTCCCCAATCAGACCAAGATGGCCACCACAGCCACTCCTGTTAACAGCCACTCCGCTCTTGTCTCCTACAACAGGCTTTGCTGGGGGAAGGATGGTACACTCCAATGCCCAGACATGATACCTGTCAAGGGCAAAACAAATTTGGGCTCTTTTTTTGTTATAACCGCAATGCAAGCTGAGATGTGCTACAGAGCTCGGAGCTCAGAGCTTGAGCTGCTTCTGTTTAGCCTGCCCACCGGAAGTCCCCAGGAAACCCATTTTTAGCTATGCCTTGTTAAGATTTTACAACTTTTACCCTAAAAAATTACTAAAAGTCAATGCCCAATACACAAATGATGATGGCCAAGAGATTTACGTCAAAGCCTGAGCAGAGAGAGAGGTTACAAAGTGGATGAATTGAACACTAGTGACAAAAGGTTCTGAACTCAGATACATCAGGTTTAAAATGAGAAATTACATTTTGTCACTGGCTACAGTCAGTCTTAAAGTGATTGTAAAGTGTAATAATTTACTGCACAGTATCTAAAAAATAATCTTAAAAACAGGGGCACTTTCATTCATTAAACTTTACAAAGAAGCTTCATTTTTAAAATATTTACCATTTAGTGATGGTAAACATTGCACCATTCCTTGGCCCGCATCTTCTACTATATTTATCATATCGATGATGAATCTGGCTTCCTCCAATCGTTACGCAACGATTGGAGGAAGCCGGATTTGACATTGCTCTACTTAAGAAAGTAGAAGATGCGGGCGGAGGAACAGTGGTTTGTTTAACATCACTAAATGGTAAATATTTTAAAAATGAGGCATCTTGTAAAGTTTAATGAACTAAAGTGCCCCCATTTTTAAGATTATTTTTAGATACTAGACAGTAATAATTAAACTTTATAATCACTTTAATTAAAAGGTCTTATAGAAGGGAAGATACAGTGAATTAGTTTGTTAAAGAAAATAAGTTTAAAAGATTTACTGTTACAAGTTGATGCTTATGATAAACATGAAATTACTAAAATATTTTTTTTTAACCAAGAGTGCAAGAACTTACAAATGCCATGGCTGTACCACCAATAGTTAATCTTGAGGAATATCTTTGGCAACGGTTGAACATGGAAAATATCTGAGATCAGATATACTATGGCCTAGATTTGGAGTTTGGCGGTAGATGGGCTGTTAACGCTACGCGGGCTTTTTTCTGGCCGCACCATAAAATTAACTCTGGTATCGAGAGTCCCAAAAAATGCTGCGTTAGGCTCCAAAAAAGGAGCGTAGAGCATTTTTACAGCAAATGCAACTCTCGATACCAGAGTTGCTTACGGACGCGGCCAGCCTCAAAAACGTGCTCGTGCACGATTCTCCCATAGGAAATAATGGGGCTGTTTGAGCTGAAAAAAAACCTAACACCTGCAAAAAAGCAGCGTTCAGCTCCTAACGCAGCCCCATTGTTTCCTATGGGCAAACACTTCCTACGTCTGCACCTAACACTCTAACATGTACCCCGAGTCTAAACACCCCTAACCTTACACTTATTAACCCCTAATCTGCCGCCCCCGCTATCGCTGACCCCTGCATATTATTATTAACCCCTAATCTGCCGCTCCGTAAACCGCCGCAACTTACATTATCCCTATGTACCCCTAATCTGCTGCCCCTAACACCGCCGACCCCTATATTATATTTATTAACCCCTAACCTGCCCCCCACAACGTCGCCGCCAGCTACTTACAATAATTAACCCCTAATCCGCCGACCGCAAAGCGCCGCCACCTACGTTATCCTTATGTACCCCTAATCTGCTTCCCCTAACACCGCCGACCCCTATATTATATTTATTAACCCCTAATCTGCCCCCCTCAACGTCGCTGACACCTGCCTACACTTATTAACCCCTAATCTGCCGAGCGGACCTGAGCGCTACTATAATAAAGTTATTAACCCATAATCCGCCTCACTAACCCTATCATAAATAGTATTAACCCCTAATCTGCCCTCCCTAACATCGCCGACACCTAACTTCAATTATTAACCCCTAATCTGACGACCGGAGCTCACCGCTATTCTAATAAATGTATTAACCCCTAAAGCTAAGTCTAACCCTAACACTAACACCCCCCCTAAGTTAAATATAATTTTAATCTAACGAAATTAATTAACTCTTATTAAATAAATTATTCCTATTTAAAGCTAAATACTTACCTGTAAAAAAAAATCCTAATATAGCTACAATATAAATAATAATTACATTGTAGCTATTTTAGGATTAATATTTATTTTACAGGCAACTTGGTAATTATTTTAACTAGGTACAATAGCTATTAAATAGTTAAGAACTATTTAATAGTTACCTAGTTAAAATAATAACAAAATTACCTGTAAAATAAATCCTAACCTAAGTTACAATTAAACCTAACACTACACTATCAATAAATTAATTAAATAAAATACCTACAATTACCTACAATAAAACCTAACACTACACTATCAATAAATAAATTAAATACAATTTCTACAAATAACTACAATTACATAAACTAACTAAAGTACAAAAAATAAAAAAGAACTAAGTTACAAAAAATAAAAAAATATTTACAAACATAAGAAAAATATTACAACAATTTTAAACTAATTACACCTACTCTAAGCCCCCTAATAAAATAACAAAGACCCCCAAAATAAAAAAATGCCCTACCCTATTCGAAATTAATACATTTAAAAGCTCTTTTACCTTACCAGCCCTGAACAGGGCCCTTTGCGGGGCATGCCCCAAGAAAATCAGCTCTTTTGCCTGTAAAAAAAAAACATACAATACCCCCCCCCAACATTACAACCCACCACCCACATACCCCTAATCTAACCCAAACCCCCCTTAAATAAACCTAACACTAAGCCCCTGAAGATCTTCCTACCTTGTCTTCACCTCACCGGGTATCACCGATCGGTCCTGGCTCCGATATCTTCATCCAACCCAAGCGGGGGCTAGATATCCACTGAAGAAGTCCAGAAGAGGGTCCAAAGTCTTCCTCCTATCCGGCAAGAAGAGGACATCCGGACCGGCAAACATCTTCATCCAAGCGGCATCTTCGATCTTCTTCCATCTGGTGCGGAGCGGGTCCATGTTGAAGCAGCCGACGCGGATCCATCCTCTTCTTCCGGCGTCTCCCGACGAATGACGGTTCCTTTAAGGGACGTCATCCAAGATGGCGTCCCTCCAATTCCGATTGGCTGATAGTATTCTATCAGCCAATCGGAATTAAGGTAGGAATATTCTGATTGGCTGATGGAATCAGCCAATCAGAATCAAGTTCAATCCGATTGGCTGATCCAATCAGCCAATCAGATTGAGCTTGCATTCTATTGGCTGATCGGAACAGCCAATAGAATGCGAGCTCAATCTGATTGGCTGATTGGATCAGCCAATCGGATTGAACTTGATTCTGATTGGCTGATTCCATCAGCCAATCAGAATATTCCTACCTTAATTCCGATTGGCTGATAGAATACTATCAGCCAATCGGAATTCGAGGGACGCCATCTTGGATGACGTCCCTTAAAGGAACCGTCATTCGTCGGGAGACGCCGGAAGAAGAGGATGGATCCGCGTCGGCTGCTTCAACATGGACCCGCTCCGCACCAGATGGAAGAAGATCGAAGATGCCGCTTGGATGAAGATGTTTGCCGGTCCGGATGTCCTCTTCTTGCCGGATAGGAGGAAGACTTTGGACCCTCTTCTGGACTTCTTCAGTGGATGTCTAGCCCCCGCTTGGGTTGGATGAAGATATCGGAGCCAGGACCGATCGGTGATACCCGGTGAGGAAGGTAGGAAGATCTTCAGGGGCTTAGTGTTAGGTTTATTTAAGGGGGGTTTGGGTTAGATTAGGGGTATGTGGGTGGTGGGTTGTAATGTTGGGGGGGGGGTATTGTATGGTTTTTTTTTACAGGCAAAAGAGCTGTTTTCTTGGGGCATGCCCCGCAAAGGGCCCTGTTCAGGGCTGGTAAGGTAAAAGAGCTTTTAAATGTATTAATTTAGAATAGGGTAGGGCATTTTTTTATTTTGGGGGTCTTTGTTATTTTATTAGGGGGCTTAGAGTAGGTGTAATTAGTTTAAAATTGTTGTAATATTTTTTTATGTTTGTAAATATTTTTTTATTTTTTGTAACTTAGTTCTTTTTTATTTTTTGTACTTTAGTTAGTTTATGTAATTGTAGTTATTTGTAGAAATTGTATTTAATTTATTTATTGATAGTGTAGTGTTAGGTTTTATTGTAGGTAATTGTAGGTATTTTATTTAATTAATTTATTGATAGTGTAGTGTTAGGTTTAATTGTAACTTAGGTTAGGATTTATTTTACAGGTAATTTTGTTATTATTTTAACTAGGTAACTATTAAATAGTTCTTAACTATTTAATAGCTATTGTACCTAGTTAAAATAATTACCAAGTTGCCTGTAAAATAAATATTAATCCTAAAATAGCTACAATGTAATTATTATTTATATTGTAGCTATATTAGGATTTTTTTTTTACAGGTAAGTATTTAGCTTTAAATAGGAATAATTTATTTAATAAGAGTTAATTAATTTCGTTAGATTAAAATTATATTTAACTTAGGGGGGTGTTAGTGTTAGGGTTAGACTTAGCTTTAGGGGTTAATACATTTATTAGAATAGCGGTGAGCTCCGGTCGTCAGATTAGGGGTTAATAATTGAAGTTAGGTGTCGGCGATGTTAGGGAGGGCAGATTAGGGGTTAATACTATTTATGATAGGGTTAGTGAGGCGGATTAGGGGTTAATAACTTTATTATAGTAGCGCTCAGGTCCGCTCGGCAGATTAGGGGTTAATAAGTGTAGGCAGGTGTCGGCGACGTTGTGGGGGGCAGGTTAGGGGTTAATAAATATAATATAGGGGTCGGCGGTGTTAGGGGCAGCAGATTAGGGGTACATAAGGATAACGTAGGTGGCGGCGCTTTGCGGTCGGCAGATTAGGGGTTAATTATTGTAAGTAGCTGGCGGCGACGTTGAGGGGGGCAGGTTAGGGGTTAATAAATATAATACAGGGGTCGGCGGTGTTAGGGGCAGCAGATTAGGGGTACATAAGTATAACGTAGGTGGCGGTCGGCAGATTAGGGGTTAAAAAAATGTAATCGAGTTGCGGCGATGTGGGGGGACCTCGGTTTAGGGGTACATAGGTAGTTTATGGGTGTTAGTGTACTTTAGGGTACAGTAGTTAAGAGCTTTATGAACCGGCGTTAGCCCAGAAAGCTCTTAACTCCTGCTATTTTTCTGCGGCTGGAGTTTTGTCGTTAGAGCTCTAACGCTCACTTCAGAAACGACTCTAAATACCGGCGTTAGGAAGATCCCATTGAAAAGATAGGATACGCAATTGACGTAAGGGGATCTGCGGTATGGAAAAGTTGCGGCTGAAAAGTGAGCGTTAGACCCTTTAATCACTGACTCCAAATACCGGCGGTAGCCTAAAACCAGCGTTAGGAGCCTCTAACGCTGGTTTTCACGGCTAACGCCAAACTCCAAATCTAGGCCTATAATTGTTAATCAACATATGCAATGTATTTGATTAAATGTCTGTTTGGGAGTTCTTACAGAAAACCTGAATGTGCACTTAAAGGGACATTGTACCCAAAAATTTTATTTCGTGATTCAGATTGAGCATGAAATTTTAAGCAAATTTCGAATTTACTCCTATTATCAATTTTTCTTCATTCTCTTGGTATCTTTATTTGAAATGCAAGAATGTAAGTTTAGATGCCGGCCCATTTTTGGTGAACAACCTGGGTTGTCCTTGCTGATTGGTGGATAAATTCATCCACCAATAAAAAAGTGCTGTCCAGAGTACTGAAACAAAAACAAAAAAAGCTTAGATGCCTTCTTTTTCAAATAATGATAGCAAGAGAACGAAGAAAAATTGATAATAGGAGTAAATTAGAAAGTTGCTTAAAATTGCATGCTCTTTCTGAATTACATAAGAATAAATTTGGGTTCAGTGTCCCTTTAAGGTGTGGATGGCAGCACATGGATGAAGCATTGGATGGCCCTAGACATAGGTAAAACAGATGAGGCAGTAGCTATACACTTTTGCTTGCAGTATCTACATTACGATTTTGCACCATGAATAAATTACCACCAATAAGGAGGGGTGGTGACTGCAACAAACTATTGTAAGAAAGGGAGACTTTGGGGATTTTTGAACTAGAAACAAGATTGAATACATGCTTTTCCTTCTCTAGATTTCTGTATTTTTAAATTGGATTTCTCATAAAATCTCTCATATTATTTAAACTTACTAATACTAGATAAGTATGCATCATTTTGTTTTTATTGTATTGCTATTTTGTTTGGTATCCACTGATTCACTTTTTCACAAAAATGTTCCTTTATTTTAGCAAGAGCACTATGAAATGAAGCAGAAAGCAATCGGAAAGTTGGCCACATGATGGCAGCAGATCAGCAGACTTGCTAGTAGGTGGAAATTAATTGAAACAATAGATTGGATAAAATAAATACTACAATTTAAACACTTAGTTTATGTGAGTACCTTGAAAAAGCATTGCATTGTTGATGATATTAAGTATATTGATAAAATAATTATTGAGATGAAAATGTGGATCACTGAATCTTATTTGTAAAAGTATATATTTGAATCATACTGCTGAAATTGAGACCTACTTCAAGGGACAGTCAAGTCCGAAAAAAAACTTTGTTTCAAATAGGGCATGCAATTTTAAACAACTTTCCAGTTTACTTTTATCACCAATGTTGCTTTGTTCTCTTGGTATTCTTAGTTGAAAGCTAAACCTAGGAAGGCTCATATGATCATTTCTAAGCCTTTGAAGGCCGCCTCTTGTCACATGCTTTTTTGTTTACTTTTCACAACAGGGGAGAGCTAGTTCATGTAGGCCATATAGATAACATTGTGATCACACCCGTGGCTTGTGGCAGACACTGCAATTAAAATGCAAGTCAATAGATAATAAATAAAATGTCATGTGATCAGGGGGATGTCAGATGATGCTTAGATACAAGTTAATCACAGAGGTATTATTATAACAGTGTTGGTTATGCAAAACTGGGGAATGGGTAATAAAGGCATTATCTATCTTTTTAAACAACAAAAATTCTGGTGTTGACTGTCCCTTTAAATAGATACCTACCAAATGCTCACTCTTTCACTAGGAAGCCAGGAAAGGACAGATATTCACAGCTGTCCTATCCAGGGCATCTGGCTGGGTATCATTTATTCTTTCTGGTCACTTATTTAACAACTACGACATTTGTATAAGAATTTATATTAGTAAATAATACTTACAATAGCAATGGATTTCTGTGGAACTGACATTATTGAGTCATTACTGTCTGCATCACCAGAAGCTATTGAAGTTCACATTTAAACAAAGAATATCTGCTTGTTGCTCATCAGCCTGTATAATCATGGTCTCTCAAGATAACAGGTACATCAGAAGCACTACCAGAGAGAGACACCTCAGGTTTTAAATGTGTCACTGGAAGTGTGAAAAATTACTTTTTTTTGTATCAGTATTTAAAAGACGGTTGGGGGCATATATATATATTACTGTATATATATATATATATATATATATATATAACTGTGAGGCGCACTCTCACTATCCAGCAAAAAGACAAAGTGAACGTCTCAAGTCGTGATATCCCGACGCGCGTTAAATTCAATTGCGTTCAAGCAATCACCTTTACTTTTAACTTGTAATACGTGTGCTACTTCTGACACGCACAAACAGCCACGATAATCTTGATATAGCTTGCGTGCAACTGTTAGCACGCCACTCATAATCTGGCTGATATTACAAGTTAAAGGTTATAGGTTGTGCTTGAGTGAAAGCCCAAGTAGTACCAGAAGAATTAGCACAACCTGGAGTAATGTGTAAGGGTAAAAAAATAGTTTCACAAAACAAAAGTAAAACATATTAATATAAAGTATCATATATACATGTTTTAAATTTAAAAAAAATTATATTCAAAAAAGGGATTTAAAAGGTTGAAAAAGGGATTTGGTATTTGACAAGATGTTTGACTTGAAAGTTTTCAAAAGTATATATATATATATATATATATATATATATATGTCTAAATACGTGTATGTATACATGTGTATATGTGTATTTATGTGTAAATATGTATGTGTTTAAATGTATACACATACACTGTATATACAAAAATATACACACTTTTGAGCCCTTCCCAGTCTAATACCTTGGAATATGCAATATAATTTTAGGTCAATTTGAATATGTTTTTATGTGTTTTGAATAGAAATACTTGAAATTCTTATGTTCTTCAAAATGTTATTTTAATTTTTAAATAGATATCTCTATGTATATCTGTATATACAATATCTATCTATCTCTGTATATATTCATATAGCTATATAGGTATAGATAACTTTTTTACAAAAATATATACAGATACATATAGAAATATTTAAAAATAACATTTTCTTGTAAGTGAAGAACATAGGAATGTGAAGTATTTCTAACACACCTTCGGCTTTAGCAGAGTTGGTCTAGTGCAGTTTTGGTTAGCAAGCGAGCGATAAATAGAAAAGGCTTTCTTTTACATGCCCCATACAGTTCTTGATATCCAAAGTCCTGAAGTTAGCACGCCTGAGTCTATAACTCACACGCTAACCTGGGAGCATTTTTTTATCTTGAGCGCAGTTAGCTCTTATGAGCGATAAAATATTATAGCTCCACTTGTAATCCAGGCCAAAGTACTGTGGGTAAAAATGAAGGTTGGCAAATTAGTACAACTACAACAAATACATTTGACCATTTGGACAGGACATCCATAGTGAAAATACAGTTCTCTGCTTTAATTATTTTTTTTAATGATTTAATAAAGATGCAGTTTTTAGCCAGATAGAACAGTGTGCCCTAACAATATATTTGTTAGATGCTTATTCCCTAGTGTTCCCATCATTTTTGGAATTCTTTAAACTGAGCTACTTGTTTAATAGGCTGGACAATGCATGTGGCAAGGAAACAAAGGAAGTTAAGCAGATGTTTTTTTCTGTCAGACTTCACTGAATTTATGCTTCTTTATTTGTTCTGAACTTCTTAATTTCCCAACAAATAAATCATCTTGATCTGACCAACTTAACAAAATGTGGGGTATGTCCTATCCTTTGGTGTAACATAGAAGCATCCTGCTTGCCCTGAGCAACTAGTTGACCTTACTTTATTTAAATAGAAAACAACATTTGGAGCTAATGTTTGGCTGGTTAGTTCTAAATATAACTTCTTTTCAAGTCTGATATCATTAAAATACCACTAAATACAGAAGCATTGATCAACTGACAACTACACAATAAAAAGACAATGCAATGGTGCATACCTTGTATGTGAAATGAGAAGTAGAATAATATCTGGCACATTTTTAAATTAATCCAAATTTCCCTCCCGTTGTATCATCTGACAGCAGTCAGCCAATCACAAAGTGCACATATGGAAAATGGAGTACATTCGTTCTTTGTTAAATGAAGTGTTGATCACATTGGATATTGAGGAAACTAGTCCGCTTGTTATTAAGACTAGTAAACGTTTAAATTCTGTTTATAAACCTCCTGTGGTTACTCCAGAGGTTTTTCCAGTTCCTGATGATATTTCTGATATGATTTCTAAGGAATGGAATAGGCCTGGTATTTCTTTTATTCCTTCTTTAAGGTTTAAAAAATTGTATCCTTTGCCAGCAGTTACATTGGAGTTTTGGGAAAAGATCCCCAAAGTTGATGGGGCTATTTCTACTCTTGCTAAACGTACTACTATTCCTATGGAAGATAGTACTTCTTTTAAAGATCCTTTAGATAGGAAACTTGAATCTTATCTAAGGAAAGCCTATTTATATTCTGGTCATCTTCTCAGGCCTGCAATTTCTTTGGCTGATGTTGCAGCTGCATCAACTTTTTGGTGGGAAGTTTAGCGCAACAAGAAATGGATTCTGATTTGTCTAGCATTGTTCGCTTGCTTCAACATGCTAATCATTTTATTTGTGATGCCATTTTTTATATCATCAAAATTGATGTTAAATCTATGTCTTTAGCTATTTTAGTTAGAAGAGCTTTGTGGCTTAAATCTTGGAATGCTGACATGACTTCTAAGTCTAGATTGCTATCTCTTTCTTTCCAAGGTAATAAGTTATTTGGCTCTCAGTTGGATTCCATTATTTCAACTGTCACTGGGGGGGAGGGAGTTTTTTTGCCTCAGGATAAAGACCTAAGGGTACATCTAAAGCTTCTAATCGTTTTAGTTCCTTTCCACAAATTAAGGAACAGAAACCTAATCCTTCCCCCAAGGAATCTGTTTCCAATTAGAAACCTTCAAAATGGAATAAATCCAAGCCGTTTAAAAAACCAAAGCCAGCCCCCAAGTCCGCATGAAGGTGTGGCCCTCATTCCAGTTCAGCTGGTAGGGGGCAGATTAAGATTTTTCAAGGATGTTTAGACAAATTCTGTCCAAAATCAATGGATTCTGACTATTGTCTCTCAGGGGTATCGAATAGGATTCAGAGTAAAACCTCCTTCGAGAAGATATTTTCTCTCACGCATCCCAGCAAATCCAGTAAAGGCTCAGGCTTTCCTGAAGTGTGTTTCATTTCAGGAACAGGGTCTGGGGTTTTATCCAAATCTATTCATTGTTCCAAAGAAAGAAAATTCATTCAGACCAGTTCTGGATCTGAAAATTTTTAATCGTTATGTAAGAGTACCAACTTTCAAAATGGTGACTATAAGGACTATTCTGCCTCTTGTTCAGCAAGGGCATTATATGTCCATAATAGACTTACAGGATGCATATCTTCATATTTCTATTCATCCAGATCATTATCAGTTTCTGAGATTCTCTTTTCTAGACAAGTATTACCAATTTGCTGCTCTTCCTTTTGGCCTAGCGACAGCTCCAAGAATCTTTTCAAAGGTTCTCAGTGCCCTACTCTCTGTAATCAGAGAACGGGGTATTGCAGTGTTTCCTTATTTGGATGATATCTTGGTACTAGCTCAGTCTTTACATTCTGCAGAATCTCACACAAATCAACTAGTGCTGTTTCTTCAAAGACATGGTTGGAGGATCAATTTACCAAAAAGTTCCTTGATTCCTCAGACAAGGGTCACCTTTTTAGGTTTCCAGATAGATTCAGTGTCCATGACTCTGTCTCTAACAGAAAAGAGACGATTAAAATTGGTTTCAGCTTGTCGGAACTTTCAGTCTCAATCATTCACTTCAGTAGCTATGTGCATGGAAGTTTTAGGTCTCATGACTGCAGCATCGGACGTGATCCCCTTTGCTTGTTTTCATATGAGACCTCTCCAGCTTTGTATGCTGAATCAATGGTGCAGGGATTATACAAGGTTATCACAATTAATATCCTTAAATCCCAATGTTCGACTATCTCTGACTTGGTGGTTAGATCACCATTGTATAGTTTTAGGGGCCTCTTTCGTCCGTCCAACCTGGACTGTGATCACAACAGATGCAAGTCTTTCAGGTTGGGGAGCTGTTTGGGGATCTCTGACAGCACAAGGGGTTTGGAAATCTCAAGAGGCAAGATTACAAATCAATATTTTGGAGCTCCGTGCAATTTTCAGGGCTCTTCAGATTTGGCCTCTGTGGAAGAGAGAACCGTTCATTTGTTTTGAGACAGACAATATCACAACTGTGGCATATGTCAATCATCAGGGTGGGACTCACAGTCCCCTAGCTATGAAAGAAGTATCTTGGATACTTTCTTGGGCGGAATCCAGCTCTTGTCTAATTTCTGCGGTACATATCCCAGGTGTAGACAATTGGGAAGCAGATTATCTCAGCTGTCCCTCCATCCAGATGTGTTTTCTCAGATTGTTCAGATGTGGGGTCTTCCAGAAATAGATCTGATGGCTTCTCATCTAAACAAGAAACTTCCCAGGTACCTGGCCAGGTCCAGGGATCTTCAGGCGGAAGCAGTGGATGCGTTAAAAGTTCCTTGGTGTTACCAACCTCCTTATATTTTCCCGCCTCTAATTCTTCTTCCAAGAGTGATCTCCAAAATCATCATGGAACAATCGTTTGTGTTGCTGGTAGCTCCAGCATGGCCTCACAGGTTTTGTTTTTTTCCGGATCTTGTTCAGATGTCCAGTTGCCAACCTTGGCCACTTCCATTAAGACCGGACCTTCTGTCTCAATGTCTGTTTTTCCATCAGGATCTCAAATCATTAAATTTGAAGGTATGGAAATTAAACGCCTAGTGCTTAGTCATAGAGGTTTCTCTAACTCAGTGATTAATACTATGTTAGAAAAGACACAGTTAAGTCCTAAAAGAAACTAAACTGTAGAAAACCTGGCGCTGTTAGAAACAGCTTAAATAAGTAAAATAATATGAATGTAAATATCACCAGTATATCAGATTATATAGTCTGAAATCACAAAGAATCAATTGATGGAAAAACAGATCGCTATGAGAATTGTGTCAAAAATGGTAACAAATGTTTATTAAGACAATGTGTTCAACATAAAAATATATGTCTAACAATTTTAAAACCTACGATGCACTGATCAGGCACTTAAAATGGCATAGTATCAAAAAAATGAAACAAAATGAAAATAAAACAAAATAAATAAAAATAAAAATGCAGATAAATACAAATCCCTATATTCCAAACATAGGAAAGACAAACATTTATGTTTAAAAGGCTGCCAGAATGATGATCCCAGAGGAGCAGTCAAAATGGAAACCGGATCAGCTGAGGGTATGAACGGTCTGGAGCTGAAATGAGATCAAGACCCACATCAAAGACAGGAAAAGAGCCACAAAATTATGGTGTTCACTTTTACTTACACCATAACGGTTCTCTGTAGTCTCCGGCTCTTTTTTCTTTTTTTCTCTCTAGTGTATGCCCAATAATCACTGCGGTCCTCTTTTTTCAAGCAGCGTGTTTTTCACTCAATCAAAAGGCAGGACGGCTTGGAAGGGCAGCAAACTCAGTCGGCAGTAATTTCGTCAGGTACACCTGTGACACAGGTATTTGGTGGGCGGAGCAACGCATTTCAGCCCGTTCTGGGCCTTTGTCAAGCTCCTGTTGTGTTAAATGCCCGGTCTTTTAAACCGTCAGCACTTCTTCTGATTGGCTGTAACTCAATTTCAGATCAAACAGTCAATTCTCTTTACATAGCCACCATGCAATGTAAATACAAGTGCAGATCATAAGCTAGTAACTTTGTTTAAAGATATATCAAAGATAGATCTGTCTTATGCACTACAAATGTCACAACGATACAAATAGCAGCCTAAATAGGAACAATTATGTAATAGAGTATAGTAGTTGTAAAATCTCATGCCGTCTCGTAATTTAAAGAGACAGTACTTACATAGAATGTGCACAAACTACAAAAAAACAAAAGACTAAATATTAAATCAGAATAGGCTTAAAATCTAAAATAACATTATATTAATATTCAATGTACATAAAAATAAAATTAAATAATGATAAAACTAAATAAAATAAAATGAAATAACTTGATGCCTTTGCATCCATCTATGACACATCTTCTCCATAATACACCAATTAGATAGGTGAAATATACATTACAGATTCTTTGTGATAGACATATAACCTCTACGGTGTGAAAATATATCTCCAAATTTAATGAGAATAATATACTCAATATAGACTAATATATACAATCTTTATAAGGAACTTAAGGTATACACAATATGGATAGAAGTATAACATATGGATACTATGACAATAAAAATAGTGTCACTATATATTTTGGCCTTATAGACCGATAGAAATTATTTTGGGCCATATAGACCGATAGAAACTGATAGAACTTAATTAGTCCCTAAGAAAACAACCTATATCAAAATCTAAATTTAGACCATTTGGTTTTAGTGTTTTTAAGTCAAAGATCCATTTTGTCTCTCTCTTAATAAGGTCAGATTGCACATTGCCCCCTCTCCAATTTTTCTTTACCTTATCTATACCCATATATGAAAAGCATTTCAAATCCCCATTATTACAAGTAGCGAAATGTTTTGGAATGGGTAATTCCTTATTCCTCTCTAGGTCATGTTTCTCTATGGACCATATATGTTCCCTTATACGGTCTCATAGGGGTCTTTCAGACTCCCCCACGTATTGCTTCCCACAGGAGCATTGTATCAGATAAATTACAAATTTATCAGCACATCTTATAGTTTCATTAATCTTAAACGACTTCCCTGATATATTTGATTTAAATACTTTTTCTTTTTTTGAGTGTTTACATGACTTGTAAGTCGGGCAAGGAAAAAAACCTTTCAGTTTTTTTCTTTCCAAGCTTAATTGGGTATCCTCATTCTTTTTCTTTTTTTCGGTAGGTGCCAGAATAGACTTTAAGTTACGTGACTGTTTGATCTGAAATTGAGTTACAGCCAATCAGAAGAAGTGCTGACGGTTTAAAAGACCGGGCATTTAACACAACAGGAGCTTGACAAAGGCCCAGAACGGGCTGAAACGCGTTGCTCCGCCCACCAAATACCTGTGTCACAGGTGTACCTGACGAAATTACTGCCGACTGAGTTTGCTGCCCTTCCAAGCCGTCCTGCCTTTTGATTGAGTGAAAAACACGCTGCTTGAAAAAAGAGGACCGCATTGATTATTGGGCATACACTAGAGAAAAAAAAAGAAAAAAGAGCCGGAGACTACAGAGAACCATTATGGTGTAAGTAAAAGTGAACACCATAATTTTGTGGCTCTTTTCCTGTCTTTGATGTGGGTCTTGATCTCATTTCAGCTCCAGACCGTTCATACCCTCAGCTGATCCGGTTTCCATTTTGACTGCTCCTCTGGGATCATCATTCTGGCAGCCTTTTAAACATAAATGTTTGTCTTTCCTATGTTTGGAATATAGGGATTTGTATTTATCTGCATTTTTATTTTTATTTATTTTGTTTTATTTTCATTTTGTTTCATTTTTTTGATACTATGCCATTTTAAATGCCTGATCAGTGCATCGTAGGTTTTAAAATTGTTAGACGTATATTTTTATGTTGAACACATTGTCTTAATAAACATTTGTTACCATTTTTGACACAATTCTCATAGCGATCTGTTTTTCCATCAATTGATTCTTTGTGATTTCAGACTATATAATCTGATATACTGGTGATATTTACATTCATATTATTTTACTTATTTAAGCTGTTTCTAACAGCGCCAGGTTTTCTACAGTTTAGTTTCTTTTAGGACTTAACTGTGTCTTTTCTAGTATTCTGCTTGGAGTTTGAGGAATCCTCCATTTAACCTTTTGGCATATAAGTAAATTAATCCTAGCGCAGTGTGATCTTTGCTCTTTTTGTTAATACTATGTTACAGGCTTGTAAATCTGTTTCTAGAAAGATTTATTATCGAGTTTGGAAGACTTATATTTCATGGTGGTCTTCTCATAAATTCTCCTGGCATTCTTTTAGAATTCCTAGAATTTTACAGTTTCTTCATGATGGTTTGGATAAGGGTTTGTCTGCAAGTTCCTTGAAGGGACAAATCTCTGCCCTTTCTGTCTTATTTCACAGAAAGATTGCTAAGCTTCTTGATATTCACTGTTTTGTACAGGCTTTGGTTCATATCAAGCCTGTCATTAAATCAATTTCTCCTCCTTGGAGTCTTAATTTGGTTTTGAAGGCCTTACAGGCTCCTCCATTTGAGTCTACGCATTCTTTGGACATTAAACTACTTTCTTGGAAAGTGTTGTTCCTTTTGGCCATCTCTTCTGCTAGAAGAGTTTCTGAATTATCTGCTCTTTCTTGTGAATCTTCTTTTCTGATTTTCCATCAGGATAAGGCAGTTTTGTGGACTTCATTTAAATTCTTACTTAAGGTTGTGAATTCTAACAACATTAATAGAGCTTTGAAATATTATGTTGAAGCTACTAAAGATTTCAGGAAGACTTCTAGTCTGTTTGTTATCTTTTGTGGTTCTAGGAAAGGTCAGAAGGCTTCTGCCGTTTCCTTGGCATTGTGGCTAAAGCTTTTGATTCATCAAGCTTATTTGGAGTCGGGTCAAGCCCCGCCTCAGAGAATTACAGCTCATTCTACTAGATCAGTCTCCACTTTGTGGGCTTTTAAGAATGAAGCTTCAGTTTATCAGATTTGCAAAGCAGCAACTTGGTCTCCTTTGCATACATTTACTAAATTCTACCGTTTTGATGTATTCACTTCTTCGGAAGCAGTTTTTGGTAGAAAAGTTCAGGCAGCTGTTTCAGTTTGATTCTTCTTCTTATATTTTACATTTTTCCTTTCATTCATGAGAATAAAACTTATATTTTGGGTTGTGGATTAATTTTTTTCAGCGAAAAATGGCTGTTTTTATTTTTATCCCTCCCTCTCTAGTGACTCTTGGGTGGAGTTCCACATCTTGGGTATTGCTATCCCATACGTCACTAGCTCATGGACTCTTGCCAATTACATGAAAGAAAACATAATTTATGTAAGAACTTACCTGATAAATTCATTTCTTTCATATTGACAAGAGTCCATGAGGCCCACCCTTTTTATGGTGGTTATGATTTTTTTGTATAAAGCACAATTATTTCCAAATTCCTTTGTTTATGCTTTTTACTCCTTTCTTTATCATCCCACTACTTGGCTATTCGTTAAACTGAATTGTGGGTGTGGTGAGGGGTGTATTTATAGGCAGTTTGAGGTTTGGGAAACTTTGCCCCTCCTGGTAGGATTGTATATCCCATACGTCACTAGCTCATGGACTCTTGCCAATATGAAAGAAAATGAATTTATCAGATAAGTTTATACATAAATTATGTTTCTTCCTTATTAATTACTGTAATGTTTACAGCTAATTAAATGGTGTTAGTCCAATTGAATGGTTGTCAAACCAAAAATATTTGTACTGAACGCATAATGAATACATATTTCCAAATTAATTTATCCATATGAATTAAAAATAAGTGTGGAATGTACTAAACACAACAGGCAACTATCTCTTAACTATCTCTTAAAAAATTATCACAATTCAGATGTCTAATTGAAAGGCATCCATTTTAAAGGGACAGTCTGCTTCAGAATTGTTATTGTTTAAAAAGATAGATAATCCCTTTATTATATGGGAGGAGCTACCTGAATACAGGTGTAAATGTAACCCTTTCACTGCTCTTAATAAGTCTTATGCCATACTTTGAATAGCCTAGGCTCCATCTAGTGGCCAACAGTTAAAATGACACAGACCTATAAATATATATATCATACAAAATATTTACAATTCTAACTAATACAAAAATGCAAAAAAACAGAATTGCAACAACCCAGGCATGGATAGCATCCCATTTTGGTGCAGACAAATATGACTGTATAGTTTTTCCCTGAGCCTATAACAAATGTATCTCTTATATTCCTACTTCTCTTATAGGCTGGCATGGGTTTCTGACCAAATTCTTTAATATGGGGATTAAGATCTTGTAATACATGCTAATGTCTGTTCATTATCGTCAGTTATATGATTATTTGCAGAATTATATTGAGATATAAAAGTTAACCATTCAGTTTTTGTACTCTCTTTCGGATTTATCTTCAGTAAAGAGTCTCTATATATGTTCCCTATTTCCGTTATTTGTTACTGTATTAGGGATTCTGGGTAACCTCTTATCACAAACAAATCACTAATTTCTCTAAATCTCTTGTCTATAATCCCCTCATCCGATACAATATTTTTTACAATAAGTAGTTGACATTTTGGCAGATTTTAATCAAGGTTGGTGGTTGAGCACTCTTATATTTTAACAAGCTGTTTCTGTCACTCTCCTTTCTATATAAATCCACTCCAAGGACTCTACCATCTTTTGTGACTGTAGTGTCTAGGAAATCACATGTTTTTCACTAAAAGTTATTTTGAACTTAATATGGCGATATTAATATCTTGTACAAATGTTAATAAAGAGTTAATGTTGCTCCCATAGGCCAAAAATATCATCTATACATATAGATATACCAGCAAATACCATATTGTTAAAATAATGGGTATAAATAAACCTCTGCTCATAAGTATTCATAAAGATGATGGCGTATGTGGGGGTGACATTTGATCCCATAGCTGTCCCCTGGCACTGTAAATAGAATTGATCTTGAAAAAGGACTTAATTATCGCATAAAGTAAGATTAAGTAACTCCAAAATAAACTCACATTGAATGGCAGAGTACATTGTACTAGATTGTACAGCATTATAAATGACTTCTGTCCCACTAGTGTGCATAATTAAAGTAAACAGACTGGTTACATCTAAATAAAATAGAATACACTTGCCATTTTGTAAGTTAAATTCCTTTAACTTAGCCAAAAAGTCTCTGGTATCTTTAATGTAGGATGCTGACTGCATAATGGACATGCAGTCAGGGGAGGCAGTGCCTCTTCTGCTTAAAAAAATCATTTTCCTAAATTAAAAAAAAAAACATGCACAACATGACTACTGTTGACCTATGAGCCACGAGTGCCAGCGCCATCCACAAAATGGTTGCAGCTCAACATGGCCAATAAGCCCCCAATTGAGGCAGCTCTCATAGCTGCCTCTTGGGGTAGCCAATCAGCACCGTTCACTTTCCAAGTGATTGACAGCAACAGGATGAATGTGACCGAAGTTGTCCTTGTAGAGTGAGTGAGGAGACTCAGGAGAGAGTGAGACAGAACTCACCCTGGGGAGAGAGCAACAGCCACCAGCCAGCTGTGAGACACGGACACGGTAAGAAATCCTTCAGTTTAGGTTTCAGCCCCCCCAACCAGCTCCCAGTCCCTTTATGTGTTGTGAACTGTCAGTGAGCAGGCTGCACATAGTCAATCAGTGTTCTTGCACTGGGTATATACAAGAAGTCCTGCATTATCATTTATGTTAGTTATCAGTGCCAAAGACTAAGCATGGCCTGCAGCTTGTTATTACAACACTATGGTCAGTCAGGCAGCCGTCACAAAAGTGTACAACAGAATACAAATACGTGGGTCATGCTTTATTAACAATATCTGCTGCTTAAATTATAAGCCACTGCAATTCCCTGATGCACTGTCCACCTCACAAGTTATGTGTGCCTTGATGTATCACATATGCTGGGCCAGTGTTGGTAGCCTGTCCCTCCTGCACATGAAGTTTGTGCATGTAAAAGTGTCATACACACATGTCAGGATTGTAAGCAAGTAACACAGGGGGTCTCTATCAGGGCTTACCTGTGTATTGATTGATTAAATGTTTCTGGGCTTCATCCCTTTAAGATATGACTCCTAAGGGAAGAGTTACCATCTGGAAAATAATTATTGCAGTGGGTTTACAACATGGTCATTTAGCTTCGTGACCTTCAGGGAAACTTGTAAACCCACAGAGAGGTAAGTGGTAGTTGGGGGGGGGGCGTTGTCTAGATATTAGAGGGTATGGAGGCACCAGTTATAGTTATCATGTAAGCCCTGGACTCACAGACAACTACACAGCTTTCAGTGACTCTTTTATTTTGCTAGCTGTGTGTTTGCAAGAGAGTTCCAGGCTTTCTATGTGTTGTATTAAAATTTTTGTTTTGTAATTTTACCTAGGGACTTTGCACCAGGCTTAAATGTGGTCAACTGCCTGAGGCACTAAAAGCTGTGCAGCTGGCTGTGAGTGCTTGTGAGCACCCAGGGATGTGAGTTTTGCAGGGTCATGGGATGAACAGTACTTATGTGCCAGACGTTGACATAACTAACTCTTTTCAGTTACTAAATACTTTGATACACACACACACACACACACACACACACACACATATATATATATATATATATATGTGTGTGTGTGTGATTATATATACATATGTGTGTTTCTTGGTCGTATCATAGCCAGTGACCTCACCAGCCTCTCACCTCACTTCAGTGCATATCTAGAGGTCTTAGAATTCTATCAAGATAAATAGACACAGTCATTAAAAGAGAACCTGTACTGGCCACTATGGGATGTCCCGAGGGAAATTTACTATCCTTATGAATTTGGGAAAGTGTGTAAAAACAGGTATTATAAAGGTTTCAGGAATCATAACCCACTTCCTTTTTGGTTTACAAACCATTTTTAATGCTGTATCTACGGACTTCTCAAGTTCTTTCTTAATTTTCAAAAGATGGATCTCTAGTTAATGTAGTATATACCTGCTTAGCCAATTGGGTCAAAATTTCTTGCACATAATAAGATTTATCCAGAATAACAGCTGCTCCGCCCTTATCAGCAGGCTTACACATAATATCCTTATTGGGCCAGATTACGAGTGGAGCGCAAACATTTGAGCGTGAGTGATAAGGGGTTTATCATGAGTTTTTTAACTTGTCTGATTTACTGCTGGTATTACAAGTTGGAAGTAAACGCGATTACTTGAGCACAATCACGATTTATACTAGAATGATTACTGTGACTTAAGACACAAAAAAGTTGCACAAAACACATTGAAAATACATTACAAAATATAGTTACACTCATAATACCACCATCTAAAAAAATTAATTAAAAAATATTGCAATCAAAATTTATAAGAGCTCAAAGATAGGAGGTATCTCCCTTTACCTGATCTTTAGCTATCGATGCACTCTCTCAAACTTCACAAACTCCCCCTTTCCTCTTTCTGACCACCATCTCCTTACTTGCAACATATCATCCCTCCCTACAACTCTCCCTCCTTCTGCTCCTCATACCAATCTTCACAGAAGCATTATGTCATTAGATCAACAACAGATTTCTAATTCCCTCAAACCTCTCCTCTCATCCTCCTCCTTTTCCTGCCCTGACCAATCTGCCACTATAATTCCACCCTTACATCCGTCCTTGACAATCTAGCCCCTCTTACCATAGCTCAGAAATCAAACACTCATCCTCAGCCCTGGCATACTCCTCTGACACAATACCTACGCAGATGTTCCCGTACTGCTGAGCAGCACTGGAGAAAATCTAGGCGTTCAGATGATTTTCAACATTACAAATTTATCTTGAACTCCTACTACTCTGCCCTTAATTTCCATAAGCAACACTACTTCTCTACTCTTATCTCTAATCTTTCTTCAAACCCAAAACGTTTGTTCTCCAATTTCAATACTCTTCTCCACCCTCCCACACCTCCTAATACAACTTCTCTGTCAGCTCAAGACTTTGCCAACCACTTCAATAACAAAATGGACTCCATCAGAAATAAAATCAGCTCTCAACATAATTCCATTCTTTCACCCCCTCAAATGCTCTCAATCAACCACAACCCACATAACCTTAAACTTCTCCCCTGTTACTGAGGAAGAAGTTTCGGCACTTATACTGCGCTCTCACCTCACTACCTGTCCCCTTGACCCTATCCCCTCACAGCTACTCCCCTCCCTCTCTGCCACCCTTACGCCTATACTCACACACACTTTCAACCTCTCCCTCAGCACCGGTATATTTCCCTCATCGCTGAAACATGCACTGGTCACACCTATCCTCAAAAAACCTTCCCTTGATCCTACCTCCCAATCCAACTACCACCCTTTTTCCCTCCTCCCTCTTGCATCAAAGCTTCTCGAAAAACTAGCTTATGCACGCCTATCCCATTTCCTTACAATAAACTCCCTCCTTGACCCATTGCAATCTGGATTTCGTCCCCATCACTCCACAGAGAAAGCAATTGTTAAGGTTACCAACGACCTACTTACAGCAAAATCAAAAGGCCACTTCTCTCTGCTTATCCTCCTTGATCTGTCTGCAGCCTTTGACACTGCTGACCACCCTCTTTTGCTCCAAACCCTCCAATCCTTCGGCATCTGTGACACAGCCCTCTCGTGGCTCTCTTCCTACCTGTCAAACCGTACCTTTAGTGTAGCCTTCTCTGGGGCCTCCTCTGCCCTGTCACCACTTTCTGTCAGAGTACCGCAAGGCTTTGTCCTCGGTCCCCTTCTCTTCTCAATCTACACGTCATCACTAGGTTCCCTAATAAAGTCCCATGGTTTACAATATCATTTGTATGCCGACAACACCTAAATCTACTTCTCTTTGTCACTAACTGTCTTTCTCACATCTCTAGTTGGATGTCCTCTCACTACCTCAAGCTAAATCTCTCCAAAAGTGAGCTCTTTATTTTCCCCCCTTCTTCTAAACTCTCCACCCCCAATCTCTCTATAACTGTCGACAACTCCATCATTACCCCTACCCTGCATGCCCGATGTCTTGGGGTCACATTTGACTCAGATCTTTCTTTCACTCCTCACATTCAGTCATTGGCTAAAGCCTGCCGCTTACACCATAAAAACATCTCTAAAATTAGACACTTCCTTACACAAGACACAACTAAGATTTTAATCCATTTTCTCATTCTTTCCCACCTCGATTACTGCAACTCTGTCCTCTCTGGTCTCCCCACCTGCCGCCTAGCTCCTTTACAATCCATAATGAATGCCTCTGCCAGACTCATCTTCCTTACACGTAGCTCTTTATCTGCTGCACCTCTCTGACAATTCCTTCACTGGCTTCCTCTTGCCTCTAGGATCAAACACAAAATTCTCATTCTGACATACAAAGCCCTCAACTGCACTGCTCCCCCCTATATCTCAGACCTTGTCTCCAAATACTCTCCCTCCCATCCCCTTCGCTCTGCTCACAACCTCCTACTCTCCTCCTCTCTTGTCACCTTATCACACTCCCGTTTACAGGACTTCTCCAGACTGGCTCCCATCTTGTGGAACTGTCTACCTCGCTCCACAAGACTCTCTTCTAGTTTTAAAAGCTTCAAGTGCTCCCTAAAGACTCTACTGTTCAGGAATGCATACAACCTAAGCTAACCTTTCTTTATACCAGTTCCTCTCCTCCATTGCTATCCCCTGAACCCCCTTAGCATGTAAGCCTAAGAGTCCAGCTGTTTGTAGATCACCTTCTTAAGAGCTGACTACAACAGTGCAACTCTTGGCAGGGCCCTCTACCCATTTGATCCCTATAATTGTTTTGTTGTACTCCGCCTTTGTTTATAGCGCTGCGGAATCTGTTGGCACTCTACATATAACCGATAATAATAAAAAAATAAAGGTATCAGGTGTGAGAAGAAAAAGGCACGCTTTGACATTGAGATACATACATATACATGTCTAAATATGTATATGTGTATATATATATATAGCTATATATGTATGTATACATATGTATTTATGTATTTCTATGTATACATATATATATATATGTATTTACAGACATATATACAAATATAAACACATAAATAGATATGTACACATATATAGACATATTTATGCAATATTATTTTTTAATAAATGTTTTATAAATGTATTTACTGTAAATATTTGTCATTCCAGTGTTCTGCAAATAGCAGAATACATATAAGTATTTATAAATAGATATTCTAGCTGTATATATCTATACATATATATATATATAATGATCTATATATATATATAAGTATAGATATATCTGTTAGAAAGAAAACATAAGATATATGTAGAAATATGTATTTCTGAACAAATAGAACATATTCTGCTATGTGAATAAGATTGGAATGTGAAATATTCATATTTTCATGTTGGGCTAGCGCACATGAGAATATGCGATCGGGTTTGCATGAGAGGGGGGTGTTATTATTTTTTTTTCCATAGAGGAATACGTGAACGTGTACACGATATTCTATTTTTGGCTTTTTGCGCTTGTCAGGTTGCGGGCCAGTGAAAACAGTTTACTTTCATCTCATAATATGATTGCAAAAAAACTTACTTCTAGAGCAATTAACGATCGAGCGTTATGTTTTAAATCCATAAGAGCCTTTCTCTCATTCATTTTCAAATTATGGACATATTGATGTTTCGCAGATATTCATTTTTTTCTAGATTTCTGGATAAAACAATTTGCAAGTTTCTCTATTTAAAACCGTGAATAAGATGAGTCAGTTGCATAAATTGGATTACAAGGAATAAAACTGTATGGTGCTGGGTATTAGTTACATTAGTGTACAGAGATGGATACCTGTTATGTATAATTCCTTCTCCTATGTATAATCATGTATGTTTTATATCCCATAACTGCATGAAACCTTTGATAAAAACGTTACTATATAAATTGATGCTTTACTTTATCATGTGATCCACATCCCCCCAACTATCCACAACATCAAGACCGGACTCAGGCCTCAAGGGAAATATTTAAATGATTTTATAGCCCTCATAATATTAATTTGTATCTATTTTATTTATAATAGTAGTTACCATTAAAGGCAGTCTGAACTGGTGATTCTACCTCTACATCCATTACAAGGGTTGGGTTATTACTCAGTTTTTTCTATTTTGGGAAGGTTCCATGATTATTTTATTGAAAGATATGCTGAAGAAGAAATAGGGGAGAAGGTAAGAGAAAGGTAGAGGGAAGGTAAGAGAAAGGTAGAGGGAAGGTAAGAGAAAGGTAGAAAAGTCATAAAATTAATTTACCCTTTTGCATCTCTGCCTTTCTCTTCTTTAGATATTGCCATGAAGAAAAGGAAAGATTGTCTTTACTGATTGACTCATATTTGCTCTGCTTAAACTATTTGTTTAAGTTTAAGTCCAGAGAGTGCTGTTTTCTTCTCTACTACATTTTACCTACTCTAGCACCCTGGCCCTTGGAAAATTGTTTGTGAGAGTGCAACTGCTCTGCTTAGTAAATATTCCAATTGATTTGTTTGCTCTATATTTAGTACAAAAAGCATCTGCACGTTTGAGGTTAGGAATTTTCTGCCACAAATGTTTCACTTCTTTTATAATATTTTATTACTTTTGAATAAGGACTGTGATTTGTATTTTATTTTTTATTTATTTATTTGTTTAACTTTCAGGATTGCATTTGTTCAAAAAATGGGAAGTATTCAAATTCAATGGCAATGGATGCAAATGGTGTAATTTAGACAAACGGTTGCTAGAGGGCAGTGTGAGCTTGTCTTTAGCTTGTTGCCTTAGAGATAAATATAAATTCAGAGAAGCAAAAAGATGAAAGAGGAAAATTAATAAATCCCTGTGAAATTTCATGGGGAAAGAGGGTTGAATAAGCATCACAAGGTGAAGAAAATGAATGTCCTTCATTCTGATCAAAGTTAATATGTTTTTAAAGCAATATGTCCTGCCTTCAGTAAAAATATTATATGTTATATTTTATCTTACTGTGATATTTACACACAACTCTGTAAAGAACTAATTGTTTATTTTTTCCTAACTTAATGAGAGGGGCATAGTGTTAAACATCACTAATAGTATGAATGATAAAAAAACAGTTTATTTCACCTGTGAGCTAAGACAAATGAACAACAATCGAAGATGAGCTATTAATTTAATATATAAAATAATTGTTTTACAAATTGTAGCTGACAAAATTATATAAATGATAAAATATAATTTTTTTGTAAAAACATTGATCTTGGTAGGTAGTTACATCAATGCTTAAATTAGCAAATGGGCCATAGACATGTAAATAATTTGCTTTTTATATTGGCATGTTCATGATATTCCATTTTAAAAGTCCTTTTTCTTTATGGTATTTTTTTTGTATTTAAATTATTACATTTTTAAACGTGCCTGGCTATACATCTCTCTCTTAAAATATAATTAAATACCAGTAGAATTATTTGCGACTAGTTCTTAAAGTGTATGTAAATCTTAGTGTTTGTGAAATGCTATGATATAACATTGGAACAAATAAAGCAGACTTTCATTCATGAAGTATAAAATACTTCATCTTGATAGCTCTTTTATTTGCTGGAAGCGTTCGCCGCACTGAGCTGCTCAGGCAGCCCACGGCAGTACGCTATTTGCTGTCAGGTGACGTTTTCACCTCTTAGCAAATAGCCATGCGTTCCAACTGGTGCCAAGCCGGATAGCTAGCATGCTATTGGCTAAGAGGTGGAAACGTCACCTCCCAGCAAAATAGCATTCTGCCATGGGCTACCTGAGTCCCCTTTATTTGTTCCACTGGTAAATCCTAGCGTTTCACAAACGCTAGGATTTACAATCACTTTAACAAAAACAGAAAAGTTGCTTGTTTTGGTGAACAGTGAGCATTGTGAGTCTGATATGCTGCAGAATGATAAATTGATAAATACACTACTTGAACTTAGACTGTCATATCTGGAATATTCTTTTCTTTTTTTTTTTTTTAGGATTTTACAATAAAGGCAGCCAGCAGTTTTGTAATTTAAGGATTCCACAGGAACATAAAACACATAAAATGAAAACAGTATGTGTGGCTAGCTATCCAAAACCCGTATCCAACCAGTTATGGTCTGTTATAATGTAAGATATCAAAGGCTCAGGCCTCCATTTATCAAGCAGTGATTGTTTCAGACTTCGCCTGAAATGTAAGATAAAAGAAGGAACATTCAAAGTTTATCAAAAGCGTGTGATTTTCCTTTTAATGTGTTTTAAGCTGGATATATGTAAAATACAGTATATATTTTTTTATAAAGTAAATCATTTATTACCAAACACTTTTCTCTAAATGACACTGTATGCTAATTAGTGTCACAGTGTACTAATGAATATCATTCTGTTTATCCTAGGAAATCCCAAAACATATTCTAATAGTTAATAGCACAGGCAGTGGGTCATTTTTGTTAACCAAAAACAGAAACTAGTTTGCTTTGCCAACATAACAACTTAGAGATCTAAAAGGTGACATTTAATTCTATATTTCTGAAATTGAATATAAATTATCTACCTAGGTTTTACACAGCTTTTGGTGAAACACATTGCAAAGTCATTAGTAAATGTGTTGTACAATTTCCATTTGTTCATATTTCTGAAAGTTCCATTGGCAATGGTAATTAAATGTGGTTATGGCTACTACAATACTTTTGTAAACAACTTTGACAAGATTATTTTAGATTTCACTCTTAAAGGGACAGTCAACCATAGAATTGTTATTGTTTTAAAAGATAGATAATCCCTTTATTACTCATTCCCCAGTTTTGCATAACCAACACAGTTATATTAATATACTTTTTACCTTTGTGATTACCTTGTATCTAGGAACCTTCTTCCAGCCCCCTGATCACATGACTGTGACTGTTTATTATCTATTGTCTTAAATTTAGCATTGTATTGTGCTAAATCTTAAATAACCCCCTGTGCCTGAACACAGTGTTATCTATATGGTTCATGTGTACTTTCTGTCTCTTTGTGTTGAAAAGAGATTTAAAAAGCATGTGATAAGAGGCAGCCCTCAAAGGCTTAGAAATTAGCATATGAGCCTACCTATGTTTAGTTTAAACTAAGAATACCAAGAGAAAAAAGCAAATTTGATGATAAAAGTAAATTGGAAAGTTGATTAAAATTAAAAGTCCTATCTGAATAATGAAAGTTTAATTTATACTTGACTGTCCCTTTAAGAGTGTGCATTACTTTAATACTTTTAACCTTCTATAGTTAACAGAAGTAGCTGCATAGTTTTGAAATTTTCTTGAAAAAGCATAGTTAAAATTCTGTTTAAGTACCACATTTGACAATGTAACAGCTAATTTCTAATGCAACAATATGTATAAAATATTTTGAATTAGACTATTAAAAACCTGTTCTGCAAATACAGTGAAATACATTTTCACATTAAACACAAGTGCCATACTCTGTTAAATTCACTAAAACCTCTCATCCACTCCCATCGGTCTCACATTTTGCGAAGAACCCTAATTCTGGAACTCATCCTACTGTCCTCCCTTATAATAGATGTTGTTTTCACAAAGTGAAACTGTGGACCTAGATAATTGGGGGTATATTTCTAATTCACGTGCAGCTTATGCTTTTCTTTAAATTGACTCACAGGCATTTATTTGTAAATACAAGGGTCTTTTATCGCAAAAAAAAAAACAATGTCGCAGGACCTAACAGATCCTATGCTGAATTTGGGGACATATCATATGCCAGTAGCGGACTTACTCAACAGAGGCCCTGGTGCAAAAAATGTTTTGGGCCCCCCCAAAAGGCAACTCTGTTTATTGATTTTGAGGATAAATAGGTAGCTACATCTGCAGTAATAAAATGCTCACCTGTATTAGGATTGTACACATTCTGCACAAGCCTATTTATAGACTGACTGCTAGGGGGCCCCCTTGGGCCCCGGTGCTGCTGCACCAATGATAGTTCCGCCCCTGTCATATGCTTTTCCATATCTACATGTGCAAATTATGTTACTGCTCCTGATAGTCTTTATATTTTCCTTACCTGTTATTTAAATTACTTTTATTACCACTTTTACTGGAATTATACCAAAATGTAAGATTCAGTTAACCTATTAGTATGTATTATAGCTGAAAATTTGAAATAAATATATTTCTAGGGAGCCTTTGCTAAATAGAAAATGGGCATGTTATACAATAAGCTATAACTACACAATATGCATGGGCACAAAAAGATAAATAACTTAAAGGGACAGTCTACACCAGAATTTTTATTGTTTAAAAAGATAGATAATCCCTTTTATTACCCATTCCCTAGTTTTGCATAACCAACACAGTTATATAATCTGTGATTACCTTGTATCTAAGCTTCTGCAAACTGCCCCCTTATTTCAGTTCTTTTGACAGACATCCATTTTAGCCACTGGTTCTGGCTCACTGGAACTCCACGTGCGTGAGCACAGTGTTATCTATATGACACACATGAACTAACACCCTCTGGTGGTGAAAAACTGTTAAAATGCCCTGAGAGAAGAGGCGGCCTTCAAGGGCTTAGAAGCATATGAACCCCCTAGGTTTAGCTTTTAACTAAGAATACCAAGACAACAAAGCAAATTGGTGATCAAAGTAAATTGGAAAATTGTTTAAAATTACATTCTCTATCTGAATCATGAAAGTTTATTTTGGAATAGACTGTCCCTTTAAACAACTGCTACTCTGTCATTAATACAATTCATATGATTCAGTCACTGCTTAAGTGCTACGCTCCTCTCCTTCCTGTGATAATGGAAACATATATATCTGCCCTGTTCTGCAAGTGCATATAAGCCAATTTTGTACAGTTGGTTAATGTATAGTATTACTCATCAGTAATTTTATCGGTGCCTCTTTAAATTAGCCATTATTTCATACAACTTAAACAGTTCATTATGACAAATGTAGAAATGCAGTATTATTTCAATATCCCAAATGTATGATCACCATTGCTAGGAAGTAAAAATCACAATTAATATCAATTTCTTAAACTATTGATCAGTACATTGCTTTGTTTTACATATTCTAGTGGAATCTTATTGCTTAAAATGTTTCTAATTAGCAGTGCCATCCATAATGCCACAAATAGTAATATAAATGTAAATGGTTAACCCAACAGTATGTAAAAGCACAAATGAACAATTAGCTTACTGAAGGAAATAGGATTTTAAATAATACAGTTCAATGCTGGTCAAAATAACATTAGTCGAATAAATTCACTATATTTGATGGTTAACATGGATCTTACATCTTAAACAATGCTTCTTATTTTATAAATCAAGTTATTGGGATTCAGTCCATTCTTTCCTCACTCCAAAAGAAATTTGCCTTGGGCGAAAATTCTCTCTGTTCTGAAATACTCTGGCAGAATCTATAGAGCTCTCCTTGTTTCTATAATGGGAGATGTATGGTGAATTGTTCACAGATTTAAACTCTCCAGGATAGAAATGGATTAAATCGTGAGTTTGGATGGTTTCAAAAAATATATTTTTGAAATATAAAAAGCATATAGTTTTATTTGGTTCTGTGAAACAATTCCTCATATAGGGCTCTCTTACTCTTTGTTAGAAGAGCTATTTTAGCATGTTTTGGCATAGCATATGCTATTTTCCATAAAAAAAAAACATTTTAATCCATAAAAAAAAGCTCACGGCTTTCAAATGACTTTGCAAAAGCTGTGATTCAGTTAATTAAATAAATAAAAAATCTAAGAAAAATTATTTTGGCCTATTTTGCGCAGCATATTTTGGCTTTTTTTGCACGTCTTATTTTTGAGTTTTTAATTTCGGACATGCGGAAATAACATTGACACTTTTAAACAATGAAAGGTTAAAAAATAAAGTATGATAATCTGATTGTTTATGATTGCAATTATACTTTCCAGCATTTTAAAAATGTTAATTAAAAGTTATCAGGAAATGATTGGAAAGGGTTAATCGCACACGCATGTATTCATTCATCTGTGCCTTTAATACTGGCTGTTTTGGACAATTTTATATCCATTATTGGTGCATTAAAATCAAACAAGGTTTTACACAGTATTCTCTCATTCCTGCTGCAAAGTTGAATGGTCCATTTTATCACCAGACACAAGTTTTATTTTAATTCTATTTATTTACATTATAGATTATAATTCCAAATCATTTTTCCCACTTATACAAAAGTAGAAGCAAATTTAAATTGTTATTTTTAACTCTTGGCTCTGTGTGATGAATGTGCTCTCAAAGTGCATACAATGTTCATGTTGCTTGTGAGTTTTTTGCACACTTATCTAAAACTAGATGACACTTTGATTTTCTTGATACTCAAAGATGACTATTATCATGACTATTGGATATTAAAGTGACATTAAAAACTTTTAGATGGTAATATAAAATGATGAATTCTGTATAGGAAAAATATACAATATACTTTCATTATTTACCCTTTTCCTGTAATTCCATTCTGAAATTGTGAGCTTTTCAGTTCCTGTTAGAAATGAAAGTGCAGAACACTGTTAAATCCAACACAACCATTGGCTGCACACACTAGTGACCTATTTATAACTGTCCCTAATTGGCCACAGCAGAGAAAGTAACCTAAGTTACAACATGGCAGCTTCAATTGTTTTATAGATTATTATTATTATTAAAACTTTACACTTATTTTGTCACTATTTAAACAACTAATGGAACTTTTAAAAACACATCTACATGTTATTCGCATATATTTTCTTTGAATGCATCATTCTGCCTTGCGTTTATTTAGTGTTTAAGCCTTGTCATATTATTTATATGTACTGAATATAAACAAATCTAGTAAATCACAAACAAAAAAAACAATGGTATGCACATTGTAAATACAGTAGGTAGTACATGCAGAATGGTAAATGTTATCTCTTTTTCACAAAAATACAACTTTAGTAATTAATATTAATACTCTTGTTATTTCCTATTTATTGAACTGTATTCACTGTGTTATTATATTGCTGTATAGTGTTTCAAACACTGCCAAAGCTACATCACATTGTCAAATAAATGAATGTAGTCATGAAATAGTTCAACAAGGAAGCGTCTAGACTCTGACTGTGCAATTTTTTTTTTTTTTTTTAAAATGACAGTGAAACTATCACATACCATAACAAGCATTTTCCTGCTCTTGCCTTTTGACAACAATTAAAGCTTTATTAGTGTTTTGTTTGAGGTGAAACACTTTGAAAATGTTATATACCCCTTTCTTTTTTTCCAGACACCCTGTTGCAAGTACATAACAAGTTCATTGGCAGGCATTTGTTTTTTTTATCCTTGCTAAAAAATATTCCTCATGTTTAATGATCTCTTTAATGTTAAATGTATAAAGAAGATTTGAAATGTTCCAGATATGACACATTTGAAAAAAGCATTTATGTAGCTATTACTATATCATTGCTGCTTGTTATAATTTATTCTTAATTTAGATTTTGAAAGAAAATGTTACTTTTGTTAAAGAAAGTCTATGTTATGACAGGCTTCAGCATGTAACTCAGCAATGCTCAAGGGTACAAAAGATTTAATCACAAAAACAGTTTTATGAATGTTGTTTCAATTTACATATCCAGACAATAGCAGCTATTCATCATTTGTAATGATCTGTAGTTTAGACATACAAAATCCATTTTTTCCCCAGCACCTGTTCATGAAATTTTAGAAGCAACTTGTAAAATTATTTTTATTGAAAAACTTTGAAATCAGAAAATATTTGCCAGGGACAAAGCATGAAAAAAAAGTGAGATTCTTCTAAATAAATTGCAGCACTTGGTAGACATAAAGTGACACTACCGTGCTGCTGTATATACAAATGCACACATATAAACACACTTTATACAACTGTATATATGCATAAGTTAATGGAAAAGAAAAATATATAATATCTATATTCCAAGCACATCCTGGACAATGTCAGACAATGACAGTCATTTTACGGAAGGTTATAAAAATAGTTCCCACACAGCAAACCCCCTTGTTTTCTCTCCTCTTCTGATAGTTGATATCTATTCATAAAAAGGTGTATGAGATTTTCCATGAAAGAGAAAGAACGCACTGAAAAAAAATATATGTAATAATTCCAGAAGTGGCTGCAAGTATAATTAAAGAAGGGATAAAAATGTGTCTACATTTGAAAGGCGAGAGAATCACACAGATAAACCTTATGGAAACAGATTGTCTGCAGCCAAACTGCCTGCTGTATAGCCTGGCAGATTAATCTTGAATCAAAGTCCCCTCCCCACACAGACACACGCACAGCATAGGCTGCTGGCTGAACTGCACTTGTAATCCTCTCTCAGAAGCGACTGCATATGTTATCTGGAGCAATAAATACAAAATAGTGTAGAACCGGTAGTGTGAAAGGAAACGAGCAGAGCTTATAAGGAACTCCTTTACCATGTTGTAAAAAAACTAAAATAGGGAAGGTTTATAGAATAACAGAAAGTCAAAATTAGCCAGCAAGCTAACCTATGGAATATATAGAGTTTCTATTAGTGCATTGGCTACTGGAAGAGTAAGAAGTGTGTCTGGTATCCAGAGATGAAGTCAGTGCAGGAGCAAGCTGGAAAGTGCTCAGAAGAAAGTGCAGCTTCACTGGATTGCTTTTGTTTATAAGTTTTAAGCTAAGCATTTTGAATACAATATAACATTTAAAAACTAGGAACAAAGAGCTTAAGGCAAACTTGTATGGAAATTATTTTAGAAAGTGAGGGTGTTGCCTTTCCTTGAATTCTTCCTGCACTCCCATCAGTGGAACAACAGCAAAAGACAACTAAGGTGTAATCAGTTTAGCTGATTGCAGAATACGAAGGCTGCAGGAAGTATCTTCATCTACTGTATTTTATCCTGTTATCAAGACGGAACAAATTGGATTCTATTTCTGTCACAGGAAGGCGTCTGGTGTTGGCTGCAGAATGACACAAGGCATCAGGTACTTGGTCTCTGTGTTATTTGATGATGATTTCAGAAATGTCTGAAATTATAGAAATTGAAGATAATCTCAGCTCAAGAACTGAGTCACCACTTTGAATGTAAAATAGATTTTTTTGGGGGGGATTTTTTTGTTTGATTTTTATTATCTTTCTTTAGTTTGACTATAAGTAAATTCATTGATTTTTCTTTTCTGGCTCAAACATTTTGAAGAAGAACCTGATACAACATGTGTTCCAACATTGTATATGAGTGGTTAAAAGCCTTACAGCTTTCTCAGTATGCAGAGTCTTTTGTGGATAATGGGTATGATGATTTGGAGGTTTGCAAACAAATTGGGGACCCTGATTTGGATGCAATTGGGGTAATGGTTCCTCAGCACCGTAAGAAGATACATGATGCTGTCCACAGACTGAAGGAAGAAGAAAAGGAGTCTGCAAGTGGATTGTATTTTACATTGGAACCTGAGGTAGACTCACCTACACCTGATATATACACCAGCCACTTGGTGGAGCAATATGAGACCAAAGCTTGGAAAGAAGCACAAAGTCACAAACCAGTTCCATGGAGTAATAAAACTGGTCAGCTAAGCAGGAGCTTGGTCACCTACCCTAAGCTGAAGCTAAAAATCATGATAAGGGATAAACTCATACGTGACGGTGTCAACCTCAGCAAGCCACCTTTCTCCAAAAAGGTAAGATAACCTGTGGAAGAAACAGCTATGCCATATAAAATGTTAATCAGAACTGTAAAGAAACATGAAAACTTATATATGTAAGGCATGCCATACTTCAGTGTATCACTATGGTATTTTAGATAACAAGTGTCTCCATGCAACTGCATATGTTCATTACATTACATCCCATTAAGCCTTTTACATTTGATAAAGGTATTTGAGCTTTATGTGGCTTGTTGATATTTTCCTAATTGGAGTTTAGTACTTTTTTTGGACTATGGCACAGGTATAGAATGCAGATCTCTTTAAATGCAACAGATAGATAACTGTAGATTTTGAAAACTTGAAATGCTGGTACATTGCATTGTTCTGACTTTTATACAGTTATATTTTCTTGGAATTTCTATATAGGAATAAAGTTCCGCACTGGTTATGGGCTAATATTAATGAAATGTTAATAAATATAATGTTATTTATACATGTATTATTTCAAATAAATCACTAATGATATTGTAATCATCTTTATGAGAATGCATGTAATGTCATTAAATAGCTAGTTGTTATTGCCAAATATTATCTTGTCAGTGTTACAAACTGGTATTCACATCACCTTTAATATATTTATTTGAATACATTGTAAATATAATCTGCAGCAGTGTTTATTTTGTCACATTAGTTTTTGAACACATGAGTATGTTACAAAGTACTGTTCTTACTTAAAGCTTGTGAGTTCATATATTTACTATGGGGACTTTGTTTTTTAAATCTTATTGCCTAATCAACTCTAATTTTCCAAAGAGATCAGAATTAGTTTACATATGGGAAATCTCTTGATGTAGGAAGCAGCAAATCGGATCAGATATCCTGCTCCTAAAATTCTCTTTTAAATGGACTGAAAACACAGTGGAATAGCTGTGAGCACAAAATGCAACATAATAATGTGGTTATGTCTGAAAGGACACATGTTGTATAATATGGAGACTGATTCCAAAATTATACCATTTACAATGTGGTTTCCGGTATGTAAAAGCTTACAGGGTTAAAACCTATCTCTTAAAATATAATATTCTTTTTAAAATAGCAGTGTGTGTTGTGTATTCTATAGCAGCCCAAGAATAGTTTAAGTAATGTCTTGGTCTGAATTCTAACTATGCTCAGGAATGTGTGCATGTGTTTACACACACAGGAGGGGGTAGATGTCATGCAAGACTGTGGCCAGCATCATGACAGCAGGGCCCCACTGTAGAATTTATAAATAAAAAAAATCACTCTCTTCAGGGAATGTTTTAATGGATCTGACACAACTGTTTTAAAGAGACATTCTATTGCAAAGGTTTAAACATATATCTTAAAGGGACATACTAGTGGAAAAATGACAATTTTATTTGTGTAACTAGCTCTGCTGATTAGTAGTGCAGGTTTTCTAGTCTTAAAAATAACAACAAATTAGAGTATGTGATTTTGGCCCTTTTATTCACACTCAGTTTCAGCAACTTTGCAACTTCTGAGCAGAATATTGGTGGTATATGTGTAAGCCACTCCAAGGCCTAGTTTCCACTGAGGTGGTAAAGTATGGAAACTGGTGGTTACATTACAAATTTCCACATACTTTAATGGAGATACATGTTTTTATCATCAGTTTCCACAATTTACCACCTCAATGAAAACTAGGCCCAAATTTGCTCACAGGCCATGTCCAGCTCAGACACTACCATGTGTTGTGTTACCCAAGCAGGAATTAAAGGGACAGTAAACATAAAAAAATAATGTTACATATTTTTGCACTATGTTATTAGTTATTTGTAGAGCTCCAACAGATTTATGTAACATTATCCTAGCACCACCTTAAAAAACAAAAGGAATTGAGAGATTTACCCCACCCAAAGGTATACTTACCTTCAGTTCCTCGCTAGTCGCTTCTGATTTTCTTTTCTTCTCAAAAGCACGTAACGGCTGCACTGTCTTATCACTGCGAGCCCAATCACTCCATGAATTTAGTGCGCTCCCGTACTTGGTAAAGCCAGGAGCGTTCTACATTTAGTTCTATGTCACCATCGGGCATGCTGTTTACGTTTACTGTCCCTTTAAGTTCTGCTTGGGAAACGCAACACATTGTAGCTTTATGTTTAATGCCTGCAAAAATTCATCTCCAATAATGCTCATTTGGTTTTTCAATTTAAAATTGCAAATTTAACACAGATAAGTATGTTGTGTTCTTTTAAAGGGATAAAGATATTAAACTTAAGGGATATTAATTGTAGAAGTTTGGGATTGTATTTACTGAAAAACCAAAGTGACAATACTATCTGAAGGTCAGAAATTATGTGACAAAAACCTGCAAGACAGAATTTTGGTAATTAAATTATTTTAGGATCCTTTGAATTTACTGTAATATATATGAATGCATTGCTGCATGTTCATTAAAGGGCCAGTAAACCTAGGAAATAATGTTATATAATTCTGCACATAGTGCAGAATTATATAACATTAGCTTAGCTCCAGAAATCGAAAGTAAATAGTTAAAAAGATATTATGCAAAGATAACAGAACGCCACTCCTGGCTCTACTGAGCGGGTCTGTTTTCTTCTGCTAAGCGCTTCACGGGCACGCTGTCTATTCACAGCGCGCCCAATCGCACTATTAAAATCAATGTACCTCCCTCCCGCTCTGGTCTGGTAGCAGGAGCGAGCTACATTGATTTTAATAGCGCGGTCGGGCCGGCTGTGATTAGATAGCGTGCCCAGATGCGCTTAGCAGAAGAAAACAGACCCGCTCAGTAGAGCCAGGAGTGGCGTTCTGTTTTCTTTGCGTGATATCTTTTTAACTATTTACTTTTGAAATCTGGAGCTAATCTAATGTTATATCATTCTGCACTATGCACAGAATTATATAACATTATTTCCTAGGTTTACTGGCACTTTAATAAATGCATAGTAAGTATTTGTTCTACTGGAAATGAGTGTGTAGTATATTGTCGAATATTAATTATGCTATAGTGTTAAAAAGCTGAAAATGAGCAGAATTGCATCCACAAGTGAATCTGTCTTTATGTTTTTGCTAGAACAAATGCTGGACTTTTCAGACTGAGCTTTATTTGATTTGATTAACATATTTGTCAGTTTAGGTTGCATGTATTTTTTGAGGCTGCCGTATTCAGATCATATAGCATGTGGAAAAGATGTTCAATTTTACCATGATGTGCTCGTGAATACTTATAGGGCTCCATTTATCAAGCAGCTGAGGCTCCTTTTTTAGCCCTTGTGGCTGGGGCTCATTCAAGCGATCCTGGTTAGCACAAATTAAAGGGACAGTAAACACCTTGTAATTACAAGACATTTTTGTTGTGTTGCTATAAAATAACATATAATCCAAGTCTTAACATTTTTAAAACAAATAAACATCCTTTTTACTGCAATTATTTATCAATAGCCAAATTCCACCAACCATTTGTCTCATTTGGAGACGCCAATCTGGGCTTTAGTCGCCATGGTCATTAGGCTAATATAAAGTGCATTATTTTGCAGTTTGTATCTGTTAAAGCCATATAGGAAAATATATGTAGCAGGTTTAGCTTTGAGAAGTCTGCAATGTGCTTTTTCAGTTCTAAGAATTAGAAAAGTCCCAATTTTCAGAACTAAATTACATGAATGGGGGCAAAACAAATAATAAAAGTACTTTGCAAAGCTGTTTTACTATGGATAACTAAACATTTTATTTTTAAGATCTCAGGGTGTTTACTGTCCATTAAGAAGCAGTGGTCATAAAACTACTGTTTCTTAACCTCTCCACTAACTGCGTCCACTGCCTACTTCCCTAGTTGGGAACATTGTCAGCACCTGAAATGATTAATACATATCTTTAAACCCTGTGATTTACATATATTATAGATGTCACTTGGATGTGGTTATGTATATGGTGTGATCAGGGGCCAAGTTTAAAAATATAAATAAATTAATAAAAAAAAGTGTTCACACTCAGAATCACACAAACATAAAGAAACAGACAAACACAAAGTCTAGGGCTAGGCGAATGTGTAAATTTCTGAAATTCAAATGTTAGAACGAATGTTATTACCGAAATTCGAATTACAAATCCGAATGTTGATACGAACGAATATTCTTAAAAATTCTATAATCGAATTTGAATGTTTATAATTAGATTGAATGTCCACATTTGAAATTTTGAATTTAACATTCTATTTAACAAATACTATTCAGAAGTTCAATAGTTCATGTGGTAGGGAATCTGTAAATTGATACATAATAGATACAAATATATCAATTTGAATGTTTCTATTTCGATCGAATATTGCATAATTCGAATATTACATTTAAAGAAAGCATTAGAAATACTATTAAAAAACATATAAATTCAAATTTTTCAAATTCAAATATTGCATAATTCGAATATTACATTTAAATAAAGCATTATAGAAATAAATTTGAATATTACATTTAAAGAAAGCATTAGAAATACTATTACAAATATATAAATTATAATTTTTCTAAACAAATATTTTCTAATGTACTCGCAAAATTTGAAATCGAACATTCGAAAATCAAATGTTAGAATGTTATGTAAACATTTGAAATTAGATTCGAACTAACGAATGTGTTAAAATTTCTTTCATTTTTTTTGAATTTTGCTAAACATTCACCCATCTCTAACAAAGCCACACACTCTCACACTGAAAGACACTTAAACACAGACACAGTCCCACACAAAGACACACACACGCAAGAGATAAATGTAGGCATATTCAGTATGCAGGTCCGGCTCAAAACATTTTGCTTCCTGGGTCCAAGAATTAAATGACACCCCCAGTAGTAACATTACTGATTACCATATTAACCTCCTAGCCTGGCTGTTGACCTAACTAAGCCTACCTACTGGCATGCAACCAATGCTTATGCACAATTGCGCAGTAAGTGGGAAGGAAGTTAGGGAAGAGTTGCATTTCTCCCAAGTTGAATGTTGCCCCTGACTGGTTCTGTGTTTATGGTTATGCTACTGGGAGCCTGTAACTTCCCCCACAGAGACAGAGGACAGAAGTGGTCTGGGTCTGACAGTGTCTTACTCAGCCACTGAAGTCTGGCCTCTTGTCAAGTGCTGCCTGGGTCCATTGGACCCACTTGGTCCCATGGTTGAGCCGGCCCTGGCAGTATGTCACAAATGAGCTTTTTTGGCAATGGCTGTTGTGGGAATGCACGGATATCTTTGCAAAGGCATAAATGTTACCAGCTTGTGTCCATAGGATATTGCAAAGAGTAAGGACAATGCTGAAAAAGAGGTATCACCATTACCTAACTCTCTCACTCATTGGCTGTGGTGGGGGGAGGTACAAACCGCAGCTAAGCATCATGTAGGAGCCGTAACTCAGTAAGAAGAACAGTACTAGTACAGTACTATTAGGCAGTGCATATTTGAACCACATTTCCTGACTCAGCTTCAAACCTTCACACAGATGGAAATTATCCTGGTCATTCCCGGACAGTTGGCAACCCTCTTATCTGAATGAAGCAGACAATGTCCCATATTGAAATTGGAGAAGGGCTGAACAGTAATTATAGAGAGGGGTGTTTGATGCAATATGAAGCCCTATTATCTTATTATTGGTATTCAAAATTGTGGCATTAAAATATTGTAAAACTGTACTTGTTAAGGAGCTGTTACCAACCTCAGATTGTGTTCAGCAGCTTACGAGACTTTACAAACAAGAAGAGGACATTTAGAAATGAGTAGAATGTTTTTCAGAGGCAGCTTCCCTTGCAGCAATATGAGAGATAGAGGTACACTGACACTTATGTGATATCATCAGCCAGTAACAGGAGAGCTCATATATAACTAGGCTGTACTTTGCTTTTGACGTTTGCATCTGATGCTGGTTCTAACCCAGTTTGACCTGTCTGTTTAAAATTTGCTTATATCTACTATACAGAATTTTTGCATGCCTGGTGCTCTAATCTAGGAAGAAAATACATTAAACAGATTATAAATGCTTAATCAGCAAGCTTTTTTGAATGTAACCTTTGACCTTTCAAGTCTGACAAACCCTGGCTTGGGCAAAGTAAAAGATCTATAAAAAGATTTATCATTTACCAGACATCCAGTTAATATTGTGGTAAGCACAGAAGCCTGTCTGAGCGTTCTGTAGATTGCTGATAGTTGCACATTGAGGTATGTGTTATATTAAGTGCATTAAATAAATAATTGATTTATGGTCATTTTATTCTGCTAGAATTCACCCATACTGTTGAAGAGTTTGATTTGGCATTCCTCTTATTCAGGTTACAATTTGAAACAAAGCAAGTCTTGAATTCCAACTTTAGTTTATGTTTCGCCATATAAAGGGGGCGATTTACCTCTGGCGGGCTGAATTCCCCTGGCGGAATTCAGCATTGCACACAAGCGCTATTTTGCGCTCGCGTGCAATCCTGCCCACTCACAGTTAATCACACGCGGGCAGGAGCTGTCAATCTCCCCGGTCGGACTAGACCTTTTGCCACTTTAGAGGTGGCGAAAGATTAGGGAAGCAGCGGTCTGATGACCGCTGCTTGTTAAATACAGCGTGCAGGTTCTCTTGTAAGAACCTGCAGCCATAGTGGGTCGAAAGGCTTGCGAAGCCTTTGATAAATCGTCCCCAAAGTATGTGATCAAGTTCTCTAGCATTAAGGCGTTTACATAAATAATTGCATTTATTTGTACTTGAAAACTCTTTGTTACAATTTAGGGCAAAATTACAAATGGTGTGCTAACTGTTGCACGCAAGTGATATTGGGTTTTTGCGCGCATGTATTACAAGTTGCGATCACAAGAACATAATCACATTTTACGCTCTTCTGGTTAGCCCGACTTAAAATCCCGTATTAAGGGTAGTGCGTTAAAAATAAAATACAACATAAATACATTTATATATATATATATATATATATATATATATAGTGTGTGTGTATATATATATATATATATATATATATACACTCGCTGGGCTTAAGGATAAGCAATAGAAGCTTTTATTTACGTGACGTTTCGTAAATAAAAGCTTCTATTGCTTATCCTTAAGCCCAGCGAGTGCTGTCTTCTATTACCTTTATCTCTACCTGCATTCAGCACCCTGGCAACTGGACACCTGTTTGTGCGAGTGCACTAGCGTCTGTGAATATATATATATATATATATATATATATATATATACATACAGTCGTATGCAAAATTTAGGCACCCCTGACAATTTCCATGATTTTCATTTATAAATAATTGGGTGTTTGGATCAGGAATTTCATTTTGATCTATCAAATAACTGAAGGGCACAGTAATATTTTAATAGTGAAATGAGGTTTATTGGATTAACAGAAAATGTGCAATATGCATCCTAAAGAAATTAGACAGGTGCATACATTTGGGCACCCCAACAGAAATATCGCAATCATATTTAGTAGAGCCTCCTTTAGCAGAAATAACAGCCTCTAGACTCTTCCTATAGCCTGTAATGAGTGTCTGGATTCTGGATGAAGGTAATTTGGACTATTCCTCTTTGCAAAACATCTCCAGTTCAGTTAGGTTTGATGGTTACCGAGCATGGACAGCCCGCTTCAAATCACCCCACAGATTTTCAATGATATTCAGGTCTGGGGACTGGGATGGCCATTCCAGAACATTGTACTTGTTCCTCTGCATAAATGTCAGAGTAGATTTTGAGCAGTGTTTTGGGTCATTGTCTTGTTGAAATATCCAGCCCTGGCGTAACTTCAACTTTGTGACCCATTCCTCAACATTATTCTCAAGTATCTGCTGATATTGAGTGGAATCCATGCCACAACTTTAACAAGATTCCCAGTACCGGCACTGGCCACACAGCCCCACAACATCCACTAAATTTTACTGTGGCTAGCAAGTGTTTGTCTTGGAATGCTGTGTTCTTTTGCCACCATGCATAATGCCCCTTGTTATGACCAAATAACTCAATCTTTGTTTCATCATTCCACAGCACCTTCTTCCAAAATTAAGCTGGCTTGTCCAAATGTGCGTTTGCATACCTCAAGCGACTCTGTTTGTGATGTGTGTGCAGAAAAGGCTTCTTCCACATCACTCTCCTATATGCTGAATTATTGAACGATGCACAGTGACACCATCTGCAGCAAGATGATGTTGTAGCTCTTTGGAGGTGGTCTGTAGGCTGTTTTTGACCGTTCTCACCATCCTTTGCCTTTGCCTCTCGATATTTTACTTGGCCTGCCACTTCTGGCCTTAACAAGAACTGTGCCTGTGGTCTTCCATTTCCTCACTATGTTCCTCACAGTGGACACTGACAGCTTAAATTTCTGCAATAGCTTTTTGTAGCATTCCCCTAAACCATAATGTTGAGCAATCTTTGTTTTCAGGTTATTTGAGAGTTGTTTTGAGGCCCCCATGTTGCCACTCTTCAGAGGAAAGTCAAAGAGAACAACAACTTGCAATTGGCCACCTTAAATACCTTTTCTCATGATTGGATGCACCTGTCTATGAAGTTCAAGGCTAAATAGGCTCACCAAACCAATTATGTGTTCCAATTAATCAATGCAAGGTAGTTACAGGTATTCAAATCATCAAAATGACAAGGGTGCCCAAATGTGTGTGTGTGTGTGTATATATATATATATATATATATATATATATATATGTTAGTACAGAAGTACAACACTAAAAAGAGATAGTGAAAATTACCATTTATAACAAGAAAACCACAAATTTCTAATGATGTAAATCTTATGTCATAAACAGTCCGGTACCCTGTGGTTCTTGCAGCTTTGTCCCATGAAAGGAAGACCCTCAAATGAAGAACCCCCCCCCCCCCAAAAAAAAATAAAACGAAAAGAGGAGGAGGAGCGCACAGAACCAAAGAAGACTCCTGGTGTAGTAAATCAAATCAATAGAATAATATAGAAAAGACAAACTCACTCACATGTAGAACCCTCAAATATGACGTATAAAACAAGCGTCTCATGGGCTGGTGAATCCTGCTTGCGATCTTTCAAAATCCTGTGGTGTCTTGACAAATCACAGCTTCACTTTAGCACATTTTTTTTTATACCACAATAACACACAGCCCAGCTGTGTAGAAATATACCTATATATCTATAGAAATAGATAAAAAAAAATATATATATATATATATATATATAATCTCAGAAAGAAGCAGGCACTCTCCGTTTTAAACTTCAATTATTTACTTAGTGACGTTTCGGGGTTTCACCCCCGTCCTCAGACTTACAGCAAATGTGACAACAAACAGTGGCTTATTTATACCCCTCCCCGCACCAATTACAAATGCATTTAAACAATAAAACAATTAACATAGTGCAATACAGTCACCTTAACTTCCCCATTGTGCCTCGGCTTGCAGCGGTGCATACCCGGTGCTTCAATCACGTCATCTACAAGGAGACGCCACGCTCTACTGGGTCACACCCCCGGAAGCCGCCAACCACCTACCAGTGCCAACCACAGCAGATACTCGTCATCTTAGACGTTGTTTGTGGCTGGAGGCGCAAATGCGTGATCGTGTCATCAACACCAGAGCTCTATGAAAAAAATGATAAGCCCTGTGAAAAAATAAGTGACAATCTGTTAATAAAAAGAGTGACAATATGTTATTTACAAGTTAAAAGCATCAGCATCATTTACCCCCATTATCAAAGCAACCAATATGATTATGTCAGTATACATGTTAAGAGCCGTTCCTCATCTCTTCATTCAATATATTTACTATATACTAGCCACTAATCACAATAGCCAGAATATATTAAAGTCCCAGTAGGTTCAATATAAGCACAGGGATAAACTTAGGGATAAACTTAATGATGTAACCTCTTAGACACAGTAGATATTAAACCTAAACAGAGAAGGCTGAAAAACAACTAGATAAACACATAGATAAAATTAAATCTAGGAGCACCCTCAAAAACAGGTCAGCATAAATCAAACTCAGCCATGATATTAGGGTAAAGGAATGTGTAAAACCCATACACCATCCTAAGGATTACTCAAAAGAATTACTCAAGAGAATTAATCAAAAGAAACACTGCCAGTCCAGCTTCACATTTAGGCCTTTAGGGGTAAGGGTGTCCAATTCATATGTCCATCTAGATTCTTTCTGCAATAAGATGTTACCCCTGTCACCACCTCTTCGTAGGGCAGGGACATGATCTATTAATGTATATCTCAGGTCACAGACATTATGCCCACTCTCCAGGAAGTGGCGAGCCACCGGCTGATCCGATTCTCCCTTTTTGATAGCCCTTCTGATGGAACTTTTATGATTGGCCATCCGTATCCGCAGGTTATCACTGGTCTTACCCATGTAGAACAAACTACATGGGCAGTGTAGCAGGTAGACCACATGACTTGTTGTGCATGTCATCCTGTGCCTATCTACATACTTTTTCCTACTTCTTGGGTGATGGAAGAATTTACCGGTTATCAATCCATTGCAGGTGGTACACCCACTACATTTAAAGCAACCAGGCTTGACATCCTTCAACCATGTCCTGGCTGTGTAGCAGTGTACAGGGTCTGTTAGTTGTAGGATATCTTTTAATGATTTACCTCTCCGATACCCAACTCTTGGTTCACCCATCCCTTTAAAGGGGAGGGCATCCTCAAGGCTCAATATCCTCCAATTCTTTTTCAAGATAGTACTCAAACCATTCTTGTCCGCTGCATACGTGGTTACCAGGGTCATCTTTTCTTGCTCTTTCACCTGTTGTTTTTGGACTTCGCCTGAATTCACTTCAATGATGTGTTTCTCCAGTATTTTCTTACGATAACCCCTTCTCAGGACTGGCGGCCATAAGGAAGCAGCTACTAAGGAACCCGTATATAGGACCACCAGTAGAATTTATCCTTGATCTCCTGGAGACCTGTCTGAAGAAGAATTACTTCGGGTTTGAACAGCAATACTTTCAACAACTGATGGGAACGGCGATGGGGTCCAATGTGGCCCCATCTTACGCGAATCTCTTTATGGCTGAATTCGAGGAACAATACTGGAGAAACACATCATTGAAGTGAATTCAGGCGAAGTCCAAAAACAACAGGTGAAAGAGCAAGAAAAGATGACCCTGGTAACCACGTATGCAGCGGACAAGAATGGTTTGAGTACTATCTTGAAAAAGAATTGGAGGATATTGAGCCTTGAGGATGCCCTCCCCTTTAAAGGGATGGGTGAACCAAGAGTTGGGTATCGGAGAGGTAAATCATTAAAAGATATCCTACAACTAACAGACCCTGTACACTGCTACACAGCCAGGACATGGTTGAAGGATGTCAAGCCTGGTTGCTTTAAATGTAGTGGGTGTACCACCTGCAATGGATTGATAACCGGTAAATTCTTCCATCACCCAAGAAGTAGGAAAAAGTATGTACATAGGCACAGGATGACATGCACAACAAGTCATGTGGTCTACCTGCTACACTGCCCATGTAGTTTGTTCTACGTGGGTAAGACCAGTGATAACCTGCGGATACGGATGGCCAATCATAAAAGTTCCATCAGAAGGGCTATCAAAAAGGGAGAATCGGATCAGCCGGTGGCTCGCCACTTCCTGGAGAGTGGGCATAATGTCTGTGACCTGAGATATACATTAATAGATCATGTCCCTGCCCTACGAAGAGGTGGTGACAGGGGTAACATCTTATTGCAGAAAGAATCTAGATGGACATATGAATTGGACACCCTTACCCCTAAAGGCCTAAATGTGAAGCTGGACTGGCAGTGTTTCTTTTGATTAATTCTCTTGAGTAATTCTTTTGAGTAATCCTTAGGATGGTGTATGGGTTTTACACATTCCTTTACCCTAATATCATGGCTGAGTTTGATTTATGCTGACCTGTTTTTGAGGGTGCTCCTAGATTTAATTTTATCTATGTGTTTATCTAGTTGTTTTTCAGCCTTCTCTGTTTAGGTTTAATATCTACTGTGTCTAAGAGGTTACATCATTAAGTTTATCCCTAAGTTTATCCCTGTGCTTATATTTAACCTACTGGGACTTTAATATATTCTGGCTATTGTGATTAGTGGCTAGTATATAGTAAATATATTGAATGAAGAGATGAGGAACGGCTCTTAACATGTATACTAACATAATCATATTGGTTGCTTTGATAATGGGGGTAAATGTTGCTGATGCTTTTAACTTGTAAATAACATATTGTCACTCTTTTTATTAACAGATTGTCACTTATTTTTTCACAGGGCTTATCATTTTTTTCATAGAGCTCTGGTGTTGATGACACGATCACGCATTTGCGCCTCCAGCCACAAACAACGTCTAAGATGACGAGTATCTGCTGTGGTTGGCACTGGTAGGTGGTTGGCGGCTTCCGGGGGTGTGACCCAGTAGAGCGTGGCGTCTCCTTGTAGATGACGTGATTGAAGCGCCGGGTATGCACCGCTGCAAGCCGAGGCACAATGGGGAAGTTAAGGTGACTGTATTGCACTATGTTAATTGTTTTATTGTTTAAATGCATTTGTAATTGGTGCGGGGAGGGGTATAAATATGCCACTGTTTGTTGTCACATTTGCTGTAAGTCTGAGGACGGGGGGGAAACCCCGAAACGTCACTAAGTAAATAATTGAAGTTTAAAACGGAGAGTGCCTGCTTCTTTCTGAGATTATTTGTTACTTTTGCTGTGCACCCCGGACCTTGTTTGAGAGTGCTATACCACTGACTGTTGCATATATATATATATATATATATATATATATATATATATATAATAAAAATTACATTGTTCTGTAACACTGTATGTGAAGAACATTGGAATCTGAAATATTTATACCTCCTGTCGGGTTAGCGCACGAATTATAGGTGTTAGTTGTTTTTTTTGTCTTCTGCGCTCTCCATTGACTTTTATAATGAGAATACGTTAATGTGGTCGCAATACTTGGTTAGCATGCGTCAGGTTTCTCTCGCATGCAAACTTTATACTTTCAACTTGTAATTTGTGCACAACGTGACATGTGCAAAAAGCTTACTTCTAGAGAAGTTTAAGCTTGAAGGAAAGCATTAA